>NC_059473.1:39338736-39641766 GCF_018139145.2 Gymnogyps californianus
AGATTTGAATGTCTGAAATATGGAGTTTCTGTTTTGTTTGATCTTGGCTTTCCTTCTAGTGCAACAGGTCCTACTTATCTTTGAAGTTGATTTGGGTGGGAAACTATGTGGTTTTTTTTTTAAGAGCAAAACAGTAATAAAAATGTAAAATAACAAAATTATACCTATTCTTCTCTTTTTAATACTTTGCTTCACTCTTTGGTAGTTTTACAGTGGTCAAATGAGATTAGTGATAAATTTGGCTCATCATTCATTTTTTCATATTTCCTCCTGAACTGCTTAAGAGCCTTGATTGTGGACAAAGACTGTAAGGTGCTAGATAATGCACAAATTAAAAAAAAAAAAAAAAAAAAAAACATCTGTTCCTTGCAGTCAAGCAGTTCAGTCCCATGTCTCTCTCACATCAAACAAGCTCTTAGGATATTAATATTGTTAATAACAGTTTTTTAATTGCCTGCTAATATTTGGAGATGTATATATGCCAGGAGAGCTGCAGGTGAGGAAGAATAAATAATATGCCATCAGAAAATATTTAATTACAGTACAAAATTGAGATAGCAAGTGTTTTTTTTCTGTGTGCAGGGAGGAGTGGAATTGGTAGCAGCAGCTATAAGTTATGATAGGTCAAGTCATATATGAAGAAAAAGCTTTCATTTGTAAACATTGCCAAGCCCAGGGGGAAGCAATTACTGATGAGAAACAACTTTCATGTCAATCTCATCATGAATTGTTTTTTGTTTTTAAATAAGGGCTGCTCTTTTTTCCTGTTTTCCCCAGAAACCAACAAAAGTGACATGCAATGTAATGTAGATTGAAAAGGAAATTCACCTGTCAGCTTCATGAACAAATTAGTACTCATTAAACAGACTTAGGCCTCCGAACATACTTCTTGCAAAGGGAAGGGCTAGATTTTGTTTTTGAGTGCAGCTCTGAGTCAGTGTCATGGTTTAACCCCAGCCGGCAACGAAGCACCAGGCAGCCACTCGCTCACTCCCCCCACCCAGTGGGATGAGGGGAGAGAATCAAAAAAAACCCCAACCCTCGTGAGTTGAGATAAAGACAGTTTAATAGGAAAGAAAGGAAGGGGAGATAATGATAATAATAAAATGACAATAATAATACTAAAAAAATTAGACTATACAAAACAAGTGATGCACAATGCAATTGCTCACCACTCATTGACCGATGCCCAGTTAGTTCCTGAGCAGCGATCCACCCCTCCCAGCCAGCTCCCCACAGTTTATATACTGGGCATGACATCATATGGTATGGAATATCCCTTTGGCCAGTTTGGGTCAGCTGTCCTGGCTGTGTCCCCTCCCAGCTTCTTGTGCCCCTCCAGCCTTCTTGCTGGCTGGGCATGAGAAGCTGAAAAGTCCTTGACTTAGTATAAACACCACTTAGCTACAACTAAAACATCAGTGTGTTATCAACATTATTTTCCTACTAAATCCAAAACACATCACTATACCAGCTACTAGGAAGAAAATTAACTCTGTCCTAGCCAAAACCAGGACAGTCAGTAAAGCTACTAAGTGTTACTAGACCAGTAAAAGCCTTCAGAAGCCATGTTGCCACCAAGGCACCCTCCAAGGTATGACTCTGTCCCATTTTCTCTTGCTGTGCACATGTGTAGTAGTTTGCCCTTGGCCTATACCAGTCTCACATTATGATCTCTCTCTGACCATCCCAGCTGTGATGGCTGACTATTTTGGAGGAGTAAAACCCAGCATCTATCTGTCCTTACCCATCTGCTCACAGGGTGAAGCCTCAGCGCCTGTTCACTCGTTCTTTGCACCCCTGAGGGACTTCCTCCAAGTCACAGTCCTCAGGGGAGGAGACAGAGTCTGGTAGGAATGGCTACAGAGGCAAGTAAATATTTGCTGACTCTTTTGGGGGATGAATAACTTGTAGAATTCTGTTTCAGCTGATTTGCGTGCCATGGAAGTGTTTCTGCTAGTCTTTTACGTTAGATCAAAGAACAAAAAGCATCTTTCCAAGATATTAGTGCTACCTTGTGTCTTTGCCATAATTAATTTGTTATTAGTTTTTATCTCAGTAGAAGACGACTCTCCACCAGTTCTGAGCTTTTATGACTCTCATTTTTATGCATATGTCTTTGTAAAAGAACTACATAAATAAGATAAATTTAGTTGCTGTGGGGCTGTTCTGTGCAAAATTTTCTTTAGCATTTTGAAAAACATGCTAGAAGGCATTAGCTCCAACTCATTCTCATTTACAGGAAAGACCTGCTTTGATTTGAACAGCTGGTAGACAAAGGTGTGGATCCAATAGGCAAAATTAGCAGGACCTCATTACTAGGAACATGAAGAAATAGCCAAACAATTTAGTGTGCAACCACTTGTTTAAAACCACTTTGTTACCTTGTGACTTCAAGAGGCTAATGGCATGCTAGTTAAAAAAATAATTAAAAAAAAATAGTTCCAAGGTAAATCACAAACCAGTATTTCAGAGGAAGTGGATAGGAACTGTAGTAAAGAGTGAAATTTATGGGCATGTGGCCCATAGTTCATGGGAATTTATAGGCCATATGGAAGAAGAGTCAACACAGCAATTGTAAAGAGAAGCCATGCTTCAGAAATCAGTGGAATTCCCTGATGGTCTCTGCAAGTGTGTGGACAAGGGAAGCCTCTCATTAAAGGCTCTCAAAGAAATTAAATTCCCATGAAGTAAGAGAATAATCCATTGTTTGAAAGATAAAAAAGAAAAGGTGGATTAGTCAGTTTGATTGAAAGAGAGAGGGCATCAGTGAAGTCCAATATGGGTGTGTGCAGCACAACATATCATAAATGATACAGGAAAGAGCTTGCATACTGTGGGGATTAATGGTGGATCAAATTCAGTGTAGAGAAGTCTTAAATGATGCACAAGGGAGGGAGAAAAAACCCAAAACCTTAAAATCAGAAGTAGAAATTATTGGAAAAGAAATGGAAGACAAAGCAGGGAACATCTGTGCCAGTTTGTAGGTCGGTGGTGCTCTCACATTTGGACCCTTCTTCCCTCTCCGTTCATAAAGATGTGGTAGATCTGAATTAGGGACCTAGAAGGAGGATTGAAATTATGGAGCAGTTTCCATTCTAGAGAATCACCAGCTTAGGACTCTCCAGGCTGGAAAAGTCAACTGTGAAGAAATGTATTTTCAAGCTGTGTTTTGTCAGCAATTACCACAGATACTTTTCCTGGATTGAAAATATAGTAATTTAATGTACCTCTTTAAACAAACAAACAAGCCCCCAGCTCTAAAGAATTTAGATATGATTTCAAAGTAAATTTT
This sequence comes from Gymnogyps californianus, assembly GCF_018139145.2. NCBI lineage: Eukaryota > Metazoa > Chordata > Aves > Accipitriformes > Cathartidae > Gymnogyps > Gymnogyps californianus. The sequence continues at coordinate 39,342,032 of NC_059473.1, forward strand.
CAAGAGAGTTGTGCAATTACTAAACAGTCTTACATCAGACTTCTGCGATCTGTAGTTCTTAATTATGGCCATGTCTGTTAGCTGTTATTCTCATAGAATATGCCCCAGTTCTGCTGAGGGAGTTGCACAAATATAGTGCATATTTTAAAAGGATGAAAACTCCTATAAGCACAGACAGTGCTAAAATGAAGTCATTGACTCAAGTGTCCAGTAGTTTCTGGAAAAATCAAAAGTCCATCTTGCATCCTAGTGTTGCTGGTTTTGTGTGAGTTCCTGACCTGGGATAAAATGCTGTTTACATTAAAGTTCACCCTTTAAGCAGAGACAAGCACAACAGAAAAATCCAGGAGCTGCTTTTGCTAGAGTTGCATTTGATTTTGGACTGCACAGAGCACAGGGCACTGACATGTGGAGAGAAGGGGAAGTGTGAAGGGCTCTGCTAAGCAAAGCATTTCAGCTTCCTCACCTTTTTATAGTTGTGGACAAAACAAAGAGCAATCTCCCATAACGGTCCAGGCAGAGCCAGAAAATAACAAAATGTATAAGCTTTTGTTTAAGTACAAGTATATTCTTCTATCTGTTGCTTCTTCATGCTTGGTTTTGTTGTTCCATCACCATTTGTTTAGCATCTTGCTCCACTAGCTGCTATTCAGTGAAACACCTGAGTCTAGCAGATAGCAAAGCCATTTTCCCTGTAAGAATTAATGTATGGAAGGTTGGGGGGGGTGGGGGGTGGGTGGATGGAGGAACTTAAAAAATTGCATACCATGTAAATACACATGGACAGTGTGTGCGGTGTGGAAGATGGAGAGCTGAGAGTAGCTGCATCACATGGAGGAAATACTGTTTTGGGGGCTGGCTGTAGACCACGGTGTTTTCAGGCTCAGATGCAGACCTGGTAAAAGTATGTCTGGACATAGTGGAAGAAAGGAAGTATATAGGCACGTCTGAGTTTTACCAACCCAGATCTGTTTGATCCTTCCTGTTACCAAAGATAGTTGTTTTTGTGATGAGGAGAGTATGGGACCTTTAACGTTCACCAGTAAGTTCCAGCCTTTTTGGTTCGGGATCTTCAGTAAAAGCCTTTTAAATCAAAATTCTGCTCCTGTTTCAATATGGTTGGAAATGGAACTTGCTACAACCTAATGAATAGGCTCTGCCAGCTTTCTTTACTCCACATTTGATTGATTTGTTCCTTTGCTTGCATAAGCTGTTTAATATCTCAGATACTAATTTCTTTTTTTGTGTGTTGACATGCACTCTGCAGCACGTCTTCTGGTATTCAGCTATTACACATATGATAAATGAACATTGTAATGTCAGGCATACTGAAAATCATTGCTGTTAATATACAAACAAATAACAGACCTGTAACCTCTCTAAAGGGAAAGCATCTCAGTAAATACAGGAATCAAAACCTTCACAATTTGGTGTTACCTTGTGAAATTTGCATTCAGAATGATAATTCAGGCTAATGGCTTCAGGCTCCCGTGGGGCAGCTGAAATAGATTCTGAAATGACAGAAGAAAAGGGTATAGTAAATAAACGCAATGAGCTGTCAAAGAATATTTCTACATCAAACAAGTCTCTGAACCTTTTTGTGCTTCATAATCTGACCTTTTTTGGCTGCTCCGATTTTTGACTGAAGCAGATCATGAAATGAAACACATTAGCTATGAAATAATAATAATAATAAAGCATTTATATGGCCACTAAAACATAAGATGTTAGAATATTATAGAGGGATTTCTATTAATTTACAGTAGATCGGTGAGGGTAAAACACACTTTGATTGCAGTTGCTAGGCAACCCTTCTCCGAGCAGATGTAGGTACCATTCCTGTTTGTTTAACACCAGCCGTACTGGAGTCTGTCAACAAAATATGCTGCTGCAACAGCAGGGAATAGCAAAGAAGAACAATTTTAGCATCGCGGTGCTAAAGTATCTTTCTCTTGCATCCTTCAGGCATGAATAATACAAATGAGGTTGCGCAGAGAAAGCTTGACACATTGGAGAAAATAAGCTTGTATTAGCTGTGTGTATGTTTTCACCTGTTGATCATAAAGTGCTTTGTATAGAAAAATGCCGTTATTTCCATTCTGCAGATGTGGAAATGGGGCACAAAAAGGTGAGACTTTCCTATGAAAAGCTGCTCTAGCTGCTTGTTAGGCAGTGACAGGGCTGAAAGCAGAGCCTAGGTCTTCTTGGTCCCATGCTCAGTGGGCTGTGTAGCATTTGCAAGACATACTGGTCCTCAGAGTCCTACAGTCCAACCAGCTACATAGGATGATTTTGTGGCATTTCTTTTACAGGAAACATCATTCTTATTCACAGGACTGTATCAGTGCTTAGAAAGAAAATAACCAGAGTGTTTAGAGAAATGTGATCTATGCTTCTGTATAAACACTGATGTAACATATGTTTTTGTCATTTATACTTAACTCCCAGAATGTGCTTACTTATGTTATTTACTTTTACAATTAAAAATTAAGTATATTTTATTCCAGACAAAACCCAAGAGAACAGTCTGTTTGGATAAGTCCATTGAAAATTCATGTTCTGTATGTTAATGTGGTGATTTCCTTCCAGAAGACCTCAGACTTAGAAGGCCAAATGTATGCAAAAGCACTTGTTGCAAATGTATGCAAAAGCACTTGTTGCAAATGTATGCAAAAGCACGAAGATCTTTGCCATTGGGAGTGGTGAAAATAACACGACATTTTTTGCTACTTTGTGGTGTAGCATATGTTGTGATGGCTTCTGGCATGAGGATGTGAATGAGGTAAAGAAATAAAAGATGAAAGGGGTTCATCTTCCCACCCAATTTTTAAACTACAAATAATTATGTAAGTTAGAGAATATGAGGTCAAATAACTGTAGCTGATGCTGAGTACAGGGTAATAAGATCTGTGATAGTCTTCAATTTGTCTTTGTTTTGTTTCACAGGTGTGAGCAGGATTTTTTTTTTTTTTTTTTTTTAAACCTCTGGATAGAGGAGGGAAGATCTGCCTTTTCCTTTGGGGAAAGAGAGAGTTTGGAGACAGGAGGTTCCCCTCTGTTGTTCTCCACGCTGCTTAAAAGGAGTAATGATCTCTTCAGAAGAAACGCATCTGGATCTGCTGGTTTGGGTTTATAGCCTGCACCACATCATGCATGCAGCTGTGGCTGCTGGTAGGAAAGCTGGGGTGTCCCACGAGTGACATCGCCAGGGCATCCTTAGTTACTCTGAGAAGTGCCTATTTCTGCAGCTGGGGAGGGAACGGGAGGACTGAGCGCTGGGAGAGAGCTGGAGGCAGAAGAAGTCCCCAAATAGTTTTACCCACAGATATTCTGGGCTCGTTTTCCTAATTAATCAGTGTATGGCAAACTTTCTTCCCAACTTTGCTATCATTTGAGGAATTCTATGTAATATAGTTAAGGGTCCACTGGGTGATCAATGTTCTCAGTAGCACGTAGACAAGGTTTACGGTGAGAGCTCTAGGGCTGCGGACAGCCCCCTAAAGAGGTCAGAGCTGCTGCATTAGTGAAAGTAGTGGGGAGTTTTCAGGACTGAAGTCCAGAAGACAGAGAAAACACATGTGCCCAGATTTATTATATGAAATGGCTGGCTTAGAGTTCCATGATGTTTATTCTGATGCTAGCATTTGCAGGTTTTTTTTAAAGTTAATAATAATGCAAGCTATAAACAAAATGGCTCTGCCTGGGAATTCAGATATTTCAAAGTGCAAATTTAGTCTGTTGATAGCTATTTTTAAAGCTTATACAGCTCCAGAGGAATGGATTTGACCTCTTAAATAAGTTTACATGTTAATATTATCTATATACTCAGAAGAGAAATGCGTGTGCTAAGGAGGAATGAGGTTTCAGTACAGCTGCAGCTTTGCAAATAGAAAATGAAGTTTTCTAAGGAGCCACGTAAGGGTCAATGCATGCTGATTATTAACTTGCCCATTAAGTCAATATTATGCTTTCATCAGAACTAATGGTTCAGATGTTTTATAAACATAAATACACAAATATTTATTAAGCAGGCCTTGCAATGTATTTCTGTTAATAACAATCTTGACCTCATTGTTTATCCCTTACAAGAGTTCTTTTAGTTTCTGTTGTGTAGCATAATATCTGTCTTTTCTTTGTTTCCAGTTAATCGGTTCATCAGGTGGGGTTTAAGTGTTGTAGTAATCAGGAATAAGAGTTAGTTAATGTTCTCTGTAATGAAGATCAGTTACATTACTTTTATATGTTGTACCTTTCTTTCTTTTTCCTCCCCAGAAGAACTGCCTCTGAGGTAGGACAGAGAAATTACTGTGTATTTCAAGAAATAAAAATATACATTTGTATTTATGAACTATCTTTTCTTTAAATTGGCATTGAATATATTTCAGTCATGAAGCTTAAGGGAATAACTCCATTATGTCTAAGAGGACCTTTCAGAGATGAGTTTTCGTCATCCCAGCTATTAATACCTCATGAAATGAACAGGCGTAGTGCCCTCAAGAAAACCAGCAGCTCTGAAGCCGGCTTTAACTTAGAGTTGGTATGATGTAAAAGAAATGCTCATACTTCAGTTGCTTGGTATGAATGGCAATTGCTTCCTTTTCAGTTTCATGGAGCAGTGCAATACTTGGTCTCAAGGTGTATAGTCTCCCTTCCTTCATACATGTACTTTACATTAGTAATAATGAGAATTACACATGTGGATTATGGTCAGGATATTTTGAAAAGACATTAAATAATTTCTAAGGTGAATTCTTATTTAGTGTTTCAAGTGTATTGAAAGGTACAGATGTCTTCAACCATGAGAAAAGGAAAGGAATTGTGGAGAAATTGGCTGTTTTCAGTACCTTATTTCAATGAGAATCTGATAATATATTAAAAAGACAAAAGCTTATCTTTCCCAGTCTGTAAAAGTCATTACCATTTGACAGCTGTTGGAGGGCTTGCATGAAATATGTTAAAGGTCTCAGTTCAGTCTCTAGCACATAGATGTCTTTTAAAACACCACAGGCACCACAAAAATAATGGCGTTGCAGCTCTTTTCTTGTGTTTGGAGCAGAAGATCTACTTGCTATGGGTATGAAGAGGGAAGCTGAATAATTTCACTCAACCAGGCGTGTCTTGTCTAGTAAGAAACACATATTCTGGAATTTGAAGGAGAAGTTAAAAAGTGCCGAGGCAGCAATTGTAATCATCCAGTTCAAAACAGAGTGCAGGGAGAGGGGACAATGTCTTAGGAATAATAATAGAAGAAGGTGGTACTTAAGTTTTGGACATTAACTGCTGTGCTAATGTGCTATTTCAAGTGACAGGAGTGGGTGCATATATTTCTGTCCCTGAAATTGCTCATTTTTTGCTTGGCTGAATGAACATTGTTCAAAACATAACTTTTGTCACTGTTAGCTTTGTTTCATTAGCCTTATTCTTAATGCAAAATATTCTCATTGGTCTGTGATATTTTATGTTGAAATGATCTGTAGTCATCTCCAGATTGGTTTTATTCAGTTCCCCATCCACTAATTGCTGTAGTTTTCATATATTTTGTTTAAACTTCAGAAATACTGGTCAGATCCTTGCCTGTAGGTTCATTCCCATTGCACTATCGGGGAACAAGGCAGACCTAAAGTTGCCTGCAACTAGAAGTAAATCAAGAATCCCAAAGCTGATAAGGGATAGGAATAATGCATCCAGCTGGAGCTGGGTGTCAGTCCTCAGCAGCGTGAACCATCCTTGTGTTGCTCCAGATCCTGAACTCCAAATACTGTATTCTGCATTCAGAGTGCCTTAAGACAAAGGACATGACAACGTTGTTTTAGAGGTATCTGCGTGTCTCCTAAATGCTGTACTAAACACCTTGTCATCTTTGTTTTCCTGGGTCCTGAATTTGCGACTATAAAGCACCTCCTATATAACTTCCTTCTGGTTTTACTTTTCACTGATTCCGATGCATGGTCTTCCCTTTTGTTGTTTCTTCTCATCTGAGTCTCTGTGTGTGAAAACACACTAGGCAGATGCTGTAATACACCTGCTGTGCTTTTTTTTTTTTTTTCTCCTTCCTATTCAAGGCAAAAATGATCCCCCTGACTTTCTAGTCATGTGTTTCAACTTGCTATTTATTTTCAGTACCAGCCAATTTGTGTGCTTGCTCTTGCTGTTCAATGGGGATTCCTTCTGGAGCTGTAACTCATTTTCTTTACATTGTGCTGCAATTTCACTGCTTCTGAAAACCAGACAGTAATACATGAATTTTATCCACATCCTACTGACTACTGGAAACAGAGGAGGACAGGAACACATTCATGCAGGACAAGGATGAAAAAGCAAAGAGTCTGAGATACAGGCAAAAGACGAGTGCTTGGTTATTTAAATATAACATGCACAATTGCTGTGGTTGACACCATTCAAAAGATAGAAGGGAAACTCAATTTAAACGGAACACAATTTAAAAAAATCTATTTTAGGAAAAAAATTCTCTCTTAGTTGGCCTAAGGCCTGGTCAGATAATCTTCCTTGCGGTGACAGACCTGTGTGAGAGAGGCTGCCATTCCCACGCTAAGCAGGCGCTGTTACTGGAGAAGAAAAATGAAAATTAGGGGCAAGAGCAACTGGAGACAGTTGCATCCTAACCTGGATCTGCTGCTGGCAGAGTGTATTTGCTGGCCACAGCCAAAGGGGGAAAGCTGAACATTTCACACCTAAGCTTGGTATTACAATGATCTTCCAGCAGATTGCCCTGTGCTTGGGTCTTGCTGCTTGACTGCTTTAAGACTCCACCTGAAAGTGCAGAAGTCTGGAGAGCTGGAAACGAAGGCTTGCTTTTGTGATTTTGGGAGTTAAAAAGTGTTAGGTCATGTTTAAGCATGTAAGTAGAGATAAGGGTGAAGTGACATAGTAGATGCAGATACCCTCAGTGTTAGCACTGTAAGTCTGTATATTAGCTCCTGAAAGTATAATTTTGAATTTTTTTTTTTAAATTTACATGGTATACTTGACTGCAGCCAAAATTCAGTACCAAACTGTCTCGCCTTATGAGGTGATCAGAATCTTTTGATGAATTTGTGGTTAAAACTAATTTTAATTTCTCCTCTGTAGACCAGCATAAAACTCAGTATCTTGTTTCTATAGCTTTAGTCTACAAACTAGTCAACATCGCTGCCAGAGGAGCAATAATGTTCTCCATACAGAGTGATCTAGAACATGCAGTCGTTATTCAAGGTTGTGAAACAGGCAGCTAATCGTGTCGCCAGCCTTTCTTATTTTCTAGCTACAAGGTTTTAGAAAGCCCGTGGACTCCTGGAGTACAGGTGGTTTCATCATGGTTGATAACGGCTGATGCTCTTTCTGACTCTTGCTCTTTTTAGCATCAGAGACTAAATGTATTTTTTTTCAAGAAAAGTTATCTGTTAACTTTGTGCTTTGCTTACATTTTTAAAATGTACTAAATATAAAACAATCTTGATTTGCCACCTGTTATCTATTGTTTGTCAGAGGGAATGACAAATATACTCGTCTAAGAAATGCTGAAGTAAGGCTTCAGTGCAGCCAGGACCTAAATTGCTTTTGTGTACTACAGTGGATAAAAATCTAGAAAAAGAATTGAATATTGATTTTCCTAATCTGTTTTGTGTTTTTATCAACAGACAATGCATACACATGCAATACCCATACCAAAAAAGCTTCTTTTCCTTATAAACTTTCTTACATATTTGTACATATATGCACAAAATGTACGAACATCTCAGTTCTCTCACTTTCAAGTATTTTGCATTAAATCCTCATTTAATTTGACATAGAAAAACGTAAAGCATTCCCTTAAAGTCGTTATAATGTTTGTTGCCATCACCGGTCTCTAAAATCACATCTTAGGTTTTGCTGAGTCTGTTATTTAAGTAATATTCTTTTGGCTTAGAGACTGAATCTCAACTTCTGCTTTTATTTATGTTTGATTTGCTTTCTTTATGCTGAGTCTGGAGTGGTATATGCCTCTGCAAATGATCTGGGTTTGCTAATGCAGAGATTTATAGACATCTTATTTTCCCTCAACAAAATAGCAGAAATTAATATAAAATGGCTGCTTTACCTGCACTTAGAAGTATTTCCTAAATACGTGTGAAGCAACTAAACAGAAAGCATCTGTTTTGGTCAGCAGTTAATATATTTCTATACTCCCATAATATATAGACTTGCTATAACCCAAACTGTGGTCATGAGTAACCCTGCCTTTTGGGGAAATTAATTTAGAAAACCCTTATTTTGACTTCTTTTATTGTAATGGGACCTATCAGCTGCAGTCAGGTTAAGTGCTCTGCTGTGCTTAACTGCACTCAGTGGCTGATGGGGCAACTTAGGCTTTAAACAATTTTAAAGTCACTTGTGTTTGATCTGGAGCTTAATGAAAGCTGATGGAAGGTCTGCAAGATTAAACCAGTGTATTGAGAACAGTAAATCAGCAGGTCTTTGCAGAGGTAGACTGGTAGTGGGTCAGTGTGGGGAAAGCTCAAGAGAAAGAGACTCCAGGGACTGCTCTGCCTGAAACCTTCCAAATAAAGGTCCCAAGCTGAGAACAAGCTTCAGGTTTGAGGAAGTTTGGATTTGCCTTTAAATTTTGCAACACAAGTTTATCTTTAGTATTTTACGACACCACTTCATTGTACTAAACACATGAGAGAAAACGAGATACTTGCAGCTGGGTATGATTAACATACATATATGCTGCTAATTTAACACTATGCAAATCGTATTCTTTCCCAGTTAGCTCATTGAGCACTGGATGTGAGGTGTCTCTCAGCAGAGTGTGAGCCCTCTTTCTGTAATTGTTTCATGCTTTTCACTTGCAGAAATTAAATTTGCTCTGTCTCGTCACACTTTGTACCATGTTGCTTTTAATCTTGTAGTTACTTGGAAGGAAAGCTTCTAAATGAGAAATGCGAACCCAACTGGTAATTATTTGAAGAAAAAGATTCTGTGAAGGGTTCAGATTTATTGCCTCCCCCCAAAGGCTCAGGGACTTTGATTTTGGGCCAGGCTTTCACGAGTTTTTTTGTTTACAATAAGCTGAAGATGGTGGGGGTTATATTGATCTCATATGGGTGTAAAGCAAGAAAAACTTTGAAGTTTGGCTGGGGTTAAAACCAGTGCAACGCTGCTGAGACTCGAACTCCTGTTGTTTCTATAAGCGGTGTGTGAGGAGTATATGCTCGTGCTCGGGGACCTGTGGCCCGAGTGGCCGTGGCCAGTGCCAGAGCCACCTCCCACGAATCGCTGCATGTCCTTTGCCACCGAAGTGCCATTTCCTTTTCAGCCTGTAGTTATGTACACATTCGCTTACCAAATGTCTAAAAGGAGCTGAAGCAGCCGCTGAAGCACTGCTGACATTTTTCCTTTCCTTCTATTTGAAATGGACAAAACAACGCAGTGACTTCAGTGGAGTGGCGCGTTACAAATTACTGCCATCAGGGCTCCCATTATAGCCCTGCTCACAACCCGACCAGCACAATGGACAAAATCACAGGTTTCCCTGATGGATCATACAGCTCTGCACTCACAGAAAGGCTCGGGGGCTAAGGGACAGCAGTGCTTTGCGGGGGGGGGGGGGGGGGGGGGGGGAGCACTTGGCAGTTGTTAGCACAAAACAAAATAACAATCCCTTCTGTTTAATGGCAAAAAGTCTGGGAGAAAATGGCCCCATGCTGAGTCCAGCTGTGATTTGTGTGCTGTTGGGATGCTGGGGGAGTGCGGGGGGGCAGGCACTGTTTTTCTGCCGAGACCTTGACTGTGGGAGTCGCTCCGTCTTCCCGGCTTTTGTTGGTCAGAAATGAAGACCCGCAGGGGATTGTGCAAGGTCTGCGTGGTTATGCCGCGGGGGTTTTCTCCGCTAGAGATGTTTTCATTGCGAGTGTTTTTACCTCAGTTGATGTAGTTGAGCTCACTTGTTACTGTTGTTGTCAACAGGTGGTACCCAAACCTAGGCTATCCATGGTTTTCCTGGTTGGGAGAGCAGGTTTTTACCCTTGAAAGACAGCACGGTGATAGCGGTACGCTTCTTAGTGTGATCAGCTTGTGGAGAGAGAAGACCCTACAACCATAAGGAGAACTGGCATGTGGTCTTTGGTTTTGAGTAACACCTTCATGGTCAAATGTAGCCATAATACACTATACAATGTGAGTATCTTCACCTGTGGCAGGATTTTTAGTGCCGTAACTGTAAACACGGGGAACATCACTGCTAAAAAGCAGTTTTTCTTTTGAAGCTTTTTTAGTTATACACTAGCTTAGGTAACTTTTGGACACTTTTGAAAATGCTGTTTAGGAGCTACCCCTGCAATTTAAACATTAGCATGGCACTGTGTTTATTCTCACCCTTTCCTGCTTTCAAGAGGATATAGGAGATGTATGTCAGCTGCTGGTATTGCTTTTAAGCTTCCTTATGTTTGCCTGGTGGAAACATTTTCCTATTTTCAACCAGTTTTCATTGGGTCAGGCCAGTTTTCTTGACCTGAATTTATTACTCCTATGCTTTCTATGTTAATGAAATTAATTCAGTATACTGTCAACAGTGGCATTTTTGCTTGTATGTGTGAGGCAAACATCTGCAAAGTCAGTCGGACTTCGCACATCCTGTGAGCAAGTGTGATATGACCGGGAGGCAGCAGTTGTGGACACAGCCTTCTGTTTAGTGAAGCACTCAGGGACCCAGGGAGACGAAAGGCAGTGTGAAAATGTAAAATATTATAATTACTCGAGCAGGATCATTGCCAAAAGTCTCTTCATGTTCTCATATGCAGGAACGTGTGCCGCTCTCTTAATTTAAAAAGTAATTCAGATAGCTTAATGAAGGCTTATTGACTCAGTGAGGGAGAGCCTGAGCTAAGGGGGATGTTAGAAGCACCTTTTGTTGGTTCTTGTAAAAAAAACCCAAACCCAGGAATCAGAGATTTCTTGAAGTATGGGGGAAACGTCATCTGGTAACAGCCATGTGGCCTTGCAAAATTTTTTCTTATATTTACTGAGAACACTTTGCTAAATCCAGCTTTGTGGTGCCGTGTATACTCATTGCAAAGAGCTCCCGACTAACTTGAAATTGTCAAATATTTTTTAGGGTCATTGTTTTTGTGAGAGTTTGCAAACCATAAAACTAGAGTCTGTTCAGCTAGCTCTCAATCTAAAATGCAAGTAGTTCAACTTCAACCCATGCAGAGAAGCAGGAGTGAGCTGTGCATGCTAAAGTCAACCTGAAGTATGAAAAAGTCATGAGGCTCACTTAGGAAATGTAGATTGAAATAACTTTCCCCCAAATTTTGGGTTAATTTAATTTTTAGCTTTGACTTATTTTGTTATTTTGTACTGTTCTTATCAGCTGTTAATGCTTATGAGCTTTTTGTTGTTTCCGACTTTTAATTTGTTTTACTTTCTAGGAGTTAAGATATTAGGAAAAATGTACATCTTTGGGACAAAGACAAAATCGAGAGCCTTATATTGGTGCAGGAGGTAGAGTATTTCTAACTCCCCTTTATTTGTATATCGTCATCTGCCATGTGCTTTTGGCTGGAAAACCTGGCCCAAGGGCTCTGTCTGCTCCTGGCCTCTCCTCTTTGTCCGGTGAGGGATGCTTACAGGTGGCAAAGCCATGTATCTTACCAGTCCTTATTCAGGGGCTACAGTTCTTTGCTTGGCTTTAAAGGTGGCACATAAGGAAGGCGAGGTGGGTATCCCTATTCTCTGAGGAAGAGCACTTGTGATAATTTACTGGTAGCTTCAGCTTATATAATTATCTGTAGCCAAATTCTGGTCAGAGTTAATGTGCTATACAGAGATTTGGCCATAGACCTGGGAAGGGTAATAAGTCTGTGGAGACAGCACCTCCACAGGTTGCATTATTTTGCTGTCTTTAAGTACTAAATTCATACGTGGGTGAGGTAAAATTTGTGGAATGCTTCTTGCATTTACAGCGTATTAGTCTAATTTCCTAGTTTTAGCTTCTATTTTGTAGAGGTGAGACCAAAGGAGGACTCGGGAGGGGAAAAAAGAGAGTAAAATGACATGCACCTTTCTTTCAATGTTATCCAAACTCCACCAAGGTCAGCAGGCCAGAACAGCTGGTATTACTGTACCTTGCCTGGCATGATTAAATGTTTTGCATACTGTTCATGTACCATCTGTTTAGTTGTTCAGTGACACAATGACCAAAATGAAAAGCAAAGACTTTTGCACCAGCATTGTGTAAAATAGACTGCTGGAAATCCAGAGCACTTCCTAGCTGCCTACTTTGAGTTACATCCCTTGTTTATTCTGATAAATGACTGTCCTGGACGGTTACTGCTAGCCTTTTGGAAGATTGCATGCCCAGGTTTTTAGGTGCTGAATGTTCAGCAGACACGTATGTTGTATATCTGTCACTGGCATGCACTAGGAACAGATTTTCAGAAGTCCTTGGCTTTCACACGAGTGTTACACTAAGACTGCATTTCCAAAAAACTGAGTATCAGCAAGAACTCATATTTTTAAAAATCTGGCTGCTTGGAATGAATTATTTTGCTGCCTAAAATGAAACGAAGCAAGAATTTGCTTCTTGACAGTGTCTGCAGAGCATGGGAAAATTCTGGCCAGGGTGCGTAGTGACAGATAGCTGCATTTCTCTTGGTTGCTCATTTAAAGTGTGAACGCTCAGAGAGAGCCTAAGTCTTTTCAGGAGCAATGACCTCCTAAAGCGAACTCTTACACATAGAGTGAAGGGAATCTGGTATGTATGAAAAAAAAAAGTGCAAAACCCATGTTTTTAAGGATGTGGCAAATAATACATATTCTATGTGTTGTTTAGACAAATGCAGAGATTGTCTTTCTTGAAGTATATTCAGTGAAAACCACTACCCCTCTAAAAACCAGGAGATTTTATGCAAAACACTGTGTTAAGAGAAAGCTGTCATTCAGATGTCTGCTGAAGTGTCAGCAAATGCCGAAGTTAAGTTTACATGTTGGATCTTTGTTCTGTCCCCTGAGCACTGCTTTTAAGAAGACCTGCACCCAGGAATGAAGGATTCGGCAGTCACAACCGTGACATTATCTCAACTTTGTTTGAGTTAAGTCAAAACCAGGTGGCCTTTGACACTGGATTATTTGTTCTGCTCTTCCAGTTCAGGCAGATGTAACAGAGAGGCATCAGAGGTCATCAGGACTAATGAAGGCAGCCCCCATCTTTTCACAAATCTTCCCAGAAGCTTTCTGTATATGCTGAGCTAAGGCATGGCAGCAGAAGGTCCTGGGAGCACGCATAAGACATTGTTTTAGGAGGAGGAAGAACTGCTCAGGACTTAGGAGGAAACACCCTCTGCACTTCCAAATTCTTACCCTTGCCTGGGTGCGTGCCTGTGACTCCTTTTGGAGACTGGGTCCATAGGTTTTCAGTTTGACCTAGGACAGCTGTCTTGCGCTTTTCAGTAGGATTGTGCTAATAAAGCGCTATTGTGAGAGGGAGACTTTGAGCAGAGGTGGGGGCTTCGTGGTCGTTTGCGCCACTTCCATCCTCCCCACTGTATGCAGGCACTGGAGCAGGGCAGTGTCATGACCTAAAGGGTTACCTGGTCTGCAGGTGTATAGTGATGGTGACCATGGGTAGGATTTGGTAATACATGGAGGCTTTATCCTCTAAATTTCTCTACTTTATTACAGATTACCACAAATAGTACAAAAAGTCACCACTAGTAAATACAGCTAAGATTAATAAAGCAAATATGTGTATCTCTTTCAAACTATTACAAATTACTATCAACAATCAGTAATATAGTATCAATCAATAGTATAGCAACAAGCAATATTATAGCACCAACCAAGTAGGTATATACTATTACAGGTTACTACAAACTATTTCACATTAGTGAAGCAAACTTATCAACAATATAACAGTGGACATACTTATGATCAATTACTTATATGGATATATAATACTGGTATCAAGCAAATTAGACGGATTTCAGAAAGGGCCAAACCATCCCAGAGGGGAGGACAAACTGAATCAACCCCAAAAGCGGGCCCAGAGGGGGACCAATAAAGTAACAGACAGTCTCACTTCAATTGAGTGCACCCTCAGCAAATTTGCAGATGACACCAAGCTGAGTGCTGCGGTTGACATGCCCGAGGGACGGGACGCCATCCAGAGGGACCTGGACAAGCTCGAGAACTGGGCCCATGTGAACCTCATGAGGTTCAACAAGGCCAAGTGCAGGGTCCTGCACCTGGGTCGGGGCAACCCCTGGTATCAATATAGGCTGGGGGATGAAGGGATTGAGAGCAGCCCTGCCGAGAAGGACTTGGGGTTACTGGTGGGTGAAAAGCTGGACATGAGCTGGCAATGTGCGCTCGCAGCCCAGAAAGCCAACGGTATCCTGGGCTGCACCAAAAGAAGCGTGGCCAGCAGGCCGAGGCAGGTGATTCTGCCCCTCTACTCCGCTCTCGTGAGACCCCACCTGGAGTTCTGTGTCCAGTTCTGGAGTCCTCAGTACAGGAAAGATGTGGACCAGGTGGAGCGGGTCCAGAGGAGGGCCACAAAAATGATCAGAGGGCTGGAGCACCTCTCCTATGAAGACAGGCTGAGAGAGTTGGGGTTGTTCAGCCTGGAGAAGAGAAGGCTCTGGGGAGACGTTATTGCAGCCTTTCAATACTTAAAGGGGGTTTAGAAGAAAGATGGGGACAGACTTTTTAGTAGAGCCTGCTGCAATAGGACAAGGGGTAATGGTTTTAAAGTAAAAGAGGGTAGATTCAGACTAGATATAAGGAAGAAATTTTTTACAATGAGGGTGGTGAAACACTGGAGCAGGTTGCCCAGAGAGGTGGTAGATGTCCCATCCCTGGAAACATTTGAGGTCAGATTGGATGTGGCTCTGAGCAACCTGATCTAGTTGAAGATGTCCATGCTCATTGCAGGGGGGGTTGGACTAGATGACTTTTAAAGGTCCCTTCCAACCCAAACTATTCTATGATTCTATGAAAGATGATCTGTGTCGAAGGGTCTGCAGTCAGCCGGACATCCCAGGTGAGAGTCCAAGAGCTTGTAGAAAGCTTGAGCAAAATTCGACCTGTTTAGGAAAAGGAAAGGTACGAGAAGTTCTTGGAGAGAACTTCTTTCCCCCTTTGCCAGACCATTTTTCACCTTTTCAGGTGATAAGTTGCTGTTGCAATTCCTTGTTTTTGCACCTACGAATGTTATGTGAGGATGTCTCGGGTTTCTAGGTACCCGGCTGTACTCCAACGAGGCCAAGTGCACTTTTCAAGGATGTTTTCAAGGCTCACAGCTCCCAGCCTGACAGGTATTTTCTCCGTCAGTATTTTTCAGCAGACATTTTCTTTTGTTCAGTAATTTTCCCCTTTTAACCAGGCCACCTTTATGGCTGCTCACGTCGGGCAGGCAAAACAGCATCCCTCCATCCCCGTGTCACCCTCTGCAGCTGCCCCAACACCCTAAACGTGGTGAGTGTGGAGTGGCAGCTGCTTTTCATCCCACACAATCTTGAGGCATGCTACCCTGTACGCTGATCATGTAAGGACTCCCCATGGGGGACTGCTCTGGATCAAGAGACCTTTAATTAGCCATTGATTCTCACTTTTCCCGCACACAAACTGTGTTTGCTTGGCCTTTGTACCGGGGGATTTCCACAGAAGGGAAGGCAACTGAGCCTTTATTTCACACAAGTTCTTCTGCAGCACCTCACCTGATTTAAGAGAATAAATGGTAATATTTCTGGAATTAGTAAGAATATCTGCTTGCTGATAATGGCAATTTCATGAAATCTAGAAACAGAAATGATAATGTATTTAAAGTGGTTTTCTGTTTGTTTGGACCAGTCAAGAGTAACTTATTAGTGACTTCTAATAAAGCTAAGTGCATGCTGGAGGTACTATAAAAGTCCCAATTTACTCATGAAAATGATAAACTTTGATAATTGATGCCAGTAATTTATTTTCTATTTTACACTGAGATTAGCACTTGCAGACAGAGAGTTAAAGTTCATAATTTACAAGTGCCAGAGACACTGGTGGGCTATGTTGACAAGCCTTTAATGTCTCCGGTAGGTTTGATATTAAGCAAAGCCACTGGAAGTGCCACATGAATATTCATTTTAATGACATACATTGGTAGGCAAAGAATTGCAACTTGCATGATATAGATGTATCTTAAAAATTAAATGAACATATGGTAAACGATAGGCATTTTAAAGAAGCTCCAAATAGTTTCATTACAGTTAGCTGGCAGTGATAGAATTAAATAATAACAAGGAGAAAAAGAAAAGCTTTCCTTCTATGTGCAGACTGAAACCGTGATTACATTGGTATCACGTGTATAGGATAAGTGGGAAGGGACTGCCCATACCATCTGAAATTGCTGACAGCTGTTAAAATCAGTCTTGTACCATGCGCAAAGGCATTAATCATGTTACTGACTACATCTGTTCTTGGGAAAGGGGACACATCTTGCCTTTGAGGACAGTTACCTGGCTAGAAAAGGCTTGTTTCCAATTGTTATGCAGAACCGCATGTCATACCATTGCCACAGACTGCGAGCTCGTGATAAGAACTAATTGACTAGCAATTCCTTATTTGCATTGCGTTTTTGATTCCCGGAAATCAATGAGTAACCTGAAAGTCATGACATTGTAGAGGTCAGTGTGTGCACATACTCCCCAGCAAGCCACAGAATTTGATTAGCTGAAATGGTAACAAGGTTTTTGTACATTTTTTTTTTTTTTTACCTTTGATGTGCAACACAGCCAGCCGAGGTAGGTCTTGCTGAGAAGCGTTCACCTAAAATCTTTTTTTCTCTCTCATAAAACCGGCGGCAGTGTACTCGGGTGCCATTAAAGCTTGTACTGCTGACATCAGTTGGTGATCTTGGAGTTTCTGGTGAAGTGTCATGATGCCGAGGAAGCAAATTTAATTATTTCTGACATTGTTCCTACACTGGTTAAAGAATACAGGATTTTCAGGACAAGCCTAGGAAAAGAAGATAGTCCACTGAGGAACATGCTCTAATACCAAAAACGTGTGCTGAAAGCCTGAGGAATACCTTTTTGTTCCTCTAGAACAGCAATCCTTGCTTCATACTAACCAGGATTTCTCATATGGCAATTAATCTAGATTTTCAGGTTCTGCGACGCAGTGTGCAGTATTCTACATGAATAATGAATGCTTTGAAAAACCAGCCATTCTGCAGCAAACTTAAAATCTAGGAGTGTCAATTAAATATAATGCACTGTACATACATCAACATAAATGGTCTTGATACCCCAGAAAAGGTTTCTCCACGCAGCTCATTTTCATTAACAAGTTGCATGAGAAAAGGAAGGTCAGTAATCATTGTTCATGCAGCATCTCTAAATTGTCCATTAGAGCGCATGTTAACAGTGCCATGTTTTTTAAGAGGGAAAGGCTATTTGTTTATCTCCGTTGTTGCTAATATGCTGAATGGAGTATTGAATTGAATGAAATGAGGTGGTGGCAGGAGATGATGAGAAAGAAAGAGAATTGACAGAAGAGAAGGAGAAATGATACAGAGAAAATGGAAGTAAGTAGAAAGCAGAAAGCTGTGTGCAAATGGAAAGAGATCAAGATGTCTACAGATAATTCAGGCTAGGTGACACTGGGAAAAGTAGGCATCTGAAGTTTTCTGCTGAGCTTTTGTTTCTATTTTCTTTAAACACACGAAGTAGAAGAAAAGTGAAATAAACCCCTGAAAAATATTGCCAAATACAAGAAATGCTGAAGAGAAGATAAATCAAGGAAAAGAAAGAAAGAAAAAAGGGGGAAATGCTCTGGAAAAGGGTACGGCTGTATCTTAAACAGCAAAAAGTGCTGCTCTTCCTGGCCCCACTCCCCTGCCACCTGCAAGCAGATGAAATGTTAACTAAAATACCCAGTTACATGAACATTGGTTCAGGAAGAGATGCTAGAGCAAAATCTAAAATGAAGGAGGGGAAATAACAGAAAACATAAAAGTCATGACAGGGACATAGGTGAAAATACTAAGTAAAAATAAGGGTCTCTGTAGAGTTGCCAAAAATTAATAACTAATATTATTTGAGACATCCTGCATGGGATGGGTTGGTAAGATCCAGGCCTTATGGTAGTGCTGTAGCCTCAGGAGTGCTAGACACCGGGTCGCATAAGCGCAGGCATCTAAATTGGCATTGGATGCCTTTGGGCAGTAGAAACAAATGCATCTTAGAGGTCATAAAGCCTCACAAAAAAACCCAACGGCTCTATAGATATACATGTGTGCGTGGTGTGTGCTTAGCATGTGCTAAGATATACTTTGTATTAGAACACCGATAACTTCATGCTGCAGTGCAGTAATGGTGGGCAGCACTGAAGAACTTTGTTTATTATTATTTTGTTTGATCAGCAAGTTAGATGCGGATGTATACTCAAGTTTTCTTAGGACCTAGAAGGTTCTTCAGCCTGCGAAATCACAGTGCGAGGAGCCGTCTTCCCTGCCAGGCTTTTGGGCAGGTCTGGCTTCTGATTGGGTCAACATCTCAGAAGAACATCCTGGTTTGGTCCCTGCTATTTCTATCTCCTGCCCCATGTGTGAGAAAGCAGTAGGAACATAAGCAAGAGTGTCATAGCACACTTGCTTTCTTTGTGTCACTGGTAATTTTTTTAATCTAGTACAGTTTGTAATTTGGACCAAAATCAGCGTTTATTTTGTGTAATCTCATTCAATGCATCTGTTATGCTATATACTGTTGAGGAGTTAAAGTGTGTATATTAAACAGTCACGTGAGTGCTGCATGTTTGTCAAATGTTTTGATCTGTGAACCAAATATGTGGAATCAGGAGTTAGCTCGCAGCAGTAGGTAGTCATAGGGGTTTCTTTACAGGGTCTGATTTGGTGGGGGTTTTTTCTAGTTTTGCAGATGTTCTTGTATCATATCATGCTGCTTGTTTTCCAAAATTGAGAAGGATTTTAAGAAAAGAAAAGAGAATAAGCTTCCAGAAGAGTTTGATTTAAAAAAAAACCAACAACCCCAAACTACTAGCCATTTCATAAGGAGCAATACTTATGTTGTGCAATATGCATTAAAAGGGGAGGGAAGGATGAAATGCTTTACAGCCTTCAAACAAATGGCTAATGTGCACACTAGGACAAGGCTCCTTGCATCTTAGGCATTTTCCCTTATTACATTAATATGACTAGGAGTTACAAATTTATTTACTACTTAAAATTTTCCTCTTTAGGGAATGAAAGATTTCCATATTAGCACAGCAGAAATTTCCTCAAAAGTGTTATGATTTTACTTACTAATTAGGAAAATCTTTTTAATCTTGTGGACTGAAAAGAGACCAGAAGGTTTTTCATCTAAGTAGCTAGCTGTTATGCAACATGTATGTTAACACAACATAAATAGCCTTTATTTCTCTCTAGTCGTTTATGGATTTCATACACAAATACAAATGTTCTCACCTACCAGTATGTTACCATATATGCATGTAGCAAAGACTGTCATATGTTTTCTTGAACTCTACATGTCTGTGAAGTAGAGACATCTTTTTAGGAGAGCTACTGATTTTCATCAGCTCTTCATAAAAAAAAAATACATAATACTATGTCAATTCTGTTGTTTGGGTTTTTTTTTAATATGGAATAGTGATTTTTCATTTTATTTTTTTAAAAATTGATTTTGAACAAGCAGGATTTTCCCCATTTTGAACAGTAAAAAAACAAAATCTGAAAATTCATTTAATTAGAGGCATTCTTACACTGGTAGGAATACATTATGAAATGGTGTTTTAAAAGAATTGGTAAGATGTAAAATTATATTTGTAAATACAATATCATGGCAGCCAAAAGTAACAATTTATTTCATAGTTTCTACTGTGTTGAGACAGTGGCATAAGTTATTTTTATTCATTGCAGAACGAAAAGCTCACTCCCTAAGACAGAAATTCTTTTCAAGTTGCTATATATGTTAGAGAAAACGTCATGGTACATGAACCTCTGCAGAGCTGAGGCTGTTCGTGCTGCATGGCTCAGCCCAAGCTCTCCCGGGGGGCTGCCCAGCTCCTGCATGGAAACAGGGCTCCTGCCCCTGCATGCATTTGCCTGAAGAGCTTCATCACTAAAAAAAGCTCTTCAGAGTCAGTGCTGGTTGCTTTCAAGGCACATGGAAAATCCTTCAATCCCTGTTGTTACCTGTGGCACTGGGGAGGACAAGAGGGAGGCCGCTGTCTTAGTGCTGCTCCCTTGCACTGTGCTCTTTCCAGGACGGCTGCCCAGTACTGTCCCGTGGTACCTCAGAGGTTCTACTTACTGGTGGACATGGTCAGCAGTGTGTTATTTGGTGTAAGCTTTGTGGTATTTGGGGTTTTTTAATGAGTAAATAACATATAGTATCACCACCAGGACTGTTCTAGCTTTTGTGGATCTCTGTAACCTGATCTTCACAAGGGTGGGACATTGCGTGGAGAGGCAGAAAAAGACAGAGAGATTTTGTAGTAGTAGGTGATAAGGGTGTGAGCAAGCTCTGTAGCATGAAGCCATCTGTAGCTTCTCTCTTGTGGAGGCATGTTATGGTTATGTTAAGCGGGCTTTTGGAGGACTAGGAAGCTGGAATGGATTTTTATTTTACTTATTTATTTTCTTTAAACAGAGGTACCTGGTACTTGATTGTTTATGCAAGAATGAACCAAATTTTAGTATATCAAAGGTTGTTGTCTGACACTTTCCCGGGATAGATTGCATGTTGGGTCTTTTATACCATAAGCATTTAGGAATAGCAGTGTTTGAAAATAGACTTGTCTATTCCACTACCTTTAGAAAAGTATTCCTTGCTTGAAACAAGCATATCAAAGGATGATAATTAGTGCAACAGAAAAGAGAGTAAATGTTTCAGTGTTAGCTATTCAAATACTATTGATCTGTGTTGGTCTCCTTTGAAAAAGCTGCATTTGGTGAAGTTTGGAGGAGGAAGGGCAGTGGGCAGTGGGCTGAGTGCTTCGAAGGGCGCATCCGTCAGCAGAGGGAAGAGGGCACCTGGGCTGCCTCACAAAGCTGGAGGGGAGAGATGCTAACCTGACCTTTGGTATTTCCTTCTCAGTGTTCTTGGTTTGTTTCTCTGTTTTTCCTGGTGTGCTGCTAGGAAGAGTCGAGAAAGCACTTTGCATTGTCTTCGTAATAGAAACCAAGCGCCCCTCTCCCCCTTCACTAATATTACGTTACCTCATTATTAGCAGCTTAATGAAGGAAAGGTTTTGCCTCATCCTCGGAGGTGCTGAGGATCCCTTCTGCTCTGTGACTTCTGGAAGAGGCAGAGTTGGTCAAACGTTTTGAGGGACCAAAGCAATGCTCTTGTGCTGCAACAACATGGTGAATCGGACTCTGTGTGTGGAGACTGTAATTCTCTCCTGCCCACTGGAGATTTCGTGTGGGTTTGAGAGTGCCTGCTCAGAAACAAACGTGATGTGTCCAAATGTTTTAAACCAGTGATGGTCTTTTTCACAAGATATTTTTCATTTTGTGGTAATTTTGTGTTACATATTTTGATAATAAGGTTTTAGAAACAAAATGATTTGATTCTGCAAGCCTTTATTCTTTTATTCAGTCCTGTTAAGTGGATTTTTCCCCTATTACAACTATGTTAACAATAAAATGGAAGAGATGTTTTTGACTGCTGTTCGTAAGTGTACCACAATCTACAGTGTTTCTTACTGAATAGAATTTGAATTCAAAACGTCCTAAAAGATTAGTATTGGAGTCATGTAATATCTTATCTCAAATATTCCTTTCTTTAATATGGGAGCTTATTTCAACTTTTGTAATACTTAAACCTTCTGCCTTG
Source organism: Gymnogyps californianus (assembly GCF_018139145.2). Taxonomy (NCBI): domain Eukaryota; kingdom Metazoa; phylum Chordata; class Aves; order Accipitriformes; family Cathartidae; genus Gymnogyps; species Gymnogyps californianus. The sequence goes on from NC_059473.1 coordinate 39,363,853, forward strand.
TAAATAATGCATATGTGCTATGCCCCTATTCAGTATTCAGTCTATTGTTTTCTATTATCTTTCTTATTTATATGGTCTTCCTGCTGTAAAATGAAGAAGATTTTGGACGTATTCCCCCAGGACAGGAAAACTGTTAGCAGAATTCAATCCTCTCTCCTACAGAAATGTGCATATAATTTGAATGCATTAAAATTAATCTTAAAAGGTAGCATTCTTTGTGGAAAGGTATCAATAGGCATTTTGCAACAAGTTAAGAAAGTATTTTGTATGTCCTAGTAGTTTGCTATTATCTTTCAACAGTCATAAAGAAAACTTAAAAAATGACTTTCAGAAGTCATTTTACAATGTATTAGAATATTAGTATAACCGAAGTTTTACTTGTTGCAAATACAATTCTTGATATCATTTTGCAAGTAAATGGACTGTCTCCAGTGCTACAGCATACATTGAGAAATGACTTCCTGGGGACTGCAAGGAGGCAGCTTCAGTTTGGGCTGGTTTCCAATGTACTGCTAGGTCTGAAAACTCAACACATTACCTCTGCCAGCTTCTCTGTTTTCCGAAGGGATGAACTGAGGGGCACTGTGCATCCCACGGCTGTGTATGGTGTTCTATAGCCAGTTTTCTCGAAACTGTAATATTTTTGAAGTAAGGAAATCCTCCCCTGAGGCTCAGGCTGACATATCGTATTTGTCCAAGTAAATCTTGTGCAGCCTTTTCAAATACAGGCAACACACAATTGTGAGTAAAAATTATGTATCTGCATGAGGATTGATAGAGTAGGCATCTAACTTTGCACTATAAAAATGGCAATAAGAATGGAAGTTGAGTCAAGCTGGTTTATACACCAAAAAAAAAAAAAAGTTAAATAGAACAGAATGAATCCCTTTTCATTAGGCTCTAAACTGCCCCAGATGTAGTAATACAAAATGGTAAAGCCATAGAAGTGTCTGAGACAAGGCTGTGTATAACAGTAGTTTCCTGAATAAAATAGCAATAATACCAAATTCTTATAGTCCATTGTTCACAATTCAGAAGACAGCATTGTAAATATTTTTAGTTTACAGCATACAAATAAATCATAGCGTAAAATAATTATATGTCAGACCAAATGCCATCAAAGTATTATACTGTGTAACGGGCCTTAAAGATCCTTATTAAGATCACTTAATCATTTCATAAATATGGGTTTTCATTGAATACAAAATGTATGCACAGTAAAGGCAAGTAATGTGGACAGTACCAAAGTGATACATACTACAGTAGTAAATAATCCAGATAGTTGAATTTATCTACTCAGGGATACTTAACTGTCACACTTTGAGTTCTATAGACCAGTTACAGTTATGGCAGTATAATTTATCTCTTATTAGAGGTGGACTTTTGACTCAATTTCCACCAGTTACAATTTATTATGCCGAAGAGTGACTACTTTTAAACTCAGCTAATTAATTATTGGCTTAAAACTTGGCAGTCTTGTTACTTTGCAGCAGGGTCTAAATCAGAGTTATTTATGATGGTAGTTCAGGCACTGGAAGTGATCAGTTTCATGAGCTCCGAGTTATTCAGGTTTGTGGATCAGCACATACTCAGTCATATATGTAAGAAGACAGGAAAGCAGAGCAGTGACAAAGAAATAGCTGCACGAAGAAGTGCAGCTCCCACCATGATGCAACAGCAGCAGCAATTGCATCAGATGCAACAAAATATCAACATCTTGATTTTTAGAGGCAAACTCCTATTTTGCAAGCACAATTACTTTCAGTAGGAGTGTGCATCTGCGTGCATCTCTGTGTTGGGCCAGGGGTCCCACACGCTATGCAATCTCAGGTCTCAAAGTTAGCTTAGGTTCTTTAATTGGGATTTCCACAGAGAAATCAGAGCATCTGTGTTAGATACCTGCCTCTTTTTATTGACTTTATAGTATCAGGTAAACCAAGCATCTAATTTAGTGCCTTAACATTAGATACTAAAACTCTCCTTCCTATATACATAGCTAAAAACCCAAACAGCTAGATAATCTACACATACGGTGCCATGACTTGATTCTACCTTAATTTAATGAAATGGGTGTAATCAGAATTAAGTGATGGCAGAGTTTGGCCCATTGTTTATACAGTATTGTTGTGAGTAATGTAAGGTGGGAATTAACAAAAGCCTGTCCTTCAGGGGAGTGTTCAGTTTCACGTGAAAGATGCTGGGAGCGTGGCAGGAGGCAGCTGGAGGGCTGTGAGCGGGCACATGGGCTGCTTCCCGCTCGTGTGAGGGGGTGATCCTGTGTGCATTGCCCCTTGGTTTTGTCACAAGCAGTGTCTTGTTCAAACAGATTTTCAAAGATGACCAGAAAGTGGGTCTATGTTAAGCTCCAGTGTTTATAACCTCTGAACCTCTCCTTTCCTTGTCATCACCTTCCTTCAGAAGTGAGCCATAATTAAGCTAAAAATAACAAAGCTACTTCTGGTTTTATCTTCTGCGGTGTCTTACTGCATCTAAGATGTTAAATCATCACTTTTATGGAAGAAACCCAAATATGGAAAATTTAGGTTTTCTTTTGACATTAAGTTTACTGAAGACCCTGAGTGAACATATTTTGTGAGTATTGTAAATTGCCGGCTATGTCCAACCATACATAATTGGGAAATTTCCCTGAGTTGCATGAATATATAATTAATTTTTATTAGACTTAATGGAAAAATTGAGGGAAATTTTATATATAGATTGGGATCCATAATTTTATAAAAAATGTAAATACATTATAAAGTAGTAAAAGCCAATAATGTCTACCAAAAAAATCTATTACAATATTATGTTTTAGTTAGTGTTAATTAGTGTCAAATTCAAACAATTGGTAATTCTGGCTTTGTTTTTTCTTATTGAAGCTGATTTTGGGTGGGCTGAGTTACTCTTGGGACATGAGTACCTGTCCAGGGAGAGCTCTGGGTGACATTTCTGTATTAAGTGCCTCAGCTGCATTCCTAAATCCAGGTGGAGATGAATCTGTCCTCTGTCTCATCTTTCCTTTTATGCTTGTGCAAGTCTTGCTGCAAGTAAATGTGTTAAAATACAGTTGAGAGAGGAAGAATGAAATACGAGAGGAGGAATATGGCAGTGAGCATATGCTGCTGACTGCCGTCGCTTCTGTAGGTGCTGTTCCTATGAGGGAAACTATCAGACTTGGTCCTTCACTCTGTCTAAAAGATGTCTTCTGTATGTCACTGTGCTCACACATTATACAACACCCCTTCCTTAGATCAAGCACATGATCCTTACTTAGATCCTTAGATTTCTGAAATCAAACACAAGACCAGGAGTAGTGTGATCTGTGTTTACGTAATCTAGGTTTTATTTTTCAAATAGTAAAATATAAGATGAATGTGGCTGAAGAGGCAGCTTTGGCTGGTCTCGCCAGCTGAGCACTCCTCAGCCCCACCTTTCTTCGGCTGCAAAGCAAATGGCACAGAGCGTTGTCGTTTCTAGTGAGCCCACGCCCTGGGCTCCCCCAGTGCTGGAGAATGGAAATAATACAGATTCCCATTTGGGCCAGGCCCAGTTTGTTTTTTGCACCCAATCTAGTTTGTAGCAGACACAGACCATTCCTGGCATATACCCTGTTCCTTCTGTCCACCTCCAGGTATCCTTTCCCAAGACCAAAGAGCAGAATAGAAAATATACTGACTTCTTATTCTTACCCTGTAAAAGAAGTAAGGCCCAGCACGCTGGTCTTTAGTGGTGCTTAACAGGACACAACTGTCTGAAGATACTGCACACATCTCTAGTGTCAGCACATTTTATTGTTGCAAACAAAAACAAAGTGTAAAAATAAAATCCCATGTTGTTTTGTAGCATTAACAAAGCTTTTTTCTTTCCCCTTTTTAAATAAAGCATAAAATAAAATAAAAAGAAACTCCAAACCAAAATGCCCTATTGCTTTTAGAGAATTCATAGCAAGATCTCTGTGAGTGTGATGAGTTAGTAGAGCATGGAGTTTTCATTATAGAAATTATTCGATTTGAAAGTTTCAACTTGAGGTGTAGATACAGATGCCTTAAATCACAGAAGCTAAAGACAGAGCAGACTTTACAATATTTAAACTTCTGCATGTAAAATTATGCCATTGTTGCTTGTAAATATGCTAAAAGCCTCCTGTAGTGTCTTGTAAATATGCTAAGCATCCCCTGTAGTTAATTCCCCCACTACTGTTATAAATGAGAGCAAAGAAAATGTATTTCTTACATTATAGCTTCTTTTCCCAGGTGTAAATCTGCTGTTTTGTTTGGCATTAGCAGCTCCATTCCTTGACTGACAGATTTCGGAGTTTGCCATAATTGTGAGCCGTGCTTGCAGTCACTGTGCTTTAGAGTCAGCAGGGAACGGTACTGCGTGCTATTTTTGCAAAGAAAGGGCATTAAAGTGCCAACATCTAATAAATCCTGAAAGCCTCTCTCCTTCACCCCCCCCCCCCACCCCCCGGTATCTTTCAAATTACTGTAATGGCACAGTTACCTTTACGTTACAACATCATAGTCTGAGCTGCTGTAGTTATAATTGTCTTAGCACTGCCATTATAAACCTGAGTTTCTATATGTTATTGAAAGAAGTGGTGTAGGTCGGCCTGACACACTGTCTATCAACTACTGTTCTGTGCTTGCTTCCTAATATTCATTCCAGGAGCAAAACAGTGTAGCTAGAAAAACAAAAAATTATTTCCAGGAAACCCTAGTTAACAACAGTGAAAGAGGGGCTGACATATAAGTGCTGCGTTGGTGAAAAGATGCCAGAGCTATCCATGGCCAGCCAAAGCATCAATCATAGGCAAAAGTCATGTAAAGCAGTTGCATGGTGCGAAGTCCAAGCAGTACCGCAAGGGGCTGCCCACAGCACGGGGTGCCTTTCTGCAGGGGCTGCCCGCGGCATGGGGTGCCTTTCTGCAGGGGCTGCCCGCGGCACGGGGTGCCTTTCTGCAGGGGCTGCCATGCGGTGCGTTGAACCCGCTGCCTGCAGCCTCACTGTGCCCGGTTCTGCTCTGCCCTGTCATCCAGCCAAGAGAGTCCTCTCCTGAGTGCAGCCTTGGGGACCTGGGCAAGCCCTGCTCAGGGTACCTTGATTTTACACAGACTCTTCTAGGGGAGGGTCAGGACAAACATCACGAGTCCTTAGCCAGCTCCTCAGTTTGCAAAGCGAGGTTGTGATCCAGCAGCACAGACCACAAACCTTTCTGGTCTCTTTCCCAGCAGGGACCGTTTCACAGAGGTGCGGGCTCACAGCGATCAAATTTGTTTTGCTCTTCATATTTCACCGACATTTAGGAGGGGGGCAGCCCAAGAAGTATTTAGAGGCAGTTTGGCGATCAGGAAGAAGAAGAAAATATTATGTATTCATTGTGCAAGTCTGATTTTCCCACTGATTGCAGAGGCCAGCTGTAAGTTACATGGTCAGAAATCATTTATGATGTACAAAAACTGGAATATCCCTATTATGTACTGTAATGTATTGTGGTCAGTAGAGTTTATCTGAAATGATGCCAGCTTAATGAAGAAGGACATTGTTTGGTCATAGCTCTGTGTTTAGTCTTTAATCATCTTTCTTTTCTTCTTTAAAGAACTGCTGTGGCTGTTGAGATGCAATTTCTGATATTATCTTGACTGCCATCTCTTTGTTTCACCGTATTGTCAAAAATGTATTATTTTGGCCAAAATTTATTATTTTGTTTTGTTGTTTGGCAAATGTAAGGTTCTAGGTCTCTGGGCAGACCACACTACTGCAGTCTTACCGTCCTGTACGTTCTGCTAAAATGGGATCATATTTCTCTTATTATGTTCTTTGATGTGTATAGCATACTTTGCATGCCTATTTAAATACCCTCTTTCTGCTATTTATTATTTTATGTGCTGTTTTTCTGCTTTCAGCACAAGCCAATATAATTGTCTTTGTGTACTTTCAGGTGAAGAATGATTTACTTACTAGACAAAAAATAACTTCTGAGTGTGTCCTAAACATTCTCATGTTTATTATGAGGTCAAGAGAGAGTGCTGCCTAGTTTGAGAGCAACTCTTTGCAGAAAATAGATTGCAAAAAGTACAGCATGTGTCTAGAGAGTTTTCAAAAACACAGTTCTATTTATGGTACAAGGAAGAAAGAACTGTGAAATATGTGGTAAAACATAATGCAGAGTGATTTTTACATACCAAAGGTGCTGACACGTACTAAAAAGCATACATACTAACAAAGACCTGAATATTAGAGGTCTGTTTAAAAGCTGAGTAAAATTCTGAATAGACTGGAAATATTTGGAAGTATATTTTAAGGGCTTAAGAAACTTGAGGTATTATGTCTTTCTGCATCCTTTTTTGTGTGTCAGTTGGGACTTTATTTACATTTTTTGTACACTGGACTGTGTACCACCAGTTTTCTAGAAAGTAATTCTATGATGAGGTGTCAGTAGAAATGAGCTAGGTTTATTACACTTCTGGAACTGATTACCAATAACTTGTTGCAGTACATTATTTCACCATGGGTTAAGCTGGTTATTGTCTAACATTCTCTACTCATGCTTCTTCCTGCTTCCATTTAACATTTCTATTAAATATTTTATTTAATGTTTAGTGTAGCATGTTGGGTGGCTTTTGTAAGGTCGGATACTGTTTTCTTTCTAGAGCCTTAAACAGCACTAGAGAGGTGTCCGTGTTGCAAAACTGAAATTTTGAATAGTTCATCTCATTTGGTCTGAATTTTTGTTGCAGCTTTAATTCAGTTTGCCTTCTGAACTCAGTCTGGTGTGCATGGGAAGTCCCAACTCATTTTCTTGGTATTGTTTCCTTTATTAATAGAGAAAGCAACAAGAAGGTAAAATTTGCAGAAATTATGAATTTTTTATTGAAAAATGGCTGCTTTTTGGGTTCTTTTTTTCAGAACTAGTTAGAGCAGGTCCTTGAACCCCACAAACTTTATTCACATATCACTTTACTAATTTCTGAACAGATTCTTCTACAGCTCTTCCTATTGTTTTCTTGTTCCACTGGAAGTCATTTGAATAATAAAAACATAGATAACCCTTCTTTAACTAAATTGTGCTTCCCAAAAGAGGTGGAGTGTTGCAATTGAACACTACTAGTTTGTTAAAGTAGTTAGGTTTAGAATCCAAGCTCTTTGAAATTTGAGATATTTCAGTTTAGATGCTTTTCAATATATAAATACTGATTCTTAGTACACGCTTAAGCAATGTGTCAGTCAAAAGCAAAGATGAAGTTAAGAAAATGAATGAAGAATGTTCCTTCCTTTTTACTGTATCATTTCTGTTTGCCCTATTGTGGCTTTCGAAATTATCACTGATGCTTCCTGAAAATTTTGCAGTTGTATGATAGTCTAAAAGACGTGAATTGTAAAATAAAAATTGGAAAGACTTCAAAGTCTCTTGGCCCCTCCAGTGTCTAAAGATACTTGTTGGTATCCTCAAAGAGTAACTTTGCTACTAATTGTTTACAATATGTGTTATATTTCAATGAATCTGCATCTTTCTGTTGGGATATTTTTACTGGTTGTTAGTCTCAATGCTGGATACTTTGTTTGGGTATGATCTAACTTGCTAATCTGTGCAGTTGTCTACTGTAAAACTCTTTCCTCCTGAACTTTGTATTTCTACTCAGTCTTCTGAATCCATCCACATGGCTTTTTCCTTCCTTTCTTCTGAGTTTCTCCATATTAATGTCAATCACTGTTGCAATACTTTCCATTACTGCTCTGAAGTGTGTAAACATGCTGTTATACTGATAGCTTTTCCTGGGGTCTTGGCACAGGTCTGTTCAACTGATAGTGCTGGTGAAAAGCAATTTAAAACAACTTGTCAGCCCAGAGATTTTTTGGCAATGATTTTATCTTTTCCACTCCCATCCTCCTCCCTTTCCTTCCTTGCAAGGATCATACCTTCTTCATAGCCTTCTTGAGTCCTGTGAGGACAAAATGTCTTGTTCAGCCCACCCTTAATTATCCAAAGCTGCTTTTGAAAGTTCCCTGTCATCCCTGGGGTGAAAATGCCTTTTTCTGTTGCCTTTGCCTGTTTGGGGTCAGTCCTGCCCAAATAATCGGGGACCGGGAGTGGGGGCTCTGTGTCGCTTTGGTCTTGGGAGGCTTGTCTGTGCTTGCTGAGCCTGGTCTTGCTGATATTGCCGCCTTTGGGAGACAGCCTCTTCAGGATAGTCTCGCTTTTTAGGAACTACCTTTTCTTTTCCCAGGCACCGGGCCCTGGGGACATCCCTTGTACTCCTGTGCTCAGGGAACTGGGCAGCAGGCTTTGAGGTCTGAGGGCAGATGATGAGTATAGAGTTCAAAGTCTCTTGGCCCCTCCAGTGTCTGAAGACACTTTCTGGTATCCTCAAAGAGAAATAGTACTACTAATTATTTACACTGAATAGTTCCCAAAACGTGTTACATGTAGTATCTGCATACAAGAACATCTCACTGAAATATTTTCATATAATTATATTATATGGTTTCTATTTCCAAAACCAAAAAAGGTAGTGGGCAAGTTAAAGTTGAACAGCTCCTTTTCCCTCCCTTCTTCTCCCCCAATTTTCTGTTTAAAGGCTTTTAATAAATCTTTTATAAACAGTACCTCTCAGTTAATTCAGAATAATTAAAAACATTTTTTTTTGTCTTAACTGTTGGATATCAATTCTGGTCTGCTGATATGATGATAGAAAACATGATATAAAGATTTTAATTGACAGCCTGTGCTGAATCACTACACCTGCTAGGTGGCAGGGACAACCTGTCCTGGCAATATTCCTGCTGGTTTGCCAGGTCCCTCAGCAGTCCTGAGGAAACCATGGTAGCTCTGTCTGCCAAGTTTTTTCTCTGTATATCAATGTATAAGCTGGCAGGCTACTGAAGTCTGATTCTATTTTTTTTTCCCCCCCCCTCTCCTCTCACAGATCACTTAGCCTTATTTTTAATGTAGGTTTCTTTGCTTCATGTGTCTCTGCATCCACAGAGGAAAAAAAAGCTGTAAATAATTTCTCCTTCACTGCTTCTATTTGATTTTATAATTTGTGGTACTATGCCCAAGCCCTGAACCTTTTAAAAGTTGTTACATGCACTGCTTCAGGTCTTGCTTGTGCTGACACTTTGGGCTCTTGGCTTAACATTTCTCCACTGTTTCCCCATGGTTTCTCCCTCTTCTGGGAGTTCCACCAAAAGAGTATTTAGATGTGAAATGGATCATTTCCTTACCCTCCATTCATTCACTTCTGCTACTTTCTTGTGCAGTTTCTCTACTGATGAAACAGATGCTTCTTTCTTTTAACTGAAATATTCATAGGTCTGCGTGTGGTTGCAGGATGTACATGAGTCAGCCTTCCCCTTACCATTCGGGCAGGGCTGCTGTCATCCCATGGTCCCCGAACTGGCCAGGCACAGGCAGAGCCAGGAGCTGCCGATGGCCGCGGGTGCGCACTGCGGGCGCACGACAGGCAAATACGTCAAAGTTTTCTTGAGACATGGGATCACATGTAATTTTAGTTCCTCAGTCTTCTCGTTTGTAAAATGGGAATAATAAGCTTCCTCATATGGTTAGTGTTTGAGAAACTTTGGTGAAAACTTCTATAGGAATTGTTCATATAATACAAGAAAAAAAATCAATGGAGACTAATTAAAAAGTAGGTGTTGTGCTGTGTACTTTTCATTTTGTAAGCAAAGCTAGTACAGGCAAGCCATTAGAATGAGAAATTGTGTCTTGCTTGAAGCCTTCTTTTATTTCTTTAATTTTGAAAATATCTTGCCAGTTGTTCTAGGCAAAGCCATCTTTACATTTCTATCCCATGTGACAAATGAAAACATCACTGTCAGTCCCCAGACCTCTGAAGTCATGTGATGTCTCAGTAACCCAATTCTGTTTTACAAAGCAATATGCAGAGACTGTAGCATTTGGCTAGTAGGGTAAAATTTTGGAATCTGTTCCTGCTTGTAGATTTACAGGAGCAGGTTGCGCTGCCGTGTTACAATCAGGCCTAGAGACTGGGATTGTAAGAGTTCTGCTGAGTTAATGTCCTACAAAAATCAGACCAAATTTTCAGCTGATGGATTCAAGCATATCTTCATTAAAATCAATTAGTTTTTCCCTATTACATCAGCAGCAATAAATTCTTCAATATCACTGTGAGACAATTAATAATGTGGGATTATGATCTCTCTGTGGCAAAGTAGATAAAGAAAGGATCCAGAGGTAGAAAATGAAAATTTGATGATAACATTAATGATAAAACAACAAATGGGTGAAGAAACTATTAGAGAGGTATGTAAATAGAAATGTGGTAAAAGTGTATAAAGAACTGGTTATATAGAATAAGGAAATGAGACATACGATGCAGATATGTCTCATATTTCAAGGAAATATTTCACAAAAATATTCCTTGAAATCAAAGAAAATTTTAACAAAACAGTCTTTAAAAGTCACAAGCTCTGTTTTCTCATGGCATGCACTGCCTCTGGGGGAGTGGAGTTTATTTAAGTTCCATTAAACTAAGTGTATATATATTTATAAATCTATATTATAGAACATATGCCTGTGTACTCCTCGCACATCAAGCTTCATATAAACACATTGTGAGATCAGTGAGATCTGGTGGGAGGACTGAGAACAAATACTGTCAGCGCACATGAAAATAGCAAAAAGGAGGTGCCTTTGTAGCATATAATAAAGAAAATTTTGAGTTAAGGAAAAAAATTCTGTCCTTTTGACTTCAGAGGTGTTGGACCTTTGTACCATGGATCTGATTCGGGCCTGCAAGGCAGGAGAGTTCAGTGTCTGGGAAGCAGATTTGATGGGTTTTGATGGGCTGGACTCATGCCAGGCCTCCATGCGTTGCCTGATCATTTCTTGTGAAATCTGAAAGTATTCTCTTTTTTAACTTAGGAGAAATATTTTGTTTGCGAAACACGTAGGTGCATATTCGCTTACACTTCCCAAGCATGTGAATGCATGGGGTGAGATGGATGACAGTAATTTTCACAGCTTAAGTTGCCACTTTATCATGAGGAAGCAAGTAGGATCCATACAATGTACGTGTTATTGCAGAGTATGTTCCTCGTGTAGCATTCGGCTGCAGTTAAAGCCCATCAAATCTCCTTTATGACTCCTTATATCTCAAGACTCTATTTGCGTCAGATTTAGGGTGTGTAATTCACTAGTGGCTGCATTCAAAGCAATGTACTCCAGACAGGAGACCAGCTGCTGGCTGCTGCCATGCTAGGATGGAAATTCAGGCAAAGAACATCTGCATAAGCAGGGAAAACTTGCATTCCTAGTGCTAAAGGAGATGTCTGATTCAAGAAAGTGTTTTTCTTTAATAATTCTTACTTAGTAAGAATTACTGGAATTTGCTGTTCATTAATCTCATTAGGTCAGACAAAATGCTTTGGTTTAGTGTGATTCATACTAGGAAAAAACCCATATTTAAACATAAAAGGCTAAGCAAAATGCGTACAACTGATTAAAGAACATAGTTCTTTATCAGTTGAAGGACCTGTTGCATCCTGGTACCCTTTATGCCGTATTTCTCATAACAAAACAGATAGGGACACTAATGCAATGTTTTAAATATGCCAAAAATGATTAAAGATTGTCTGAAATACTGACTTGAAATTTCAGAACTGAAAACATTTGGAAGCAGCTGCCATTTCCGTGCATTAAGAAAGCAGGGATATTCATTCTTGGGAAAATACATTGTCATATCTGTAGATTCTCTGAGTTTTGGAAATCTGTTGTCCATTTCATAGCCCGTATCCTTTGATTGAGGGTTCTGCTGGAAAGATCTATCTTTTAAAGAAATGATCATTTTGATAATGAGCTTTCTTGGGTCTCTACAGTTCTGCTTTGGTTCTCATACTCTGTGTATCTGTGCCATAGTTTGAATGATGAAGCTGTTGAATGCACAGGTGGGTGTACTCTGTTCGGTGTGTCCTGCATCACCTCCGGGCACAGGGATACGAGTTTGCTGCAGCTGCCCTCTCAGAACCTGTGCCCAGGGCTCTGTAAGTAATTAGGTGGAATTATTGTATATTACAATATGCTGATACATTTGAAAAGAGGTTAGTATAACAATGGGATTTTTAGAAATGAAAGTTGTCTGCTGTGATTCAAGTCGTCTGCTGTGCTTCAAGTCTGCCATGGCCAAAAGCTAGCCTAGTATGATACACAGCCAGCAATGATAGGCTTTTTTTGGAGGATTTAGTAACCTGAATTTCTGCTACAAAAAGATTTTAAAGCTGTCATATATCTTGATGAGGATAATCTACAGACAATTTATCTCTGTAATCTAATTTGGCAGATTATTTGCTGATCTGTTTTTTATGTATTTTATCTTTACATGCACAGTATGTACAGTAATCCCGATTTGCAATTAATCTTGTTTTTACCAATACAAAAATTGAACCTGTGCTTTTGAATACCATGCTAACCCCTGGCTTGGGTGACAAAATGGTATGGTCCCTTCAGATGAAACATTGCCCACTGCTTTCCTTCTGTAGTCCCTGAGAACAGCAGCCTCAGTTTTGCAGTCATGGCACCAGCACAGTCCCAAAAATGCACTTTGGGAGACATAGCTTGTGTGGCACTGCAACATGCTCTGCTCACTACTTTGGACTGTCATCTCTTAACCTATATGGTTATGTAGGAATATGTAACATTTGTTGGAGGTAGAGTTGCAGCTTACATTACTTTCTCCCTAGCAGAGGTCTTCTCTTCTGCTACCACTGGAGAACATTTCAAGTGGTTAATAGAAAATCTGGTCTCTTTTCTGTGAGCTAGTTATGTATGACTGTCGTTTGCTCACATTATCACATCAGCTTTTAGAATATTGTCATTCATTTTCAAAGTATCTGAAAAAGGCAATAAACTACCTTAATTCCTCTCCCTCTGGTTCCACACACACGCACCACGCAGCCTTGCAGCTGCATGGCATCGGCGTCGTGTGCAGTGTAAGGTGCAGACAGGTCAGGAATGTGAGACGGAGCGCTGGCACCAATTTCTGAGAAATCGTGAAACAGTTAGTGATTTTTAGCGGAAAAGAGAGTAGAGGCGAGGTGTTGTGATAGTCTCCGTCTGAAAGATGAATGCTCAGGAAATGCACGGGGAGGAAAATGAAAGGGGTAGGAGGAGAGTGAGGGGAACCTTTGGGTATACGTAGACTGTCAAATTACAGACAGCTTTGTGAAAAACGAGTTATGAAGTACTCTAGGAAGCAGTAATGCAATAGAAAGAAAAGACGTAATAAAATATTTCTGCATTTGAAGAAAGCATCTTTGCTGCTCACCTGAACTTAAGTTTAATTTTGTTCTGAATATTGAAGGAAATTGTGCATCATGTGACAACAGGGCTCAGATGCCTCTGGCAGTTTGCATGCTAAATCACACCTTAATCAGTGATTATTCATTCAAAAAATCTTGTAGGCATGGGACTCCTGCAATGAGATCACATACTCTTTTGGGGGACATAGTCCTGGTCTAGAAAAAGATGGCATTGAGCTAATTTTGAATCATTCTAATTTGGCATTTCAGTGGAAGTTGCATGGTAGCTCTGAATGGCAGGTAGGTAAGGGTGTCTGCCAAAACACCTGGGGCAGAGTGTGGAAACGGCTTTCAAGCTGTTCTGCTCACGAGAAACTATAGCTTTTAGTGTTGAAATTTTAATTCTCACAGAAAACAAACGAAGCTGTAACTGGGAACTTGCTCCCACATCCAAATGAAGAAAATGTGGATTTTAGATTTCAGGTTGGACTCCTCTAATTACTGTTCTTACAGAATGGAAACGACCAAGGTGGATGCTCTTGGAGATTGTCGCTATCTGAGAGTAGAGATGAATCATTAAATTCATGGGAATATTCAGCGCTCCCTCTTGTGCACGCATATTCTTGGCAGCTGAAAAAGTGCCACCCTCTTAAATGAGTATACTCCTAACAGGCAATATCTGATCACAAGATGAACAATTGCAGTATATTGTATTTCATTGTCAATCTCTTTACTTAATTGCTTTTTTTTCTTTTTTAAACAAAGGCTATAATAGCAAGTTTAGTTTGAACTCAGTTTATTTTTTTAACATATACTGTTGAATGTATTGAAAATCTGTGGGTAATTAAGGAATTTTTAAATTTAGAGTATAAGTACTACTACATATCCATTAATTTTGTGACAGACACACCTAATACAGTCTTGTAATTTTTAGGAATTATTTAAACCAGTAGATAGCCTTATGCTTATTTAGATTCTCTATTAAGCTAATATTTGAAATACCTCAGAACAAAAGGTTTCTGTAACAAATTTTTGAAACGTAGAAGTGCTTTAAAATATGTATCAAGTCACAAATAGGAACTTGTGGCATTCTAACCTGCTTGTTGCTTTAAGGGCCAGCCAAAATTTCAATACAAAGTCTTGATATCCGTGCTTGCCAGTGAGTTGATTTGTGACTTATCCAGAAAAAAAATGGGCGTGTAAATGGGGTGGTTCGTTACTACTGAAATTCTGCCCAGCTTAAAGCACATCACTCCCGCAACGCACACAGCAAGCTCAGCCAGGTGTGTGTCCAACAGGAGAGGGGAGGTGGTGGCTATTGTCTGTGGACATCCCTGTGCCATGTCTCTTCCATGCTGCCAGGACACGGCAAGCAGAATGGCTCTTCTGGCATGACCGCAGCAAGTGGCCTCAGCCAGCACTTAGTTAAAAAGTTGTTACGAAAAGTGGCAGAAAAACTGCAGTCACGGGTTAAGAGAGCTGGTTCAGCTTTGCTGATAGAAGTAAAAGCTTTGGTTTGCTCCTCAATCAGCAGATCTGACTGTGTATAGGCAGGGAGCAGATTTGCTGCAAGATGTTGTTTTATTATTTTATTCCATTTTATTTTAAATTTTTCACAATTGGTTTTTACTCTGGTACTGTATTTAAATAGGGTTTAGGGCATTGTTTTTAGTGCACATGGAGTGAACATAACCCAGGGAAAGCCATGTTTTTACTATGGGAAGCATCGTACTGTCATAGTGAATGTTTTGTTACAGCAGCTGAAATCTTGCATTTTGATGAGGGAGAGGGCACCATCACTTTAGTTCTGTGAAATCTCTCTGGGAAAGAGAGATTACCATGAGATTACCAATCATTACCATGTTTGCCTATTCAGTTTTTAAGACAGGTAGAGCATTAATGAATATTGGGAAGAAAACATGATCTGATACCATTTTAAGCACTTTACCAAAACAGTAAGCAAACTTTTGTCAACCTATCTGATATGGTTTTTGTGATTATGCAATAAACTAGACTAGCTTGTGGACTGGTTCAGGGCCAGGAGGTAACTTGTCATCAAGTGGAGATCTTTCCATTTATTGGTTTATTTTTGCCCTTTCACAGAGGCTGGCCAAATAAAATGTTTTCTTCATGCCCTGCTCACCACTCTGGTGTTTTCAGCAATTTGCGCTCCGTCTCAGGGGTTACAAGTGTCAATCAGCTGCAATAAAGCATCATTTTTGCCAATTCTGTGTTTATTGAGAGATCTCAGATATTTAGTGCCCAGTTTCTTGGACCTGTGTCTTGGGTGAGCCATGTGGGACACGCGCTCAAGAGCTGTGTGAGAAATGTGTGTAGCTGATCCCTGCACAGTGGTAATAAAATAAAGAGCTAAGGATCATCTCCTGCCCACTGACAGGCAAGTTCAGCTAACTTTATTTATGTTTCTTGCTTGATGCAAATTTTTGGCCTTTATGATTCAGAGGACAGCTTGAAAATGTCCGAGTGAACCATTATGAATCAATAGCCAAATAACAGGAATCTCAGCTTCGTTACTCATAGAAAACTCCATGCAATTTTTAATAGCTTTCTTCACTTGTTTCCTGTTTAAGGAAAATGGCAAAAATCTGTGATTTTTTTGATTGCTTAAGCATGGTGTTACTGCAACTGCTGTTTCTCCACAACCTTTTGGGAAGCGGGCAAATTAGATCCTGGTCTGGTGTCAAAAGTGCAGACACGGACATAAAACAGCTGAGAAGTCCTGCACTGGGGCAATCCTACTATATGCTGTCTGCTTTTTGAAACGAATCCAGGATGTTTCCTGGAGCCTTTCTGGGAATTTGTCAAAAAATTCCAGTGGCAAGATTGCTCCCGGTACAGCTTCTAGCTGGGCCAGGTTAAGGTGAAGCTGTGTAATGCCCCAGTCCCCTTTTGGGTTTTGAAGCAAGCAGTGTGTTGAGGGCTGGGCAGTTAGGCAGCTAATAAACATTAAGCAGTTTAAATAGAAATGGGGTGCAGAGGATTTTGGGACTGTGTTCTGTACCTTGACTGTTTTGCCATGTTAGGAATTAATGAGTGTATTACTATTCTTCAGTGAGCCTCAGGCTAATAACTCTGTGAGCTTAATTACCTTCAAGGTCTTCCCCCCCCCCCCCCACCTTTTAAATCAGGCCAATTTTGTAAATGTCAAGCAGTCTGGGACTAAGGAATGACTCATTTTGTGTCAGTTTATATCTTTTGGTAACTATGATCATATCTTTCCTGAGTGTGATCAGTTAGAAAACTTGAAAAACAGTGCTCTTTTCAATTTAGGCAAGCTAGTACCACAGCAGCATTTAGTAATCCTTTAAGATTTCTGGAGCCAGAATGGTGCTAGGATTCCATAAAGTTTAAAGATGCACAGTGTAGTGAAAATGATGTAAAAGCTCAGAATTAAACAGGATACTTCAGTTGCATATTGGAAGTTAGAGATGCATCTGGCCTTTTTCACTTGCTATGCGGGAGTGTTGTGATGCAGTTTTGTTTTGGGCATCCTGTACGCACTGCCTGTGATTGCCTTTGCAGGATGCATGTGCAAAATTCAGCTGAAACTGCAGAGCCACTTGTGAAGTACCACAGGGGCATTATGTTCTGAAAAAACATGACCAGGAAAAAACTAGAGCAGCTGAAACATTGCCTATGGTAGAGAGAATACGATGTGCAATTTAAACATCGATAGTAATTCATGTGAAAAAAAAAACCCAACAAACCTCCAATCCGTCTTAGACTCCTGTCTACAGCTTGGATGAGGGAGTAGAAGAAATTATTCCAGAAAAGTTTTGTGGGGCATACCGGATAGTCTGGCTTTAGTGCTACAAATGTCTTAAAAGGTCAGTTACCAAAATTAGTTCTCATAGTGCAGTTTGAACTTTCTGTGTTGGGTGAAAGAGGAGGAGATGGGGAAGAAGGGAAAGGCCAGGTGGGTGTGCAGCACTGTTTGAGACTGGTGGGCAAATGGAGATTTATGGAATAGGTCTTCCTGGCTAGAAGAAATGCTCCCTGCCCCATGGTCTCCAAAAATGGCCATCAACATAGGGAGGATTTCAAGAATTATATTGGAAATGTGCTGGCTGAAAAGATGGTTGAGGAGAGTTGAAATTTACTATTACTACCTGTAGCAAAGGAGCTAGTATCTGCAGACTAAAGCTGATAGCTGATGGTGTGGTAGTGAAATACCTACAAAAGCAAACTGAGGTGGCCTTCCACACTAATTCTGCCACTCTGAGTTAGAGCTGATGCTTTCAGAATCCAGAAATATTCATTCTGCAGCATCCCCAAAGTGGGGACAGAGCAGTGTGCCATACAAATTATGTCCCTATCTCACCCTAAGCTTATGGAAGAAGAGAAAGGATCAGTAAAAAGACATAAGTGGAGCCCAACCAAAACCAGCTAACAAACCATGTTAACTAACATTTTAACATTAGAGCAGTCATTAGGTACCAAAGTCATGATCTAGCTTTGAGATTCTGCCTCCAGTTCAAAGCATTTTCTCAAATGAGTGAAAATGACTTTGTCATGTCTCTGCCCTGTACTCTCATTCTTAGACTAAATCCAAGTTTGGGAATGTTAAACTGACTAAATAACTGATGAGCCATGCTCATGTTCGGAGTCTGACATTGCTGATGAGCTTTGCAGTAAAGAAGGGATTCTTCACCAGCTTCAGAGCATGTGACACCTGCTGCCACCCCTTAACCAATAAATGAAAGAAGGGGTTTATAACAGATGCTTTATAAGGCATTTTCGTAATGTGCAGTTTTATGTTTCCTTTTGCTCTCTCTATTAAATCAAAGTTTTAAAGCTGTTTTCTTTTCAGACAGGTGACAAGTGAATCAGTAAGTAAAGGTACAGATGCAGACAGTTTGACAGCCCATGAAAACAACAATCCAGGGTACCAATGGCAAATCTGATTTATACATTGCAAAAATAGTGAAAGTTCCTAGCAACATTTTCATAGCCTTGGAAGTTGCTTGTTTAAAAATAACCTTCCCCTGTGTTGCAAGTAAGTGTCAGCAGCTGCTGCTCAAAACATGGCAAAATATGAGGACTGGAATTTGAATTTTGTTTTCACTTTGAGTTTTCTCTTCATTATCCGTCAGCACTGCAGTTCTCATGGCTCTCTGCCCTCTGTTTCCTGTGATTTCTGAATGACTGCTGTCCCTTCAGTGGCTGCATAATTCCTGCCTCTGCTTTGATAAAATCATTTTGGTGAAGGCCTGCTCAAATTGTTTGTGGCTTTGCCACTAATGCATAAAGTGGTTATTAAATCCATGATGCTCTAGTACAGAGTTTCTTTCCCTGTTCCTACTGAATGTTTCTGTGCACACACATTGGTGCAGCCAGTGCTGAAGACCCACTACAAATTTCTCTGCAGTCCCTGTGAAGAGAGTCTGCAGTTTGGCTGGCTGGTGGTAAGGCAGGTGCTGCCTGGTGCACCTGAGTCCCTCCCTTGGTGGCACGGCGGTGCCAGGGCTCCCTTTGAGCTCGCTGCTGGGTGTGCTCTCTGGGGTGCAGAACGTACATTTTCATCACCCCAACTGTTGCCAAATAGGCTGGTTAATCAATATGCCTATAGTAATGTCTGCATCTCCTTACTGCGTGTTAACACAGTAGAAGCTAATGGGGAGTTCAGCAGAGTATAAGATTAGTTGAAATTGTTCCCTCGAAAGTGCATTACTTCAAAATTTTTTTCGCTCGTTCAGAGTCCTGTGCAGTTTTGAGAGTCCTGAAGAAGTTATTATTTAAAAGTTATCTGTCTAGAATCAGGTAACAGCTCAAGGACCTGGTATAAATTCTCTTAATGTAATCAGGAGGATGGGATTAGACAGCTTTCCCAGCTGCAGGCTGGTAACACTGGCACTGAAAGGACAGATGATCCCAAACCAGATGATATTCTGAAATCCAGAGGTAGAGAAAGACTTCTTGAAGAGGTTTTCATTCTGAGTACCTTAAACTTTTTTTTTTACACTTCACAGTCCAGTTTCTTCTTTTTTCTTTCTTTCTGTGAAAATCTGTGGCTTCTTCAGAGTCTTTTACAGTTTGCCATGATGGCTGTGGCTTGATGCCAGCTGGGTACACAACCTGACTTGCTGTGAGACAAGACTGGGGACTGTTCCAAATAGCTGGCAACTACAAATATCTGCAAAACAGAGACAGGCAACTTTGCTGCCAGCTGTCTCTGTCTGACAGAATGCCATCTTGGGTTATACGTACAGAAGACAATGAATAAAAAAAATGTGGGGTTTTTTTTTGTTTGTTTGTGTTTGGTTTTTTTTAAGGCAGCTGAGCTAAAGAATCAGAGTTTTGACAGTTTATATAGAATTTAAGAGGGATACATACTATGGCTTATACTTCACTGTTCAACAGATTCAAGACCTTTGTAGTGATCTTTACAAAACCAAGGTTATTATTCTTATTTATGTTTTGAGAACAAAATAATTTATGTGTAGATGCTCCATAATATAGAAGATGTTCACATAATTATAAAGAAAATTTACTTATTGGGAGGGAGGAGTTTAAGATAAATATGCATTAAATATAAATAAACACTAATAAATGGGTAATTGCGCTTATCACTGTGTGATGGTGTGTATTAAGACAAATGTTTTCTAAGCACTGGAATGAATGGGGAATTCAGTTGCACTTAAAAGTTAAGTAGATTGTTTTAAAAACTGAAAAACAAGTTTCTTTATCATTAAACTATGTTTAAAAACCAGTTAAGACATTTCAGTCTGCCCAGAGTTGGAGATGCTGTCTCATCATCTAATTGTCTACTTCCTACTACACTGAAATCTAATCAGAGGGGCATCTCCCATCATCTGGGAGAAATGAGTCTAACGCATTACCTAAGCAGTTTGTATTGACAGAAGATATTTTTGCTGCTACTTTTGTCTCTCTTTTTTGTTTTGTTTTGTTTTATCTACAAGGATTATTTACAGGAAAGTACAGGAAAGTTCCTAAATTTACAATAGGAGCCAAGAGATCTATAAAGGCAAGTATATAGCCGTATAGTGTAATATGGGAATTGTCAGGAGATTCAGGGTAATAATAAGCGAACTCTATGGGCAGAAGTCTTTAGTGCTGGTTAGTGTACAAGATAGATGCAGTTCTGAAACAGTAGCCCCACTTTATATGTGGGTATAAAAATTTTGAAGAAGTATTAACTGAAATGCAGATGAGAAAAGCTTCAGTTGCTGTAGGATTGCGTCTAATGAAGAGATCATGCTTTCTGGGATTATGTGTCTGTCAGTGCCAGTACCACAACTAGAATGTTTTAGGATGAACGCTGAACTCCAAGGACCTCAGAGTTTTTTTACTACCTTTACTCTGGGCTTGGACTTGGTCCAGACTTTGGATTAAGGTCCGTCTCTTGAACTGGCCAGCCTAAACATTTCTGAAGTCTGAAATGCAGAACCAAAGTGGAATTAGGAGTGTTTAACTTCAGCCATTCTCCCGTGGTCACTGCAGGTCTCTCTCAAAGGACTGTAAGAGGTGTTTTTCCCCGTAGATATCAGTATAGGAATTGACAACATAAGGCTGTACCATCTGTCTCAAAGCAGTCAGGTGAAGTCACTTTCTGTTTAAAAATCTCCTCTTTCACCCTGAAGTATTACAGTTCTGCTTATCTAGAAACTCGTCATTGTTGCTTGAACTAGCAGAATTATAATTCTCTGAGATGCTGGTGTCTGAGGGGCCAGAAAGGCAATGAAAACTCCAATCAGTATGGTATGAAAGCTCGCAGGTAGAGCTGCCTGGTGACTTAGCAGCAGCGTGAGCAGCACTGATTTTTATTGCACCGCAGATGAAGGGCTTGGGCTGAACTGCTCCTGCTGCAGGATGGGGACGAGGATGAAAACTGGCACTGGACAGGAGAGCCCTACTGAGCTGAGTGAGGGGCGTGAGTGTCCAAGGGGAGGGTGGTCTTTGCCGGAGTGGCTCAAGTGTGCTGTCCCATCTGTGGGGAAACGTGGGAGGCCTCAGTCAACACCAGCAGTGACATGCCACAAGCCAGAAGAGAGATAAGTGAACAGGCAGAATAAAAATATTAGCAAGTAGTGTCTCATACCTCTGTCTTCCTTTCTCCTGGAAGGAAAAAACAAAATAACGCCCCCAAGCCCTTTGTTGTTCTGCCTGTGTGATTTCTGTTCCTCTGCAGAGGTCAGAGGAGCTGTGGTGGTGCAGCTGGGCAAGAACTGGGAGTTACGGGTAATCCTGTTTACACTCATTCTCCAGAGGATTTAACTTTCCAGGTTAGTTTGAGGTCTGTAATTTAAATGTAATCCTGTAAGACAATAATACTAAAAAGAAGGGTGCAGTGGTTGGAGGAGCTGTGGAGAGCTGCCCTGCGCAGTGGCGCTAATACACACAAAGACCCCAGGAGGCAGCTGTCCTCCCCAGCACTGGGACGTACAGCCCGCTGTGCCATGTGCCTCCCGCTTCAGAGACATCAGCATCAAAGCTGTATCCTGGTGGTTGTTTCCATGCCCTCAGTGCGTTGCCTTGCTTGCCTTCTGTTGACGATTCTTCAAACGATGCTATAAGAGCAAGTACGTCTTCTCCCAGACTTCTTTGCTGTTGTCAAAGCAGATGATGTATGGTAGAGCAGCATGTCTGGTGAATTGCAGCCTGTTGTTAATGAAAGGCCAGATCCAGCTCTTCCTCCTCAGCCAAAGCCTTCCCGTCAGTCCTGTGAAGCGCACCATAAGCAGGCTCCAGAAACATGGAGTCCACTGTATGATGTCTGAATTTGTATTTGGTTATTGACTTTAGGATTCACTCTGAATCTAGAGAAGGCCATTCTCTGACATTTTAAGGAGAGGAAAATGCGCTGAGTAAAGCTGAAGGTCCCTGTTAATTACGTCGCAGGAAGGTGGCATAAAAACTGTGTATTTCCCCTTGGTGCTAAAAGCTGTGAGTGATTCCCTCTCAGGAGCAGCAGCTCTCCTCCCAGCACAGTCTGCTCAGCTCAGTAGTGGATCCATAAGCTACATGTTTTGGTTTGTTTTTTTTTTAAAAGCCCGCTTTATTTTACACCAGACATGAATAAGATGTAGAGGGATAATCTCTCTCTACTCCCCTTTCACCTCTGAAAAGTAGCATCATTCAGGATGAGATTCTCCACTTGGGAATCATTCTTACACAGAGTTGCTTATGGATTCTGGCTTTTCTAATTCATGCAAGGATTATATGCACTTTGTCAGTTTTCACTGAGCTCTTTTTGCTCTTGGTATAAACATACAACTCCCATTCATGAGAAAAAAAACAGCGTTAGGTGTGTCTATCCATGGCAAAACCTAATTTTATTATGTGGCATAATTTAACACTTTAAAGGCATAACCCAGCCTTTTATCAGAGGGAGCTGCTTTAATTAAGCTAAACCAGAAAAGAGTGTGTCTTCCATTCTGTTTAAGATGCACAAGATTTTGAAAATGCTTTATGTTGCTTGCGGGATAGGAGACAGCTAACAGTCTGTGCTAACAGATCTTGCTGAAAGAGGCGTTTGTAAGAGCAAGTGAGGCCGGGATACCTCCGGCCCCACCACAGCCTTAAATATGCCAGCAGTGCTGGCTGGAAGGACTTTTCCTTGTTGCTCTCGTGAGGGAGAAGATGATGCTTTTTAACCATTCTACACTCACACGCTTAGCGTGGAGATGAGGTTTTGTTTCTAAGCCTCCTCTAGTTCTCAGAGCATAGGGAGTTGTCTGGCAACATGTAGCAATTTATTTGCAGCTGAATCAGAAATCTACATGCAAAAATCTTATTCTTAGGGGTTACCTGGCAGATCTCTGACATTTCCTGTGGGGGGGAAAGGATGTTTCTATAAGCCTTCATAGATTTCTTTGTTTAACATTACTATTGGAGACGGCTCCACAGATAAAAGCTTTTATGTTTATTTTTCACAACTCTATATGTGAGAGATAACTCAAGATAGAATCAAGATTATATGGAATATTTCAGTAACATTAGTTATACATATTTCATTGCTAAACTTTGTGTACAGAATGTGATTAAAAGATTTACAGTTAAAGTAAAAGAATAAAACAGGTATTGTTTTGCATTAATGATTATATCAAATAAGTGATCTGGTAGTTAAGGTTGAAGTGATGCTTGAATTTAAATCCTAAATTCTGGCAT
The DNA here is from genome assembly GCF_018139145.2 of Gymnogyps californianus. NCBI lineage: Eukaryota > Metazoa > Chordata > Aves > Accipitriformes > Cathartidae > Gymnogyps > Gymnogyps californianus. The sequence continues at coordinate 39,387,280 of NC_059473.1, forward strand.
ATATAACTTCTTTTTAAAATCTGTATTTCAAAGTTTCACTTGTATAGTCTCAACCTTAAATTTTATTTAAAGTAGTGGTTGAAGAATAACTATTCATCCATCATTTCTTCTCAGTTTGGAAGAAGCTGTTTAGAAATTATTCATAGACTTTTGAAAATGCTGGCCACTTTAAAAACACAATTTCCAATAGAATTTTCTCAGCATGTGAAAAATGGGTCAGAATTTGTACCTTTTGATCCATCTGAATGCTTTGCTGTTGTTGGATAGGCAACATACAAATTGCAATTGGATGTCAGAGCCAGCTTTCTGGTTCTGATACATGTATACCTCTTCCTAACTTTTCTCAGTCAAAAATGAATAGTCTTACAAGCTCCCTGCCTGTAAACATCAAGGTGTCATTAACATAGATTTCAAAATTTTGATGTGTCCAAATCTAAACTTGCACAAGACCTAATGGGTTTTCAACCTGAAACTCCAAATCCAATCCTGAAATTTCGCAGCCTATTTTTATTTTACAAGGAAGCTAACCATGATATGTATGTTAATATCATAACCCCATGCAAAATCCAGAGGCCCAAATGCTCAGTTACTAAGAACTGAAGGATTTTACTACTGGCATTAGGTGAGGAACACTAACTTACACCAGCTGAAGATGTTGCCCCATCTATTCACTGTCTATTGAAAGTATTTTCCTGAACCAGTCCTGTCCTCTGATGGACATAATCTCTGGTTGTATCTGTATGACTTTATGAATATTCTGTGGCTTAATTGGGTTTATAGAAATGTCTGCTATGTGACTGTTGGATTAAATTCACTGTGTACATAAACTAGTTAATTAATAGTAGAAGTGTTATGAAACGAGTCTTGCAGTAGCACAGTGGACCAGCCTTCTGCTTTAGGTGTGATTGCACAACCTTGATCTACGTAGGAGGGCAGCAGAGCTGTGCATCGTGCCACCACAGGGTGACATGGAGGAGAGGGTCTCTTAAGTCCCCAGGTACCCTGGTCAGAAGAGGAAACACTTTTTACCAAGTCATTAAAGGAGATGTAGCTTCTCCTTTTCCTGAATTTATACCCGCTGGTGTAAACACAGCACATAGCTGTATTGTTCTTTTGTTTAGGCCCCGAGCTGTCAGATCTTGCAGTGGCCCCCTGCTGCTGGGCAGAGCGATGGGAAGGACTGGGGCAGGCGGTTCTGGATGCCTCGTGTCTTTGGGTCCTGGATGTTCATTCCTGCTCTGTCAACAGCTGAAGCCATCTGTGTTGGCTGCTGCCCAGGCAATCAGCTGGTCCTGTGGACGACCACTGTGGTTGATGAATTCTGTTGGGAACCACACACAGACGTTTTGCAGGCTATAAGTGACTTTTTGATTGTGCTATGCAACTCTGCTGGAAAGGGGTTGAATTTTTACTTATAGTAAATGCTGTGCTACATGTTTTTTCCATGTTCCTGCTAGAAATTATAGTATGATTAAAAAGCTTGTAGCCAACCTTTCACAGTGTGACAGAAGCAAGGGAGTCACTAACTTTTTATACATCCTACAACCATCCTTCAGTCTCATGGAAGGCTACTACTGACAGAAAAAACCCAAAGAGTTTTAAAGCTCAGAGGAATCATCTACTGCCTTTCTGATACAGAAGTCATTGGTTTGGTGGACTTAATTTTTTTACGAAGAAGGATAATCCTGTATTTGATGTTCAGCTCATATAGTCACCTGCTTGCATCCATTTATGCATGGTCCACGTGAGACTTTGTAGTTTGAACATGTTATCTGACTGGATTGCACATACTTGTGCACAGTTGAGCTGACATCCTGTTCCTCAGCTTCTGGTTGGGAAGAAGCTCATTGTTTGTTGAAGGTGTTGGGTTGATGACGGGGGAGCCTTTTTAGAGTAATGGGTAGGAACAGCCAAGTTCAACAAAGCTTGTGGACCTTGAACCTGAAACAGAAAGATTGCTACAGGTGTGTGCAAGGTACTCTTTTGACTAATGGCAGTCTGTTTCCCTCATTAAACCAGAACATGTGTTTACATGATTTTTATCCTAGTCAAAGACCAGTGTCCAAATATTTCAAATCTTTCTGGATCCATGCGACGTAGGCTATCATGAGCCAAACCTCTAGTTCTGAATATCTCTGAATTGGGTGTTCTGTCCCCAAGCGGGCTTTTTGTTTTGGGTTTGTTTTTAAGCTTTGTGAATACATCTTTTCTGGTATATTTTTCTGAAGTATCATGCTATATTTTAGAAGAAGGAAGATGATTGTAAAGAAGGAAGAGGAGGAGGATGGGATACAATGCAAATACTGAAATCAACGTATACACAGAGCTACAAATGGCAGTGTTTCTGGAAAGACGAGTAGGCATGTCTCAGGTGACCAATACACCTTGAGTAACAAAGTAATCCAAAATAAAAAACTTTCTTCCTGCCAAGATATTTTACAGTGGTATTCAAAACAAACCAGCTTAAAAATCCTAGTATTTTTATACAGGAAGATGCATTCCCACACACTTCAGCCTTTTATTTCTTTTGACTCGGCTAGTGGAACCAACCATCTGTCTGAGGCTTGTGAAGTGTAGAGGGACAGAGCACAAAATCATTTTTCTTTTTGGTGGTGAGTGGTAAGTAGTCCAAAATAGTCACTGGAAGTGATTAAGGAGTAAAACATGAATCTTGCAAAATGATACACATTTATGATGATGCAAAATGGTATGACTATTAACTATGAGAGAGGACGTGAAAATCTAGCCTGTAGGTCCCTTGATAAATAATTCTACAGAATTATGTATTGCATTATAGCACAATCCTGACCCAATGGATGCAACAGGAAAATTCCTAGAGAATTCAATGGAGCCTGATTTTCATACACTATTCTGTGAGCTATGTAAGAAACAGTCTAAGACACTGTAGCTGTTGCAAAATTAGAGAATTAGCCTTGCCTTTGTTTTCCTGATTAAGTTTTCACAATTTAATTGACATTTTTTAGTTTTCTAAATTGTCAAGAGTGTTTTGATAACTCTTTTTGATAAGACATGAGCAGAAGTAAAAGTCTGGGTTTGCTTCACCAAATGTCTGCTCAGTTGTAGTTCTGAACTTGAATAGTCCAAGGTAAACTCTTGGTATTTTCCCCTTTGTCATCTTCAGTACAGCAAATGCAAAAGAGCTGAGATTGGGAAACTTATTATATGGTAAGAACTCCAGCAATTATCGCTGGATTTTCAGCTGTTAATGCTCACTTCTATTTCCTATGAAAATTAACATGTTCAACAACTTGCTCCCTGCTGAAAGTCTAGCATTTGATAGTTTAGACAGAGACTTTCTTCTTCTGCAATATGCGGTTTCTCTTCCTATACTAGAATCTTTAAAATACTCAGTTGGCAATTCTTATTATAGTTGCTTATTTGGACCAGGCAAATTGCCGAATAAAAGGTTTGTAAATTATCTGCTTTATATTTGTGCTGTCCTCAAAGGACTGAAATTTGCTTTGGGGAAAAGCAAAGGACAAAGTAATAACATTTTCTTTTTTAAAGCACTGCCAGAAACTTAATTTCAGAGAGCTTTTTATTATTAAATTTCCCAGCCTTCCTTTCAAGCACTTTATTAGGAACACGGCTCATTTATTTGGGAGGGGGAGGAAAGCGTTGAAGAAGGGGGAGATGAAGGTGAAAAGCAAGCTCATTAATTCATATTGTGATCTAAGTGTAGTGTTCACGTTGGCAACAATTTCAGTTTTCTAATGTGCAGTCATTGTGAAAGACTGATTTTAACATGGAAACCTTAAAGAAGTGGGGAAATGGTTTCTCTTGAACTTTTTTTGGAACTCGTTTATATTGAAATTTTTAAGGCCTTTGGAATTTTTAAGTGGTTCTCCTACAGCAGGTGAAAAAGACCTTTGTTGCTTTATCAGAGGAAACAAGATAAATCAAACCTTTGCTTGTTTTAATTACAAACTAGTGCAGCTTTGAGCACTGGGCTTGAGTCTGATGCTGTTAGAAAAGTGAAGGGAAGTCTAGGTAATAGATATTCTGTCAGGAGGAATTGATCCTTCTTGTGGGTTGTGCTCTGCAAATGTCTTTTCGTTCATTTATGTTCAAGGCTTAGCAGATGGCATCTAACATTTAAGAAGGGACCATTTGTTTCCAGTCTGCAAAATAAAGCTGTCCTGGTAAGGTGCAACTGAAGAGGTCAGTGGCTGCTATTAGTTATACAACAAATGCATAATTTTTCTCAGTGAAAGAGAGAAATGCTGTGAGCCCACTTAAAGAAAACTTAGGTTTGGGGACAATCCAAAGTCTAATTTTGTCAGTGACACCTGAGAGAGCTGACTGGAAACTGGAATTTCCCTTCCCCAGGAGAGTTGGACATTTTGAAATTTTCTGTCATTCTAGTTTGAGGCAAAGTCTGGCAAAATTAACATTCTATGATATTCTAGTTTAGGGGCATAGAAACATGTCATGGTTTAGCCCTAGCCAGCAACTAAGCACTACACTGGTGGGATGGGGAAGAGAATTGGAAGAGTAAAAGTGAGAAAACTCGTGGGTTGAGATGAAGACAGTTTAATAGGTAAAGCAAAAGCCGCACGCACAAGCAAAACAAAACAAGAAATTCATTCGCTACTTCCCATCGGCAGGCCAGTGTTCAGCCATCTTCAGGAAAGCAGGGCTACATCACGCGTAACCATTACTGGGGAAGACAAACGCCATCACTCCAAACGTCCCCCCCCTTCCTTCTTCCCCCAGCCTTATATGCTGAGCATGACGTCATATGGTATGGAATATCCCTTTGGTCAGCTGGGGTCAGCTGTCCCAGCTGTGTGCCGTCCCAACTTCTTGTGCACCCCCAGCCTCCTCGCTGGTGGGGTGGTGTGAGAAGCAGAAAACGCCTTGACTCTGTGTAAGCACTGCTCAGCAATAATGAAAACATCCCTGGATTATCAACACTGTTTCCAGCACAAATCCAAAACATAGCCCCATACTAGCTACTATGAAGAAAATTAACTCTATCCCAGCCAAAACCAGCACAAAACATTTCAGGTTTAGTATTTTCCAAAGAAACAAGAATGTTTTTGTTTTTTCTATTTAAATGTTTACCAAACCTAATCTGATTAAATTAAAATTTTCAACAGCAAACAGCTCTCTAAAGAAATGCGTTTGCTATTTGATTATCTGGGGACTGAGGACACATCCCTCTGAGGGAAGGCCTTCATTTTCTGCCTGTTTGATTTAACTATTTTTCTGCACTTTCTAGTAACCATCCAAGCTGGAGCTCTGAGCTGTTGGCTATCCTTCGCCAGCAGCTGTTTCTGTAGTGCGTGGGTCTTGTCAAGGAAAACACGGAATAAATTTCCACTTTCCTTAGCACCATTGATGAGATGTTTCTAGCTTCCTGAAATCACTTTCAGGCACAGGTAGAGCTCTGAGGAGCCGTGTGTGTCTCTGGTGCTTTTAGAACTTGAGATCAGGATTGTTGTTCTCTTCTACTCTACTTTTTCTGTACTTGTTTGAACTCTTTCCTCAAAAAAACTTACTGCTGCCTTATTTATACAATTTGTCAAGACTTCTTTTCTTGTCACTGATTTTGTGTTTCACAGGGTTGAGTTTGTTTAACAGCCTGATTTGTATTTTCCTTACTTTTTCTCTCTGACTGTGAGGCATAACCCTTCAGCAATTATTGTGGTGCAAGGCTAAGGACAGGGTTGCTCTACAACAAGTGGTCTTGTTTAATGGGAAGGGACGTGTCTGCAACGGCATCTAGGTGGAGGGAGCAGTGCAAATGATGTATTTCTTCCAGGTGGCACATTGCATTATTTGTAGGCTAGGGAAGTGTGACAGACAGCACAGATTTGAAGGAATACACCATACTGGTTTAGAAATTACAAAAATAATAACCGTCAGCTGTGAGGAGGCAGCTGAGGCAAGGCAGAATGGGCACATCCTACTTTTCTGTGTTGCAGAGAGCTTCTGTGGGGCACAGCAGGAGACAAGCTGTCAGGCGTACCTTCAGGCGTTTGAGAGACGCACCATTACAGTCTTAGTGTGAAAAGCAAAAAAGCTATTGGCACTTTTGCAAGAAATGGAGGAGAAAAAAACTTGCCACTGCTATTCAGAAATGCTAGAAAAATAAACAAATTTTGTGGATGTTTGCTGCAGAGAAACACAGAAAAGTGTTGGATAACAATCTGGTGCTAATATGTAGTATATAGGTGGTAGTATTCCTACTGTAAATCTGGTCCTGTTTCATCACGTTTACTCCCCTGACCTTCACCTTTCTATGAACTTTTCAAACTCCACTTAAGATGATCGGACTCTGATGGGGAGGCACTTCCAGAACTTTGCTGCTAGACATGTTTTTTCTTATTTTCTTCTAAAATTTATACCTGTGTGTCTTTTAGCTTAAAGCCCCCTTTGGACTGTTTAATTTGCCTGGTAAATGACCAGACAGGAATACTATCCTTACTGTCCTGGTCTTGCTAGGGTAAAAGGTGAGGTTGTTTAGTCCTGTTGCATCAGAACATTATTGTGATAATTTTGAAGCCTATTTCTGGGCCTGTTCTGGTTGGAAGGACTCTTCTGGAACATGGGTGGCATTGTACATAGTATTGCAAAGGGGGAGCTCTCACAGGGGCCTTTACCATGGGAATTAATCTTCCTTCGCTCTTCTGAGGATACATCACCTGATGGGTTTACTCTTTTCATGGCTGATGATTTGCAGACATCCCATATTCTACAAATATGCTTCTCCCTACATAGCTCCTCCAGCTGACAACCTTGTAGTTTATAGCAGAAAGTCCTGTTATTAGTTCCAAAGCTTCTGACCTTGCACACCACTATTAAATTTCATCCCAGTTCTGTTACACCTCCAGATAATTCAGCTCTTGCTGTGTGAGCCCCCAATCCTCCTTCTGTTGACAAGGCCTCCAGACATTTAGGTCTCAGGAAACTTATTTGCTTGCTTTTATGTTTTTGTGCCAATGTCATTAATACTAGTATTAAGTGAGATTGGTCCCAACACCAGTCTTCAAGGGTTTTCATTATTAATCTGCATGAAGTTTAACAGTTTCCCTCCTGCTGCAGGCCATATGCACCTTTAACAGGCTGTAGCTGAGAAGCAGAGGGGAAGCCTGCCCTGGCACCTGTGCCCCCCTTTCAGTGGATGCCTTTGGGGCACAGGGCAGGCTGCCCCTTCCCCAAGCACCACTGGGGAAGCCCGTCAAGGAGAGGCTGGTGGAGCAGAGCGCTTTCCTCTGCAGCCAGACCACTGCCAGGAGAGGCAGACAGACACAGCCAACCTTTTGGGATGGCAGACAGAGATATATGAAAGTGCATCAAGAAAGATGTTGTAGAATTTGCTTTGATCCAGGAAATGAGCAGGTATTGCTCAGCCGAGAGCCCGTCTGGAGAAAAGGACCTGCCCAAGGGCATGGAGGTTGGGGGAGAGACTTATTTGCAGTCCCCCTTGCTTTCACTCTTTCGTCCAGCAGAGCTGAGGATATGTCTGTCTTCTGTTTATAGCGTTTACTGCTCTAGCTGGCGTTCAAACAAACCCGACTTTCTGAGATGTTGGGATACTTGCTTTAGGCAATAGATCTTGGCACTTCCTCCTAAAAGCTTGTGTTGATTTGAGGTCTGCTACAGTTATGAAAGAATTAAAAAATTAAAAGAAAAAGTAGAAAGCTGAGAAATAACCTCCCTTTCACCAGGCAGTACAATGTGAGGCATTGTACCAAATCTGACTAAAAGTATTTTAACAACACAGCACTTACATAGCCTTGCAGTGCCAAATGTGCTAGTTTAGTGGGTTGAATTTGTTAATTTATTGATGATCGCACACATTTTGTCTTTTGGAAGAAATAAATTGCTCAGGATAACAATATCCACTGATGATATCAATTTCTGACTTAGTTTCAATGGTCAGAAATGATGTAGAGAGACAATATGCTAAACACCGCCTTTCATGGGCAATAATTGTTACGATTAAAGTGTATTTTCTTTTGTTACAACACTCATGAACACGTCAAAGTTGAGAGACCGTGCTGATGCCTGAGCTGATACTTACCACTGTGCATGTTCACAGCCTTGTACAAACATTAATGAACCAATGTAAACAGTCATTTTCATAATGTGGCTTAATATAATAAGGCATTGTGAACCTTGCTTTGCCTCTGTATGCTCAAGGGATTGTAATTTGTACCCTTTTGCATGCGCAATGAAGGCTACACCCGTCATCTACCCTCTCCCATTCATCCTTTTCCTGTTCAGCCCCCACCAAAGCGGGGAGCAGCTTTGATTTCAGACAGGGCTCCAAAGAGCCTGGGCCATAATTTGGCTGGCTCTCTTCCAGCTTTCTAGATGGTGCCAGTTTGCTCCAGGCTTCTTCCGTGCTGTATCATTGCAAATCTCTCTTTTTGAGGGGTTGATTTCCCCACATCTGAAACTACCACTGTCATTGCACTGCCAGGAATAAAAGCCCACCTGCATTTCAAAAGTGCGTGTCTGCTACATTGTCTTACACACTTGTCGGCAGGAAAACACTGCCTGCCTTGCGCTTGTTTTACTTTTAAAATGCTAGTTATACTTTTGCTTCAAGTTAGAAGTATGTACATCTATTTTGACAGCATGATTTCAAATAGCTGTATTTCAGATATTAAGAAGTGTGCGCTCTCAGGACTTGCAAGAGCCAGGAGCAAGTGAAATTAGCAGACTAGAATGAAGTCACGTAAAGTACTGAAGGGCTTGAGTCAGTTTAGGATTACAGCAGAAAGCATAATGTGAGGGCCAGCTTTCCCAGTTTTTGAAAATGTACTTGGAGAGAGCTGAGAAGAGCAGATACCAGCAGATGTTTTGCCTCCTACCAGCCGGTGCTAACTGGGACTCCCACAGCATCGATTACAAGCTGAAGTAATCTTTATTGGGGGTATCTCTGTATGATACCCACTTGCACTCAGGGAATGGCCTTTGTAGCCAAACTGGCCGCATCCTGTGAAACCAGAGGGTTTTCTGACTCCATAGCAAGACCAGGCTCCTTTGCCTTCAGGGCTGGTTAGCTTCTTGGCCTGAAAGGTTAAGGTGAAAGGTGTGTGTGAGTGTTAATTTTGTTATGCTGTTGGTGGACTACAGACTTCCACACTGGCTAAAATGTGATGAATTGAGCAGAAATAATTCAAGCCTCTATCCTGCAGTTTGTTGAGGGGAGACATGCACCTGCCAGCTGATAGAGTTAAGCATTTGCAGCTTAAAGGTGTGGATCCTCAGTGCTTCTGAAGAGCAAACAGGAGTTGAATTATTTACATTATTCAGTGCAGCTGTCTGGCTTTTAGTCTCATCATTCATCATTGCTCAGCAAGCACCTGTGTTCATACATAGCATCATAAATACTGCAAAGTGAATATGTTATTTTATATTCCTTGAATATGACTGATTCACAGCCACACAATGACATGCACAACAGCCATGCCGTATTACTTGTATATACTTGCCGTATATATTGGAGAATGGTGATTGAACCCAATTATTCCTGCATATAAGAGATTTCTTTACTTAATAGCCCCTGTGCCAGCAGGGGATTGTGCTCTTTGCGACTGGACTTAGGCATGCCAGAATGATGTCTGGGAAGAGCCTCCCTGTAATGTTACTTAAATTAAATGATTGGATGGACAAAAGTAGGTCTGTAATTTGTTTTATCTTCTAACTTTGAAAGCATAAACTTTAAGAAGTCTTGTTCATGCCGATAGCTACAATGATGAGCTCAAGAGCTGAATATAGGGCCGGACTAGAATTCCATAGGTCAGAGGTGCAAAACCTGTAGAAAAACCTGAATTCTTCTTGTCTTGCTTTGGAAGAAAAGTGAAAGACTCCAGATCTACATGGGTGAATAACCACCTCCAAAACAGACCTTAAGAAGTTGACAAAAAGCCTACAGCAAATGAAAAACACAGCTTTGTTGTCACCGTCAGGAGAGACAAGGATAATATACTTTATGTATAACGATAACAACAGTTCATCAGTCAGAAGAAACTGGCTGATCAGGTCACTAGAATAAAAGAACTCTAGAATAATTTAGGTTGAAAGGGACCTCCAGGGGGTCATCTAGTACAACTCCCTGTTCAAAGCAGGTCTAATTAGATCAGGTTGCTCAGGGCTGTGTCCAGTCAAGTCTTGAATGCCTCCAAGGAGGGAGATCTACAACTGCTCTGGGCAACCCGTTTCAGTATTTGGCCACTTTGTTGTTAAAAAAAAAAAGAAAAAAAATTCCTTATATCTAATTGATATTTCCCACTTTCCATCTTGTGTCCATTGCATCTTTTCCTACTGCTGTGCAAGTCCAAGAAGAGTCTGGCTCCGGCTTCTCTGTATATTCCAGTCAGGTAGCTCAGGAAAGGAAATGAGATCAACCTGAATTGCAGTGGCTGGGGACAGATAACAAGAACTGTTTATGGAGTGGGAGTCACCAGCCCTAGTGATTTCCACTAGTCTGGAAAAGACTGAAGAGTACGTACCGGTGTGTACTGCTCAGCCATTCCATGAACCACCGACACCAACCACTAGTGAGATGCCGCCAAAAAAAGGCAAATGCACTCTTGAAATTTATCGGCTCAGGAATTTCCAGAGATGGTTTTTAAGTGTAGCTCTAGTCCTGTTAGAGATGGATGAAATCAAAATGGAGCAGGTACAAAGCAGGGCTATGAAAATGCTTGATTATGGGGAGAAGTTTGATTTGTTCAGACAAGTCGAATGAAGACTTTGAAAGGCATCTTACTGCTCTCTAAGTTCATTAGCACTAGTAGGTATAAATGGGAAGGGATAGATGAAGACTGTTAATTAGAAAAAGGTTTTAAACATGAAAGCAATGAGGCCTTGGAGCAGCCTTCAGAAAGAGCGATTGTAAAAATACGTGAAACAGAAACAAAACCAAACTGACTTTGACATGGGGGTCTGCGGGGGTAGGCTTTTGCTGAATATGCCATTTGATTTTTCAGGGTAGACGTTGTGTTCAGGAGGAATTTGCCTGGCATTTCAGTACACGTGGTAGCATTTTGGTTGCTTCTGTTGTGCCCCGTTATTTTCCGAGCACATGGACGGGATGAGCAGTGTGTGTGCAGTTCGCTTGGCAAATCCCAGGTGCTCCCTGGTGCCCGCACCTTGTGCGCATGTGGAAAGACTTAACACATCATGGAAAGGTCAGGTTTACTGTGTGTGTGTAAACGCTCAGTGCAGTGAGCCCATGTTAGGCCAGGGGCTTTGCTGATGTGTCAGCCGACTGGGCATGAGCTTTACATATGCATTTCTGCTGAGGAAGTCCAAGATAAAAATACAGCAGCCCATAGGAAGAAACATTGGTGTAAGAGATTGGATGATGTGTACTCTATGTGTACCCTGGGTCCCTGTGCTTTCAAACCCAGATCTTTCTTATCCTTGAGCAGTCACAGTGTTTTTCCATGACTAAACAAAAATAACCATTTTCTTAGAACGTTGACTGATTTTTTTTCAGTTGTATGTTTTATTTGGCATGATTATATGCCTTTACAAGCAATTTAAGCCAAATCATGAAACTGAAAGTTGAGCTAGTGCTTGTTAATCTAGTTAAGAGTTTTGTTTTGGACAGCCTGGTTCTGAAGCAAACTAAATTAAAGTGAATTCCAGCTGAGAGCCGGTTCTAGTATTTGTGATTCTGAAGTCATGATTTGAAGTTCTCAGTTGTTACAGCATTTCTGTATTTTATATTTAATTTTAAAACTGTTATGTATTTTGTGACCAAATGGGATAGAGCAATGTGAGGGCATTGATGAAACGGAAAGATATTTCAGTGTGAAATAACAGGTTAGTGTTAAAGGTATCAGGAGTAACAATGAGAGGGCTTAGGCAGAATACAGAAATACCAATAAACAAATAGATGACAGGCAATGAGTGACATGGGAGTTCAAATTAAGGAAAAGCATGGAAATATTAAAGGATATTTAAGAGGGTTTTTTGGCACAGGAAAGTATTAAGGAGGTTATCAATAGAATAGTTTCTTTTTTGGTATTTAAAAATCAAAAGCAGACAGTAGAAAATAACAGTGCTGGTGAGAGATGGAATGAACAGCATATGCTGCTAAAAAAGAAACAGAAGCTGCCTACTCAAAAAAGGGATGTCTGACAGATAATCAGCTGATGTTTGCATCGAGGTCAGTCACTGATAGTGACTGCAGTGTCTCTAAGTTTTTAGATAAAAAAAATCTTTGAACTAGATTGATCCATAGGAGTATTTACACTGAATTAATGGAACTGCAGACTGGGTTGTTTGAGCCCCCGTTGTTTTGGTTTAGATCAGGTTTTGCCTAGCAAAGCTCAGCATTATTGTATTTTGTGTCACTGGGAGTTTTTATTAATGTGCAAAGCTAAAAATAATGGCGTATCTGCTGTATTTCAAATGTCACCTTTTAGCACAAGCACAGACTGTCAACCCTGCTGACCACTGAGCTTCTGAAATTATTTGTTGGGATGAATGACTTTATCCAAAGCACAGGTTGGATCAATCCATACAAATTTATCAGCTTCCGGAACAAAACTTTCATCAATTTCTTGTAGCGTAATTGTGCATATGATCACAGCTGTTATTGTAGCTGTTTCTAAGTAGGTTTTGTGCTGGTAACATGAACAAGTGTTTGATGTTTGGAGAAAGGAGTGTTTTCGAAAATGAAATCTGGAGCTCGTGCATTGCCATACTGGGAAAAGCTGAAAGCAAGGTGATCAGCCATGCTGCAGCTTTCATGTACCTGCTTTCATCTTGACACAGATGACTTTCAACATGAAGGAGGAGTACTTGTTTGTAGGGAAGAGATGCAGATTTTCTAAAGCTAATCAGCTGAGTTTGTATCTTCAGAAATAATTGTTGCAGTACACATAAGAACTTACCCAGATTCGGTCAGACCTGTAACAGAAATTGTGGTATTACTTAAAGATCTATTGGCAGGAGAAATTTCCTTGTCCAGGTTCCGTTCTGAGTTGGAGCTCAAAATCTACAGTTCTTGGTCCAGCAAAACTTAGTTCATGATCTGTTTGAGTAAGAATTCTAGGATTTTGCCCCATAACTTAGAGATGTAAGGATTTTTAGAAAAGAACTGAAGTGCATTGTTATGGTAAGTGTTCAGGTGTAATGAGAGCACACTGAGATCTACATTTAATTTACAAACAATTTTTTATTTTTAATATTATTGATCATGAAAGTCATTAGGTTTGATATAAGCCTTTTTACCTGTTACCAGTACCTGGATAACAGCTGCTGTTGGCAGTTTATGGATGGAGAGAATGACGTGATTGTTCTTCTTTGATAATAAAGTTCTGACTCATACCGAAACACTAACTTAGCAGATGCAAATTCATTGATGTTTATTTTTTAGGAACCACTTAAATCCTGAATTTTTTATTATTATTTGTGGAAAATTACATTTAAGAGAGAGTTCCAGAACTGAATTAAATGTTTTTGAGTGCAAAGAAATATGCTGGGAAAAAAAGGCTTTCTTTGAGCACCAAAAACTTGATCCAAATGCCATTTAAAAACCAGTGAAAGTTTGATTTCAATATGCTTTTGATTAGGCCACAGTGTGTAACATGTTTGAAGTTAGGTGCATCTTAAATACCTTTGAAAGCTGGAACACTGTTTAGAAAGTGAACAAAAGCAAACTTTTTAGGCAGTAACTTTTATTAGTGTGTATTAAACCTAGGTGTAGCCAAGTAGATCAGTTATAGCATACATGGGGGGTATTTGTGAAGCAGAAATACAATATCCTATCAGAGAAATAACATATACGCATTACAGAAATATATACTAAAACCGAATTTAACCTTAAAGTATTTATATTTGTTGTCCAAAGGAATACGTCCTTCTCTCTGGGCATAGGTGGGAGAAACCAGGTCATGGGATCTCTTCTGGGCTCAAAGGAGGGTGTTAGTTTTAATAAGAGATTTTTGGTAAAGCCCAAATGTTGCAGATTTCTATTGGGATTACAGTAGAAGACAGTGGGAATTTTGAAGGAGAGTTAGAGATGCTCCTTACCCTTTACAGGAAAAGCTTTTCTGCAGATGTATGTTATTGCGCAAACAGAAACATCTCTTTTCCTTTTTACCTCAATGGACATTGTCATTGTTAATGTGATTAACATCTATATATAAAAACCTGGAAGCTGGAGAACCTCCTTTGTGAGTTTAGAAATCTGTAGCAGTGTGAGTTTGCTGTGCCTGTTCAAAATGTAGGGAAACACTCTCATTTCTTGCAGGTGACGAATGAATTATAGCCTGTTGACCGAAAGCACATCCTTGCATCTTGTAGCCTCATTCAGCTATGTCAGATGTTTATATGATGAGCTAGCCATTCGATGAATTAATGGCTTCAAAAGGCAAACCAAGAAGAACACCTACAGTCTCTGTGTTGTTTTCCCCTCTTTCTAAATCCAGTAAAAATATAAGTTTTGCTGATTTCCTGAGGTTGGCAAAGGCTTTTCAACAGCGCTCTATCAATCATTGAGAGTATTATATTTCTGCTTCCTGGAGGGAAATGTGCATGGTAGGATTCAAGCCAGTCATTTATGTGATCCTGAGGGGCATGGTGTCAGATTGCACTGTTGGTGCCTTTTTATTGTCGTTGTATGAAGGCAGCAACTGTTGCATAAATGCAATTTTTGGATGAAGAAATACTTGAGGACAAATCCTTGTCGTGTTTCTGTGGCCACCTTGAAGCAGAACTTGTCCAGTGTGCAGGAGGGAAGAACAGGATATGAGGTGCTATGAAAAGACAGGGCTGGGAAGGCTGTGAAGCCAAATCAAGTCTACTTGATTGCTTGTGCTGAGCAGGAGCAGATGCAGAACTGCCAGTCAGCTTTCTGTTGGAGAAGATGCGTAAGATTTGAAGGGTCTTGGTTCTTCCTTAAAGTGGTGCGCCTTGGGGCACAATTATTTACAAATAGCATGTAAGTAACATCCCTGTGCAAACATCAGAGCTGGATCTCCTGGGAAATTACAGCTGTTTCCAGAGTGCACTTTAACTGGAGAAGCTTTTCCTAGCAGCTTTTCCTTCCCTCCAACTGGTTTGCGAGTTCAAATTTTTCCAGTTTCCCGAAGACTCAGGAGTGCTCATGACTCCCTGTGACAAGGACTGCAGACACACTTGCTGGCACCTTTCTTGGGCTTCCCCAGGGGCGGACTTGTGCAGGAGCAGGCACCGGCATTGCGTTGTGCCCCTGGAGCCATGGCGGTGCAAGGCCTCAGGAAGCTGTTTGCCCAGGGTTGGTGTTGGGGGCAGTTTGTCCCAGAGCAGCGAGGCTGAGCTCCTCAGGGCACATTTCTATTTCTCATGGTAAAATGTGTTTCTGAATACTAATTACCATTTACAACCATTTTAACGTCTGCTGAGGGACTTAGCTCAAGGAGAGCAAAAAAAAAAGATGGTAATAGTTTCAAAAGAGTACAAAGGCCACATTTTTAGCGTGTAATAGTTTCAAAAGAGTACAAAGGCCGCATTTTTTAGCAAAGCATTTGGCTTGCTTTATATTAAACATGCCCTCAAGTTCCATATTTATTTTTAATATATTACTTCTACAGCTTCTCTTTCTCCACAGTGATTTTCCCTTGCTGAATAACATCCGCTCAGCTTTCCTTGTCCCAAACAGAGCTGTCAATCTTAAAGATTAAATTGGCATCATCCTTTCCCCAGCCCCAGCTGTCCTTGGCTTCCTTCAAGTTCTTGTCAGTGCGATCAAAGTATAGTGCACTTGTACCCATATATTTTAAAATCTATACTGGTTTTGTTTCTTTTGGATAGTACCCAGTCTATCACAGTGGTCAAAATTGTTTCTGGCATCCATGGAGATAATTATAGTGTGTCATAATGTTGTGAATACTGTATTGCATTAATCTCCTTACATCACCAGGGGAATTCTAGATATGAAAAATAACTGTGGGGCTTATAGTCAGAAATCTAAAGATTGCCGTTCTTCTATACTTTTTAGCGTGATTGATTAACAAACTTGGCTTAAAAGAAGAATGTACCTATGAGCCTTTTCTGGATTTATTTAGACTGCACATGAGAGCTGTTTAAAATTTTGAGCTGAGATGAAATGCATTTAACAAGAATTCTGGCACGATCAATGGCAAAGCTATCAGGGGAATGTCTTGCCATTTTTAAGGCTGCACTTCTGCTTCTGTCTTCATCCCAGTGATTTTTATTTCTTTATTTTTCTCCCAAAATATACCTTTTGTTTCTGACAAGTTTTATTGTTCAAATTTTTATTCTATTTTAAATCTTCAAAGCAAAAGACATCATTGCTATGGTGGATTGTAATAGATGATATTTCAAAATGATCTTCTGGTCCACTTGTCAGTCTTCTCTGTTATGGAAGCTGCCAGGACCCCAATATGAATGCAGGGTGGGTTTATGAATTTAGGATTTGGACATTGTGTATATGTTGTAAAAATGTGAATTTGGTACGTGTGTGGACTTTAGATATATTAAAAAAATTTGTGGCATCTTCATATACATTTTGTGATTTAAGGGATAAATAACACAATATTTTGTATAACAGTGCCAAAGATGCTGCATACCAAAGAGTATTCAGACAATTTTCTGCAAACTTTGGGTTCAAATGAACAACTGTTAACTCCATTAACCTCAATCCTTTGTATCTCTAAGTACCACAATAATAGAGTGTCTGCTGTAAAAAGAAGCGATGTCTGACTGTAGTACCTATTTAGAACTGTTTAATTATAATATTTCACCAATGAAACATGAGTTGTTCCTTTATTTAACTCCTCGTTTGATATTTCTATTTCAAAGAACATTAAACTCAAGAATTTATCTAATTTTACCAAAATCCACTCCCGATAGAGGAAGTTGGACTAGATGATGTCCAGAGGCTCCTTCCAACCATCATTTCTATCATTGTTTGATTAAACACACTGCTGTTAATCACTTACAACCTTGCAAATTTGTCACCTTTGATAGAAACAAAGATAGTAATAGATGCTACTTTTGTAGTTTTCAGAAGGAAAAAAGTTATGAAAGAAAAATGAGGCCAAGACATGGCAATGTGAGATCCAGTAATGGGAGTACTCTTACCCAACTCTCAGTGAGCATGAACAGCGCCTTAGTGGAGTCTGCTAATGAATTTATTTAAGTTGTGAAATTCTGTGTAATATAAACAATACTGGTTCATGGTTCCTGTGAAGTTATTCTGGAAAAGGAACATGCTGGAGACTACCTCCTAAAGAGCTTGTATCCCATGTTACAGAGGCTCGTCTTAGCTGGGACAGAAGCAATTCCGAGAGTCAGAGCAAACAGGTCTTTGTGCGAGACCTTTGTCTCAGCAGTCTCACTATCACCTTGGGGACAGTGAAGTTCAAGTCATAAGGCGTTTTTGCTGAGATTGAGCTTTGTACAGCCCATTACAGTATTCAACCTGGAGTTTATAATTTATATTTTTTTTACTAAATCTTTGGTTCACTCCATTCTTCCATCTAACTCTGGTATTAAAAATAGGAATGATTAACCACCAAGGCACCTAAATTATATCCACTATCCTATGCAGTTTATTGTGCTGTTAAGTAACTCTCTGTTTGTTTGGGTTTTTTTGCAGGTAAGTAGCACTTAGCACCTGTTAGTCAACAATTTATGGTAAGTATATTTTGTAATTAGCAAAAACAAAGTTAAACTCGTGTTTTGTTCTTTAAAGGGAATATACGAACTGGGAAGTTAGTCATACAATAAAATTTGTTTCAGATGCTAGTCTGTGCCCAGAATCTTTGCAGATGTTATGAGTTTACAACGTTTTTCTCCTCAAAGTATTATTCATCTGTTGCAGGAAGAAATAAATGTAAATACTCAAGGCAATATTTCAAGGAAGTTGAGCAAACAATGTTTACTTTAAACAAAATAAACAAATGAAGGTTTCTTTTTTACTCTCAACTCCTTTCAGCTATAGTAATCTTGGAAGTTGTTTGTAACTAAATGAAAATCTCATACACAAATGCAGTACGTAAACCTTGGTGTCCCTTTAACTCTTTTTGCTACAGGATATTTCTTAGACTCTTCTGCTTATCCTGTCTTTGGCTTGATGAAAATACTATTAATGCTTAGTTTTTATCTATCTAGTTTAATTAATAGATTTCAGTGTGCTTCCTAAAAAATGCCAGTGTCATCATCTTTGTTGTTCAGCTGGGGAAAGAATATGGTGAAGAGACCATACTTGCAGAGTATGGTGAAAAAATGTGTCCTGGGTCACTATCAGGGCTCTGACAGGGCTCAGCATCTTCTGTGGGTGCACAGGTGTTCTAAAATAAATCCAATTTTTCTAGTATACATCATTGTCTCATTAGTTTAAAGTCTTAATATGGTACTTAGTTGCTGTCCAAGCAAACTTTAAAATTTGATTGTTCATTTTTAGCTTTTTTTACTTCCTAGCCTCTCCAGAGGCAGTTGTTATACTGTTAATATACTGTGAAAGGTGTTACAGCTTTGCACTGCAGTGTTTGGAATTTAATAAGTGTACACGGTACATTTTTTCTTCTGGTGAGACTGATAGACTCTCAGCACTTGACATAGATGCTGTTTGAGCATTTGATCCTCTTAGAAAGTCACTGTGTTTTTCCTCCTCGTAGTTTTAACTTTGTAGAAGATTTTTTGTTATTGCTAGACTACATACAATTCTTACCTTGGTTTTTTGTGGTTTTTTGGGGGGGGATTTTTAACATTTTCTCCTTTCTTCTCTTCATAGGTCCCATTTTTTGTCCTGGAGCATTTTTATTTTGAATTCATATTGTTCTCTTCAACTGATCACACAAGTCAGTCGTCCTTAGTCACAGAGGCTTTTTCTTTCATCCGTACCATACCTTGACAACACCTGTAAGTTTATGATCTAGTCTATATTTATTTTAAACTCTAGCCATTCAAATGTGTTTGTTATACCAGTGCCTTAATTAGCTGATTTTCTTTGACTATATTTTCTCATTTTCCCATGGCATCTTCTCCAGAGGTTTACTTGTGCTGCCTGCTTTCTGTCATCTTTTGTAAAATATTTTGCCAGAGGGTTATTGCTCTACGTCAACTATCATTTTCTTCCCAAAGATTTTTCTAATAAATAATTGTGCATGCACATGCAAAATTGAGGTAGATGTGAAGTCACATCTAAACACCTGCTGACAGAGAAATAAGATGTGTCTGCTAAAACTGTCTAGACCCAAATCTGGACATGGAGTTACATATTCCCTGCAGAGGTCAATTCTGAATTCCTTCTGCCCTTTGAGACACCATTATCACCTTGCATCCCCATATTATCTGTTGTGTGCTAAGTTGGTTACATCGCTATGTTTCCATAATTTAATTTTTTGAGGGCAGGTTACAGGGCTGGTATGGTCAAATAAGAAGGATGAATGGATGCTTTTCATTAATTTTTTCATGTGTTCTGTCTGGTCAGGGATGGGGAGGTGGGTCCTGGACTTACAGCTTTTCCTGACAGAGACTCAGCTCATGGTCCAGCTGCAGGGAAGAGTTTCAAGAGGTGATTTCCTAGCTCTAGTGCCTCATGTTAGGCCTGGAATTAAGAAAATCTAGATGGACCTGCTGACCACACTTTGGCTATCCCAGTTCAAAGCACTAGCAGTCTTTTTGGCTGAAAAGGTTACTTCTGAACAGCAGAGGTAAAAAAAACTAACCCTGGCGCTACTTGACTCGGACATATTTTATTTTGGGGGGTTTTATTATACTTTTTACATAACTTTAAATACGTTTTCCTAAGATTGAACATATTTCCTAGAATATTTTCCACCTTCCAGCAGAAACAGAGTATATCATATATGCAGATCATACTGCAAAAACAAATCCTAGGATGTTATGGTCTCAGAAATTTGTAGCATGCAGTTCTGCATATTGTTTCTGAGGCAATGTTTTCAAAAAGGCTGTAGAAATATGGAGACTTAACAATGATTCAATTAAAATTCTGTTCCATGAATACTTTGGAAATAGTAGCACAGGAGACTTTTTTGAGTGTAATAAGCAGGAAAAAAAAAAGGGTGAAAGAATCATCCTTATTAAAAAGATACCCATTGTGCCTCTATAATTACAATGAGTTTTATAGTTAAAGTAAGGACTGAAATGTATCACAAGATTATGTATGAAAAATATGATGCATGTCTTCAAAACAATATCCCTTATTCTTGAAGTGCTGAATACATTTTGTGCAGTTTTTCCAACAGACTGGTCATTTAGACTGAGATAAAATTAATGTTTTAAAATTTTCTTGTAGATAAGAAATTTCTTGTATCTTGAACTATGTGTATTGTTATTGTTGCAAATTATCTCAGCCAAGGCAATGCCTTACATGCATGACAGTTCCTAGAAAAATGACTAGTGCGTACACCTATGTAGCTTATGAAAATATTCCTAGAGATAATTTTTTTTTCCTTTTACCTGAGAGTTTCTATGCTGAAGCAGTTGGAAAATAATTCTTCAGGGAAACTAATGAAGATTTGTCCTCTCTAAAAGTGTTTTTTACCTCCTATTCTGGATGAGCCTATTAATTAAAGATAGCCGTAACAGAAAGATCACCCTCTATTAATCTGTTGACTGTGGTTTGGGATGGGCGCTGCTATGCACCTTCCCCAGACAGGCTTCCTGACTCTGTGACAGTGTGGGAAAGGAAAGTCTGTCCTCGTTTCCGCTGGCAGCAAGAAGCACCCATGATCACTTGTCCTTTCACCATAAAATTTCATGCACTGTTTATCTTTGCTCTTTTTCCTTTGGTACCTGTTTTGGTGTTGTACGCTTTGTTCTGAAACAATATAAATTCTGGTCAGAAATTAGGCTTTACATTTTCCCAAGAGTATCACCAGTATTATAACAAGATATGTAAAATACCGAACATCAGTGGAGATTATAGTCCTCTTTCCTTTGTCTCAGTAGTTGTATAGTACCTCCCTTTTATAGGCAGTCAAGATTAGATCTCCTGTTGGCTTTAAATGGCAAGGATTTACTCTCATATAGCACCAAAAACCATAAGCAGGTTGTGTCAATAGAAATAATTACACTGGATCCAGTACCTCCCATTTCATGTCTTATTTAAGTAAAGCAGCTAGATTATGTATTTATTAAAATAATAGCAAAATACCAGTTCATCTCTGTGTGACTCCATTTTAACATGCAATTGTCACATTCACTATTTTATAACTCTTTCATTACTGTAGTTTCATTAGTGAAGGAAAGAACAAAAACAGTGGCTGAGAGATGTATCTGTGACTTTCTGTTCTCAGTGAGTTACCCTGATACATTTATGTCTTGTGGTTCTTCTCAAAATGTTTTGCTAGCTGCCTTGTTGGAATATGTAAGGTGAAAATTCAGGTGCTATCTTGGAAGCGTGAAAGGTGTGTTCTCACTTTCACTAGGCTTTCTAAAAAGCTTGGGAAAAGGGATGAGAGCAAAAGGAATATTTTATATGGCAAGAGGACAAGGCACTAATTTCTTCCATCCAAAAATTTAAAATCCCACTTTCATATCAGAGGATAACTATTTGGGAGTTTCTTCTTGTAAAAAATTGAAGCGATTGATTGAAGATTTTGTAGTTCAGTAGTTGTTGAAATGTAACAGGTAACTAACATTGTTTTGATTGTTTCCTACTATTTCCTTTAGCATCCTTTAAAACAAACCCCATTTTAACTTGTTTAAATGTTAAAACTTGCGTCAAGCAGAGATACGTCGATTGGTTTCCTGAGAGTGGAAGGGTCTCAATCTGATATTGTTTAAAGTTCCCAATTGCCAGGCTGGAGGAGCATACACCATCTATAGAACAGCACAGGTGGCAATTTCTCTGCACTGTTTTGTCAGTGTGCCTCAGGAGGAAGATCTGAGGGACCACATCTGGGTGTATGAGAGGATGTCCCTCTTTTTGTGACTTTCATCCTTTTTCCTGCCTGCAGGCCCTTGCCACAATGTTGCAAATTAATGCTGACTTCAGTGGTGACTGATGATGTTGGGTACTTGTCTACAGGCTGGGTTGATACTGCCAAGATAATGTCACTGAGTAATCGGGTGCTGCTAAAACGTAGTGGTGATCAAAATGGTTTGTTGGGCCAAATTCATACTAATAGCTTATGGAGGAATTTCTGTTCCCTGTTATTTTTTTTTTAAAGTTTTTGTTTTTTCTGTGTGCTTTGTAATGCTTTCAAAACAACAGCCATTTTGCTAACTTGACTTCGAAGCTGAAAATGTCAAGTTACAAACTAGAACCGACTTATGTGATGTCTATGCCCCACTTGGAGCAAGGGGGCTGCCTGGGCTCTGGCGCTGCTGCTGCTCAAGTCCTCTCCTGTGCATCCAGAGTGTCCTGGAACGTGGGCAAGAGCAGGACCTCATCCATCAGTCAAGCAGCGCAGGCTGGTTGTGAATAGGGTTGCTGGCTTCCCTGGTATGCTGGCCATGCCCAGGATCCGATACCCTGTACTCCAGGCCTGTGAGTAACTAACATGTGCAATTTGACATACTTTTTAACAATAAAAATCACAGGATCTTGGAAAGAGGGGATAAGCCAGTTGCAGTGGAGGTGCACCTGCTGAGATGGTAAGCTGTGATTAAACTAAGGCTGAAAATCATTTAGCTTTTTGTGGAAGGAAACAATTCAACATATATATGCTTAAAGTCCTGGGGAGTTTTAGTTGCTGTCTTTTGTAGCTACAACAGAAATACAAATCCTGTTCCTATGACGAGCTTCCATGTGGCTATTACTGAGATATGCTCATTTGTCAAAACTTAATGGACCACAAAAAATGAGTGTCTCAACAAGTGCATCTGTATTCATGTTTTAATTCAGACCAGGAGTGCTCTTCTGAAGTGAATTTCCCAATCAATCCCCTTCAGTTGGTTTTGGTTGAGCATCAGTCCTGAGGTGCACGAACTTGATGCTTTTTTGATGAAACGAAACCAGAGGATGTGCTCAGGGAGTCTTGAATGCACTCCGGGTGCAAGTGAGCTTCAGGACAAGGCACTGGAGCAGAGCTAGCCTGAAGTTTAAACAAAGAAACAGAAAAATCTGAAATATGTAGACAAGGGATGACAGATCCTCAGCACTAAATTTTGCTCTATAGAGACTTCCGATTTGTCTGTAATACCTGCTAACATATACCTAGCCAGTGCTACCATATGCCTTTTGTGTGCTTACTGCTTCATGGAGTTAAAACATCTCCGTTTTGGACAAAGATACTGTGTCCACTTTTATGACTTATACTAACACAGTTCCTGCATAAAATCTTACTCTTTTCCTAGTGCTTAGTGCTGATAAAATACCACAGAAATGTGTCATTCTGCAGATTGGGAAGATGAGTGTTAGTATGTGAGGAGTGGCAAAGCTGAGAATTATGAAATGGGTGCTTCTGCCCAGTTTTTAAATACATTCATGCATATTTAGCATTTCTTCCTTTGAAAAAGCCAATTCTTGATTGTATCTAAAAAGAAGAGTCAGGATCCTTGCTTTAACGTTAGAGATGCGTGAACCTCTTCCTTCAGTCGCAGGGTGAGTGCCATGTATTGAACACTCTGGAGAGCTGTGTACTGACGTGCTGTGCCTTTTCCACATACCCTGAAGAATGAGTCCAAAGCAAAAATGACTCTTTGGGGTCAATGGCTGACAAATAAGCCTTTGCCCCCCTTTCCTTACAGGTGGTCATTAATCTCCAGAAAAATCAGAGCAGCTAGTTGTGTTGGGTCATTGTTGCTGTGTCTTAGTCTTCTGAATACTTTGGAGAATGACATAAGATTGCTGTGGGTTTTGACAATATCCTGTTCCAGGCACTGTGCAAAGCTTCAGCACCTTTCCATATACCAGTTGAGCATGTCTGAGTAACAGCATAATGATTCAGCTCATGAAATTGCTGAATGAAGTTCAGTGTTACTGAAGGCTGAGGGAAGATGTCATGAAGTTGCTAGTGCGACAAGTATAAGCCAGCGTGGCAGTGTTAGGGAGGCGGCTAGTGAATGAGAGAGAAAAACTGACTGGAAAAGACAAGGGTAAAGAAGCAGAGGAGATGAGTGCCCTGTAAAAAACATTCATAGTCCATAACAAAGTCCAACAAAGTTTTTTTCAATTAGTAACGCTGAAGATGGGTTAAAAAATTGCTCCCGGGCCATTATTATTCACATATGTGATGAAGTTCATAAGAATTTAATTGCAGCAGTAATGATTTACTCTTACAAATAACAATCTCAAACTGCTACACAAAGGAGGTTGGTGTTATTACCGCATTTCTGTGAGGGGGGAAATGAGATGATGCAGGGGTGAAATTGCTTGTTTGAAGTTGCTCAGCAGATCCAAACAGATTGAGCAGCAGTTCCCAGATCTCCCTAAAGTCTCAGATCAGTGCTCCGTGTGCACAGTAACTATAAACTAACAAACACCGGTTTGTGGCTCTGTGGCACAGGATGGGCTCTGCATGGGGGTGCTCACCCATCCTCTGGGAGCTGCCACCACTCTGGTGGCCTCCTCAGCCTGCGTAGTACCTGATCTGGGACGGGGAGGAGGAAGACTGGGGGTAGACTCCTCCTCCTCCTTCTCCCAGAGGTGGCTGGTGTCATCCAGTTGCTACTGAAAGTTATGTGCAGTCATGCAAAGTTCATATGTAATCTAACTCTCTAGTTTGAACAGTTTATATGAGCTACTGTGATGTCCAAATTTTCTCGAGTGACAATATTGTCAGTAAGTTGTCCCTCATCATTTTGTAGGTATTAGTAAGTTCATTTTGTGTTCCTTGATAGTGCTTATTATCTAATTTATTTTAAATGGATTGTGTCAGTTCAGTAAATACTGGTTCTGATTTAAAAAGCGTTTTCACAGGTGCTTTGCCACATTTGTATTCAAGAGGCATATGCTCCTTTTGAATCCATTGGATCTAATCACACGCATACAACATACGGATGTGCAGTTACTTTCAGAAGCAGATGTTTCCACCCACGTACGGGCGGATTTCTATAAGATGAAGTAGAGACTTCTTTATCAGAGAAAAACAGTGACAATCACTGTCAAATTCTTTGGTCTTGTCGCTCTCCTGTGTCTTCCCTAGGTGTTAAATTTTGTTCCAAAATGTCCAAATTACTTCCAGGCGGGGGGAGAAGTGATAAAACATCTCCAGAAAGCCTTTGTAACTTTGCATCAGGAACATGATCCAAGGGTTTCCTTCTGTCAAAGCTGCTGGAAACTAGATAGTGTGCGTATCGCTTGCCAGAGAAGCCTCAGGCTCTAGTTCACGGTACTACTGGTAGACTTCAGACTCAGACTGTGTTCGTGGCATGGTGCTGGGTTATACATTAATTACCAGATCCACTTTCACACCTTTGGACTGGTTATCTTCTAAACTTCAGAGGGAGGTCAGACTGTGTTAGGATGGGTGTGTGGAGGGTGAAGGTGAAGCAAGAATGTAGGGAAGAAGGCTGTACAGGATTTCCTGATAGACCTGGCAGCCCCTTTTGCTGTCTGGGTGTCCATTTTCTGGGTCTTGGTTCTGAGCTGCATTCTCCCTCGTGTCCAGTAGATGGTAATGATGTGTTAAAAACGCTGCTTCATCCCTATTTTGATCGGAGGAAATACTGGTGCCACAGTCACGATGAATGTGCTAGATTCCCAAGGATTATATACCAATGATTCATTTTTACTTCTTTTTTTTTTTTTTTTTAAATTATGTTCTTTTCATTTCTTGTAAGTTTATCAAGCTGCTGTGATAGCAGGGTCTTGGTCTGTATTGCTTACTCATAATATTTTGGCTTAGATTTTGTTAATCGCTTTCACAGATGTCACTGATTCTGTATTATCTGTAGATGTCTTATGAAATATTATGATAAAGGAGGATGGGCTACATGATTTAACGGCCCCTTCCAGACCTGAAATTTTATGAATCTCCCTTCTGTGGTATATTGAAAAGATAACTAGGACTTCCTACACTACAAAGGAAGAAAGGAAGGTTTTTTGGAACTGAAACTTCCAAATGCATTTCTCCTGCTTCCACAACCTCAGGGTCAACTGCTTTGGTAACTGGAATAAGCATTTTAATTTCCTTTAATAACTGGCTAGGGACAAATGCTATCTATTTATGTGGCACATCTACTACCTTAGTGAGGCCATAAACAAGCTGCTATTGGGAATGGCTTCTAATATCTAGTTTCTATGTAAGTGTCCAAAAATACCTGAATTTTGGAAATGCTGGGGTTTTCTAAGTACTACTTAACTATGTGAAAATCGGGCTACATTTGGCAAGGCTTGTCTATAAACCAAAGTTTCCATTCTTTAGACACACTAACCAGTAAAAAAACCCAATAAAAATAGACCTAATAAATAGATAAATAGTTAGCACTGAATACAGCGAGAACAATTTTTAAAGATGAAAGTATTGCTCCCTGGCGTTTCTGTCCATCTGTTTATTTAGACTTTTCTATACCTTCTATCAGCATAATGCCTAAGCAAGTAATTTAATATAAAATCAGCATTATAGATTCGCTGGATTCTGATACCTGATTTAATGGTTATGTGCTTATCCTGTAAAAGATATTTATGAAAACACCTATATGTATGCACTGTTATAAAGATAAGTGTTTTTTGCTCCATCGACTGTTAGGATTTTTTTCAAAGCTGTTGACGTTTTTGTAATGCAGCTCTTAAAGCTATTCTGAAAGGAGGTCCAGTCACCATTAATTCCTGTGTAAATTAAGCATAATCACTTGGAGAAGCGACCCTTTATTTAGTGAGTTTAAAGCTCATTATACAATTTTGTAGGGGGAAAATTACTGTGCCTGTAAATTAGCTGCATTTCCTAATGAAATAACTTGGCAATTTTTTTCAGCCTCCATTGATAAGAATAAGAATTATAGTGGCACTGGAAAGTAAAATCATGCTATTCTTACTGGCAGTTTTCCCAGTTCTAGAAGAAATTATAACTGTGAACACATTTTGATTCAGATTCATCTCAGCATGTAACAAAAGCATCTTTTGTCACGGTGTTTTTTCAGCTCCTCTTTTCCACCTCTTTTATTAGAGCCTAAAGCCGGCTCCACCAGCCTTACTCGTGGCGTATGATGACACAAATTCTCTGGGGGCATGTGACTTTCTCAAGCAATAAAGCATCATTACACTTCTCATTCTTGAGGACACACTATTTCATGTGAGAATAGTGTTTCGAGGGACGAAACGGCAGAACTTACCGCATTCATTTTCCCCAAAAATGAGGCTTGCATCCTCCCATCAGACTTGTAGAGGCAAGCGTGTTTACCATAGGTGTCTGTGCTTATCTCATTTTATCCTGACATACAGTTGTAGATGGCAGCAAATAGATGGCATTTTAAGTGCTTTGGCTGCAGCTGCCAGCAACAGGAGTGGTAAAAGACAAAATAATTGTTCTTGAGCAGACTGTCCTCTTCTAACCAGCAGCACCCTCACGTGCGAATTAACAAGACAAGCTGGTGCCTATGGCTCTGCAATGCATACACAGCCGTCTGCTAAGCCAGGTGTCATGACTGTGCTTCAGCAGCTAAAAGCAGAGACCCATGGACCTGCTGTAAAATTGAAAATAATTTTAAGAATGCCTGAAATAATTTTCTTTTCCTGAAATTGGTTACATTTTATAATATGGACATTAATCGTATGTACTCATAGAGTGTGGTGGTTTTTCTCTCATTTGGGAAAGGTATAAATACATTTAGGGGCATATGGATTAGTATCCTCAAAGTTTCTTTTTTCTGTTCCTGCTTTGGTCAGTTTTCATCTGTATAAAATAAAGATTTGAGAATAGTTTGGCTTTGGAAAATAGCATTAGGACAGACCATAAAGAGTATTCAGAAAGGTCAGCTCAGTGTGTGGGTGCCTTCTTCATTTCTTCACACAATAGCTCTGTTTGTTCTACAGTAACGGCAAGATGCAATGTTCCTTGAAGTCTTCTGCAGTGTATTAAAATTAGTAAAAGATGAAATGGGTTTTTGTTACCTTTGATCAATATGAAACTTTACATCAGTGCAAACGATATTCCTTCAGCAGTTAGGAGCTGATACTGAAATTCTGCTGCTGGCCAGTGGTTTTGGGTCAGGCTACCGCAGAAGGTCGATAACTGGTTTCAGACTTGCTCACGGTCCAGCACAGAAAAGCAAAGCTGTTTCTCAAATACCGATTCCATTGATTTCTGTGTAGAGTCCCATTTAAAACATAGGGCTGTCCATACTTGCCAAACAGGTTGTCAGGGTGAAAAATCGTATTTCTATTTTGGATGGTATCAGAATGTAGCTTCCTGAAGTTAGTGTACGTAGGTCTGAATTTTCAGTACTTTTGTGTACGTACACTACCACTGATTTTTAGTGCTCAATGGTAGATGCTCAGAACTTCTCAAAGGTGATGTATTTCTGCTTAGCATTTTCAACATCTGAAGATGGACCCCTGAGATAGTCACAATACTAAAATTAATTCTCTTTGGAAATGTGGTGAAAATAAAATAATGTGAATTTCCTAGGGCAGCTATTTCTGAAAAAAATAAGATTGAAATATTTATTTCTGATGAAATTGAAGTTTTTTGGTTTGATTTCAGCCTTGATGTATTTTATCTTTTATAAATTAAAAAGAAGTAAGGTTAGCTGTTGCACAGAACTAACAATTAGCATTAACAAAGCTATAGGATGGAGGGAAGGAAAAAGAAAAATAAGCAAATTTGAGGTGAAGGGCACATTACTCCATCGCTACTCTGATAATTAGAGAGAAAAATTAATAGTTGCCATAAAGTATTTTAAATATGAGAGTCTCTTATTAGGTTCTTCAAGAGTGTAATTAATCACTTGCAGCCACATACGTTCTTTGTGTAGTGGTGTACAGTACTAGCATTTCATTAAAAACCAGTTCAATAATAATGGGTCACTCAAGCTGTCATTTTCTCTGGAGAAGTTTGGGAAGCAGAACGCGTGCTGCTTCATCTCTCATCTGCTGTGCCAGCGTGCTGAGTCGGGTAGGAGGAGAGTGGTGCAAGCCGAGTGCCTGGGGGTCACGTTTCGGAAACCCCCTTGGTCTGGGTGCAAATGCTGTTGTGAGCCCCAGGAGCAGAGGGACGGGTGTAGGGCAGTGGGCTGGCAAACACACAACGCAGTGGCAGATGGACAGGGTGACAGTGAGCCCTTTGGCCAGGCTGGCCCAGGCTCCCTCACCCTTCTGCTGGGACCCCAACCTTCCCCTTGGGCAGTGCGGGGGACAGTGTCCCCAGCGGGCACTGCTGCCACTGGAACATCTGCCCGTGGCCGGTGTGGGACTGTCCACATGCACGCCGACGCCAGTCTAATCCTCATGTGTCAGTGCATGATCTGTTCGTGTTTTTCATCTGATAGCAGATGCGCCAGGGACCCTGCGGTCACGTGGAGGTGAAAGTGCCACTGCCAGAGCTGTTTGGGATGTTTATTCGATCTTATTGTGTAACTAGTTGCCGAATTAGATGAAGTCTTTAGGCCAGAACACTGTTAGACCACTGAATTTACATACTGCTAGTGTTGGCTGTGCCACAAAATTATTGTGGTCTTGCCCCTTATAGACTTCTGATAAAGAGACTGCAGGTCACAGTCAAGTTCCTACCGAAAGGAAGTCCCACGGTTATGTAGAAATATTTTATTAATAATATAAAATAAATGCAAGTAATATATTGCCCTAATGACACAGTTTTTTGGCTGTAACAATTTTTTTATTAGCAACAGTCATGGGTTAGATACTCATAGCTCCTGTGCTGCCCTAGTGCCCTAGCTAGTTTGCACTGACAGTGAAGTTAAGAGAAAGATAGGTAGACAAGGTATTGGAGATACTCTGGTTGTCGCTTAGTTTTATTAATCTCTCAAGGAACAAGATAAACTCAGGGGCCAGATTTTGCCTAATATGTTCCATGTTACTTCTGAGGGATAGGATGAAATGTAAGCAAGGGTAAGAAGGTGCCCTTGGTGCAACCTGGGATTTGGGAACTGAGAAACATTTTGGCAATGTCACAGTTCTCGGGAGGCCCAGGCATTGCTGGTTTCCTGAGTCTTAACAGAAGGTTGGGAACCACTTCACAAGTTAATCATTGCATCCTCACAGGGTGTAAGGTGGCCTCTTACGAAGTGTGCAGTCGATGAAAGACATTTTCCCATGCAGGTGAAGGAACCTGGAGACCTGTCCTGCACCATCTCCTACTTGTGACTTACCTTCCTTTTGAAATACATCCTACTGGTGTTACAAGAACACATATAAGTCTCCTGGAGTCATGCTTGGAGTAAATGAAGAACAAAATATGTTGTGTAGTCGCACCCTATTATTTTATATTTTACTTTGAGAAGAATCTTTTGCAATTAGCTTGTTGTTGAAGTCTGCAAAGTACAAACATGGGAAGCAGAGTGGTTTTGATAGGGAGGGGACCTGTCAGTAGCTGATCAAGGATTTTTTTTTTAATCTTAAATATGATTTAATGTTCTGTGAAAAGAATTAAGAATCCCATTTTACACTGAAACCTGGTGTTAATGTGTATATAAAAACCTCAGCAATTTTATTGACAGTTATAAATTCACAACTGCTGTTGGAGAATTTTTTTAAAAGACTGCTTCCCTGTCCCCAATTCTTTGCAGACCATTGTCATAGTTTGCTATTAGCTAAGGCAGAACCTTATTTAGCAGAAATGCATAGGACTTCACTGTATACACCAGGAAAAAAGAAAATCAATGTGAAGCCCAGACTCAGTCTGCCGATGCCAGAGATGACTATCTGTAGAATACAAAAAGAAAACCAGGCTCAGATTAATTTTTTCGTACACTTTGGATGTTAAAAATGACAGAAAGAGGCTACTGCTGGTGAGGGTTGTTATGACTATTATCTTCTGTTCAAATATGGGGTTAATCCTAGAGACTGTGAGTGTGTGTATAAAATATTTTAAGTACTTAGTATTAATTTCTGTTTAAGTTAATTGATGGAAGCATGAGTATTAAGAAACAATATGTGCATTTGCAGTTTCACATTTGCATTGCATATCCATTGTGTATGTGTGCAGATGATGGCCACGTGCCCAGGGATATATGTGTATGTATATATAAATAAGCATGGATGTTTCTATATGTATGTATACGTATATCTGACCTTCTAGTCTATTTATGTATAAGAATGTGGGTCTGAATGACTCTTTAAATCATGAATGAATATTCACAATTCTTCTTGTGATATTTATACAATATCTAATCGTCAAGAATATAAAGAGGTGAAGATAATTTTTATTTTCAAACAAGAAGTTTGGAAAAAAACCAAGGCCCAGCTTGCAGAGCTGAGGCCCGTTAAAGCTTCACAGGTGAAGTCTCTGCACGGTTCACTGCAATCACAGCTATAGCTACGGCAACAGTGACCGAAAGCTGGTAAGAGTGCTATCTGGCCAGAGAAACCCAATGACAGACAATGGAGATATAAAGTGAAGGTTTGTGTGATGCTATTAATTTTTGGTCTAGGTGCAGCTTCTGTTAAATTGACTGTCACTGAGAAGTATCCTTATAAATGATGTTCTTTAGGCTGGTTAAAAAACAAGGAACAGATTTTGTGAATTTTTTAAAAAACTTGAAAGTTGTTGTTTGATTGGATTTAAAATAGACTTGTTTTCTTTTTGTATAACACTTCCCATGATGTTTTTTACAGAAATGTCTTTGAAATAATGTCTCAGATGTGCATGTTGGCCAAGAATATACTTCTTAGTAAGAAACCATGCTTGATGGTGAATGAGAATCTTTAGTAAAACATTAAGAAAAAATATGGAACTTTTGAGAAAATGGAAAGGTACGATTGTAGCAATTCTGCTTTTGAAAATGGAAAGGCTTCTTTAATTATTTTTTTTCTAACCCCACTGAAGTTGCTATTCTGGCCTGAGGAAAACAGCATTGACTGGTCTTTCCATGATAGCATGGAGATATTCTTTATAAGTTTACATCAAGAAGAAGCTGGAGCTTCCCAATTATTTCTACCAACTGTTATATTTAACAAAATAAATAATCTCATAGACTTTTCTAATGTTATTTCCAATGGTTATACCTGATACTGTGTTTGTGGGATCAGGGTCTGCAAGTCTTACATACTAACTTTTCTGAATTATTTTATTTAGAATTGTTAGTTTTTAAATCTGAAGCATTACGTACAGCTGCCGGTAGACTCTGTAAAGTAACTGAATTCAGTAATTAATTCCAGGCGAATTTTGAGCTATTCCTTGCCCAAACTCATTCTGTGGTTAAAAAAAAGGTCTTGGGTTTTCCGAGACGTGAATTCAGCATACTTGAGCAATAAACTTGCCTGAATTTCCAAATATGCATAAACATGCATAACTCGGCTTGGGAACCCAGCTCTCACTTGGAGGTCGGGAGATGCTGGTTCTGGACTCTGTCCTGACAATCTTGCCAGCTGACCCTGATTCATTCATCTGATCTCTTTGAAGTTCCCCAGGATCCCTTTAAAATGTGTGTATATTGTTGTTTGCTTCCTATGTATCCCCTCAAGATGCTGCAGTTTTCCATAGTGCTTCAGATTTTAACACAAGTCTGAGATATTACATACTTCAGATAACTCCAGTGTGAGATTTTTAAAAAACTATTCCCCATTTTAACTTCCTCCATTGTTCATGTTTCTTTTGAAAAAGGAAAGATTTGATTTTTGAAGACAATCGATTTTTAAATTTTTTTAAAAAGGTTATTTTCTTTTTTCTTTTTTTTTAATTTTTCATGAAGTTCTTTTATCTAAGGACTATCTTAGAGGTGCTAAGACATTTTCTCATTCTTTCAAAAATGTAGCAACTGTATGAAATGAACCCCATGAGAAGCCAGACTACTACTTCATTATTAAATATACAGGATATGTGTGATGGAGAAAAGAAATGCAAAGACCTGTGTCACACACTGTGTAAGGTATTTTTCTGGACCTGATAATCTATGGTCTTTTCCCAAAGACAACTGTTAAATTCTAACTGAGCTACAATTAATTTAAATACAGTGATTTAAATTTAACTAGCAAACATTTTTTCTAATTTTAATGATGATTCAGCCTTAGAATTGGAGGAGTTGCTTCTTTTTTAGTGAACTAATTAGATCTAATCTCACTTTCTGTCTCCATTGTCTTTAATCAGGTTTCTCAGGCCAGATAGTACTCTTAATTCAGTTCTTTAACTTCCAAACTGTAATTGTGTTTATGTATTGTTGGCATTTATGGTAATGCTTGGGCTTGCTTGTTTGCACAGGCCTCAACATTTCTGCATAATCCTCCAAATGAATTTTGATTCCTGTAGTGATCATAAGATAGTGGGGGAAACCGCTGCAGTAACGTGTACAGCAGTTTTATAGTACTGCACGTGAGAACGAAATGTATCATGTTCTTCACAAGCTGCTGTTCAGGATTTGATCTTTAGGAAAGACTTGTTTCATGCATCTGTTTTCATTCTCTATTTCTGAGCTGACAGTTTGGGGTGGCATTTATAGGATTCCTGTCTCACCTCTCTACCTGTTTGGTAGAAACGACTCCATCCCTGCAGGATGAGTTATGAGCACATCTGCATCAGCTAGGAAATGAATCAAGCCTCGGTCTAATCTGCTCCCTCTGCACTCCCAATAAATCTTCCATCTCTAGTTTGATGAGCAAAGAAATGGGTATTTTGGGAAACTAATGCCTTAATGTGTTTCTGCTCCCTGCCTGGGGCCACGGGGGCTCTCCGGGGTGCTGCAGAGCCCCCCATTTTCCTCTGCTCTGCACTAGCAACATTTTGCTCCAGAGTATTTAAGTTTCTCTTCCTGAGGGGGTTTCCGCTGGCACAAGTACCAAGGAGCCAGCACTTTCTCCCTGATGCATCCCAACACAAGCATTGGAGCCCTAGAAATTACTGAGTACCTTTCTGGGTATTTTAAAGTAGTGTGATTCATGCCAAGCACCTGATGCCCCTGAAGCCTCGTCTTTTGACATGCTCAATTACTTATATAGAGCCATTTTTATTAATACTGTAAATGAACCATTTTTAAAAGACAGCCATCAAATAGGATCATTGCTGTGAGGCTCAATGATTTCAAAGAAAAGTCTTTCAAGGGGCTAAAGAGCAAAAAACTTCTTTCCTCCTGTTTTGTTTTTCCTTCATTCACATTGTTATCTGCCTTTAATGTTCCCAAAGCTTTTAAACCCAGTGAATCAGCAGTTCATGTTTTTTAATTATTTTTTTCAGAAACTCTTATTGTTACCACAGGGAGTGGACTTGGGCTGAACTTTTAAAATGAGTTGTAGAACTTGGTCAACTTCTATTGTAACATATTTAAAAATGAAACACCTTGAAACTTCTCTACTGTCAAAAGAACATTTCTTTTCATTGCTCCTTGCTGTCTTCAAAAACACAAAGGCTAACTCTGAGCAATATTTCAAGTATTTAGATATTCAAAACCATTTTTGAATAGTTTTCCATTAATAATTTTAGCTAGACAGTAGCAATTTAATTTAAATTAACCATTATACTTAAATTCTGCCAAAAAAAAAAAAAGATTTTATGATGTGTGTTGTATGTGAAGTCAGATGTTTATTTTGATCTCAAGGCAGGACTGGTTTTGAGCCTACTAATGTTTTTTTGGGTTAGATCAAGTACTAAGAGTTCAAAATGGCAAAGAAGTATTGAAAGTGGGTAAAGGACACACATTTGTGTATTGCATAAGAGACATACCTGTGATCTGCTGCAGAGAGATTTTCTTTGCTCCTGTAAGACACTTTTTCCTTTCCCTAATTAAGGATCAGAGCAAAGCATTTGCATCAAAGCTTATTATTCAAATTTCTCTTTATTGATGGCAACACACTTGCTGAATTTGCAAGCAAGCACCTTCACGTAGTTACAGCATCATGAAGTGTGCCTGCCTGTTGGGAAGAATCCAGGACATCCTCAGCCTTTCTGCTTTCCTCTGTGGGGTGGGTTTTTGTTGCTGTTATTGCTTTTCTTCATTTCCTGTACTGCAACAATTTCTAAATAAGTACTGGTTGATTTCTCCACTTGTTATTTCTCACTTCAAAGTTAGGGTATTCGCAGATCCACTGAACAGATACAACCTTTTTTTCCTGGATAACTTAAATTAGGATCTCCTCCCTTTGCCTAACTCTAGTACCCGACAGCAGGCTTGCTGGCTACATTGGGTAGCCCTCTGGAAGAACCCCGATAGCCCAGGTGGTGCGCGATGTCCAAGGTACCGAAGGTTGCATCTTTAACTTACGGTTATTTGCAAACCATACCAGGTTGTTAATCAGAAGCAGGCTAACGAGGCAGTGGTGACTCTTGCCTTCAGAGAAATGCATGAGGAGTTGTGCAGGGAGGAAAGGGCAAGGCTGGGGAGCAGGCACCGTTGGGGCTGGGGAGCGGGCACCAGTGGGGGGGGTGCTGGTTGCCAGTGGCTCAGCAGTGCCGGGGTGAGCGCTCATTCCCCAGCCTCCTCCCAGCTCCGAGTCAGTGAGCATTTCAGTAAGTCGTTATGTCTTAAGGTTAGTCGGTGACGGGCTTTCTGCTGCTTTTCCCCAAGCTTCTCCCTTCCATCTTTACAAAGCCCGTACAAAAGTAGTCTGTAACTGGCACATATGCTCTGTTTTAGAGATGAAGGCTGCCATTTGTGTCTCTTTTGAATACTGACACACATCATTACCTGGTTAGAGATTTAAGGAAGAAGCTACCTTTTTAGAAAGAAATTTTGTCAGTGATGAGAACATTTGAATTTCATTGAACAAAGTCGTGTTTAGTGTCCTATATTTCCCAGATGATATGCCCCCTTTTTTGTATGTAACAGTTTGGTGCAAATTCATCAGTGCATTCTGAACAAATACAGAGATTACAATGAGAATTATGACATTATTTTAGGAGGTGATGCTGCCTGGCAATAGCATTTTCAGTGCTTTTGCAAATTTCACTCAGTTGTGCTTAATGTTCAGTTTGCGATGCCATTGAATTGTATAACAACATAGCTCTTGTAGGAAATCAAAATCTTTGTGCAGGGATAGAAACACCACTTAATTAATCAAGAAAGAAAATAATTAACATTGTGCCATAGGTCTGGTAAATGATTTCCAGCTTAGGCAGATGCACACATGATCATGTTCAAGAAGTTTCTGCTCGAAGAAATATTGAAATGTTGGGTTCTGTGAATGTATTGCATTGAAATATCTAGTAGAAATCAAGAAAAAAAAAATCAATGTTTACAATACCTGATCAGTAAAATAGTAGATTAAGAATTAATGGAGGGATAGTTTTGAACTCCGTTATTTTGAGGAATCATAAAAATGCTGTTTCAAAGGCCGTCCAGCAGTCACCTAGTCTGAGGTTCTGCTTGGAAGAGGGCTGTTGCAACACAGGACCAGATCAGCCATTGCTTTGTCTGGATGAGCCTTTCTAAGGACAGAAACTCTCAACCTGTTTGACAACCTATTCCAGTGCTGCTAGGGCAAATATTTTCCAACTGTCCAACTTTAATCTCTGAAGCTGCTATGTGTGGTTGTTTTCCTTGTTATGCTGTCTGGCACTACCAAGAGGAGTTTGGTGGTGGTGTCCAGATAACTGCCCTTCAAATAGTTGTAAGCAGTTATTGAATCACCCTGTGGTTTCCTCTTCACTAGACTTACCATGCCCAGCTCTTTCAGCCTCTCTACATAGAGTATGTGTGTTAGGCACCTTGGTGGCCCTTTGTTGGACCTTTTCCACTTTCTCTGCATCACTGTTGAACTGAGGGTCTCCTGGGGCTGCATCACCACTAGCTTCCCTTGGTCTGCTGCCATGGTTCTCCTAATGGAGTTCAGCGTGCAATTTGTTTTGTTTGTAGCGAGGGCTCACTGTTGCAGCCTGGTGTCTGCCGTAACATCACAGGCATGTTCTTAAGGGCTGCTGCTTGGTAAGGTATTTCCCAGCCTGTATCAATGTATGGGGTTATTCCACCCTGGTTGCAGAATTCTGCCTTTTTCCCTATTGAAGGTCATGACATTTCTGCTGGTCAATCCTCAAATTTATTGAAGTCCTTCTGGACTGAGGCTCTGACATTCACCATGTCAACCACTCTCCCTAGCTCAGTGCTGCCTGAAAGTTTGCTGAGTCTGTTAACTTCCTATCTGAGTGGAGGTTAGTCTATAAAAGCCTACTGATAAAGTCCATCCTGTTATTTTTATTTTGATAGCCTCCTAAGATTCTCAGCAACACTTTTAGGAGGAAAAACCTCCATTATACGTAACATTATACTCCTACTTTTCTAATGAGAAGGAAAGACTCAGGAGTAAAGCAGATGTTGGTATTTTATTTCTTATGCAGAGATGATGTAGATATATTTAGGTTAATGTATGAAATTTTATAATCCTTTTTTTTCTTCTAAGCACAACATCTTCTGTTTTCTTTATTTCACTGGCTAATATGAACACTCTACTGTCTCTAGATTTAGATATAATTTATTGTGGTTTTGAACAACAAGTGTTTGGTTTGTGACAAAGCAATGTGATGCATGTTAAGAAAGTGTTTTCAGGTTAGACTGTAAGTCTCTTCTAGGGGAGAAATGCCAGCATCACATTTGGTCTTCTAAAATCTTTATCAGACATCTTAACTAGTTTCCATATATTTGTATGAGTTTGTATTACTTCAGGTACTATTTGACAGTTTTAGTCTGAGTAAGGGGCACTGGCTGAATTTATGTACCATGTTAAAAATGTGGTATAGTAGGATTTTGTACTGGGGCAAAGGAATGCATCTTTGATTTTTTTTTTTTATATATTGTTTATCTTACGTGCTAGCCCCAAGCCAGACATGCATTTATTAAACTCCTTATATTTTCAAATTTTAATTTAAGTCAGGGAAGAAAACCCTGGCAAAACATGAAAAGCTGCTTTTATCTAATGTATTTGTTGTTTTGGTGTGTTTTTTGTTGTTTAACTCTCATTATTTGAACCCATTAACTAAATGACCAAGTGGTTCCAGCTTTCAGTTTATGAGCTAGATGATGGATGCTGCAGTATTACAGCCATTATTCTGAAATAAAGTATTATTTTTTACAAGTTAAGAACTGGTGCTTTGTAACTGAAAAATGGTTGTTGTACATTATGAGCATGTTAATGGAACCGGAGGGAAGAGGAAGGTCTGCAGAAATTCAGAGGAGGACTTTTGAGGCTTTCTGGAGGCGCTCATGGAACTGAGCCCAGTGACAGTCCCGTGTTCACTCTGCCCGGTGATCACTGGGTCCACTTGGACATCTAAGGAGGCCTTTGGTCTTGTGTGGAAGACATGTATTTGACTCGGGTTATCACCCGAGTCCAGTAAATTTAGCTGAAGAAAAGCTTCTGTGCAGGGGTGGATTTTGTGATGTGAGTCTACTCTTATTTCAGTTAAAGAACACGGTCTTCCCTTAACCTCTTCAGAACAATGAACAATTCTGGTTCACTTCACCCTTAAATTTGTCTAGATTTCCTCATGTGTTCAACATGCAAATTACCATGAATACAAGGCTAAGCAAGGAATTCATTTATAAAAGACTCTCTGAGAAATATAGCATACTGTGTAAGCACTTGTTTGCTGCCAGTGTATCAAGCCACAATAATGGAGACCGTGTATAAGGCTCTACAATAATGTTAAAGAAAATGAAGAAAATTACAACTCAGTTTACCTCCCAGAACTACAAATTCATGACTGGTCCTACAGGACCACATTAGAAAATGGATTGGAATTTATGCCTACATGATTTAAATACTTAGTGTGGTTGCTGTCCAGTACTTTATGCATTTTGTTTGTCTGTTTTATTAAAGAAAAACCTAATGTGAGAATTTTATTATGGTGGAAGACTGCAAGTTGAACCAGATGGCAGCAATTATCCTTGAGAGAGTCTGGTTTCATCGTACACAGCAAAGTTGTAAAACCCAAAGGACATACTGTGTCTTGCCTGGCTACTGAAATCAACAGAAACAACCATTATTGTGTTAGTTTAGATTGTACATTGGTTTTTTTCCCAGAAAATGTAACCTCCCACCCTTGCTTTAGAGAAGGACGTAGAATGGACTATTATTTGTTCAAGAAAGCAGCATTTGGTTTAGACAATTTCTTGCAGTGATTCCTTTGCCTACATCTTCTTAGAGCTACACAAAGCCATTGAGAAAACAGTGGCAAGTGGGCTCTGATAGTAACAGGTTCTTGACAGCAAAGCTTCAAATGAAGAGAAGGAGAGCAAGAAGGAAGAGCTGTAATATCAGGAAAATATTTGCTCTGTTAACCTTGCCTGGGCAACAGATAGATGGCTGGAGCTCAGTGCTCCTGCACCCGAAAGTCTTTGTGGTCACAGCTGCTGCCTTGAGTGCTAAGGTGAAAATACAGGTGGCTTCCCTTTGCTTGCACGGGCAGCCTAAAGGGTACTCCTGACCATGGAGACAGCGTGTTGGCTACTGGCTGCTTGCTGGCAGTCCATGATGGGCTGTTTTCATACTCACAGCCTTGTGACACTGCTGGCAGCGTCGCAGCGTTTTCTTTTTGTTTTAGGATGCTGAAAGGACTTACTTTGTGGATTTGCTAGTTAGATTGATATTCTTAAATTGAAACCATGTACAGTTACATGATGTTAATACAATGTTTGAATTTGGTAACTTCTGTTTTGCTTTATGCATTTCTAATTCAACACAGGCAAACTGCATTCAGCTAAAACTTTGTCGATTCCCTACACACCAAAAATACAAAACAAACCAGCTTCTATTCCATATTCATCTGTTGTGTTCCAAATACCAGTATTTTCAAACACTAGCCACTTATGATAAGCCTCTGAAAATAGATGTTTATAATGGAAGCCACATTTTTAAGTAAAAAGCAGATCTGTGGTCTCAGTTACAGACTCTCCACAAAAGATCTGTGACTAGTTTAGCTTTATACCGGTATAAGAGGGGCAAGACATTGGCCTTAAAAAAGACCAGCCTGATACCTCATGGAAAATATTGAGATACCTTAGAGTGAACCATTTCTTTTGGATAAATACATAAATGTCCTTTCATAAGGTCAAATCCTATCCTCAGATTTTTCTATCCCACTGAACCCAAAACAATATTGACAATATTGTTTCCAAACATAGCAGAATGAAGCTTCTGTTTAAAGTGCCCTTTCATAACAGCCCATAACATAAATGAGTTTAATTTTATTCTCAGTTACACCTGTATAGTCTCACAGGCAACATGAGAAAAATGTATACCATTGTGTTGAGGGGGAAAAAAAAAAGGCTTCTTTTCATTGGGCAGTTCTAGGCATTCCCCCCAAAATGAAAAAGCCTTCCTTTACTCTCTCAAAAATCTCTTATTTGGTGATGGGCTGCCAATGTTATTCTCAAGTATATGTGGAGAAGGACATAAGTTTGAATAGCATACTATATAAATTGCATGGTTTTGGTCACTTCAAGTAACACCTTTAGCTTGGAGGTTGTAGATTACTCCTTTCCATTGTCTCTCGTTATGGGAAAAAGCTGCAGACGTAGTGCTGAGCAGGAGCTGATATTCACCATGTTGTAGAAACATGTGCAGATTTACCTGACATTTATACAGAGGAAGCAGTCAAACCTTTGCAGGGAACTTTTGCGTCCAGGGGCTGTTTTACTCTCCACGGGTCGGTGGGGCGATTCGCAGCAGATGACTCCATCCTTCACAATGCTGGTCAGGACCGAGTCATCCATTTCCCTTGGTGTGATTCCTTCTCTCAGGATGACATCTGTCTTACCAGCTTCTATCTGTATATATCATACAGTTCTCACTGTGACTGAGAAGCACCTGCCTCTGCATTGACTGCTTTTTTTAGGACACTGAAATTTTTTAAAGTTGAAATGCTAGAAGAACCTCTGGAAAATTTGTCTGCTGGTGAGCTTGGTCAATGGCAATAGCCCTAGAGCCATCTTAAGCTGATGGAAACAAGTCCTCCTGAAATTAAAAAATAAATCCTGCTGCCGTTCTTTTCTTCCATGAGTATAACTTTGACCTCATTAATATTTTTGTTGATGTGTTGCTGTGCATTTACCTTGGCAGTCCAAGCATGATGGGGCTGTAACCCAGCTTAGGGGTGTTAGCCGCAAGACCTCAAGGGGACATACCTGATCCTCTGAGATTTCTAGATTTGCTAGAAAAACCCCTTCTGGGTAAACATGTCTGTCTTAGGGATTACAGAGCAAGTGTCGCTGAGCTCCACTGTGGATTCTGCCAGTGTCCCTGCAGCAGGACACCGCAGTGATCTTTGTCACAGCCGCAGGGATCCTTGTCGCAGCTGCAGTAGTGATCCTTGTCACAGCCAGCGCTGCTGTCACAGTGCTGTGAAATAACCGTGGCAGCCACAGCCTCTGCCAGCTCCATCTGGGCCAAGCCTGCTCGCGGCCAGGGAGCACAAGCTCTGCGTCCTGCTGGTGACCCAG
The DNA here is from genome assembly GCF_018139145.2 of Gymnogyps californianus. Classification (NCBI taxonomy): domain Eukaryota; kingdom Metazoa; phylum Chordata; class Aves; order Accipitriformes; family Cathartidae; genus Gymnogyps; species Gymnogyps californianus. The sequence goes on from NC_059473.1 coordinate 39,428,674, forward strand.
CAGTAGCGTGCGGTCTGAAGTCATCAACGCAGCCCCAAAGAGGGTGTGCTCACCAGAAAGCATTAGAGCTGACCAGTTATCACCTGCTACATCACCACGTTGGTTTGAACATAACACCGGGCACCAAGACCCAGATCAGCCCCTTGGCGGGAGAGAAGAGGCTTTCCTCAGGGCAGCTCTACCTCCGTGGGCACTGGAGGGTCTGACCTGTGAGGAAAGGTTTAAAGACCTAAAGATTCAGAGCTTGTTTCAGTGATTACTTAGGGGGCATGATAGCAGCATAATGGGTTTGAAGCATGGAAAAAATTTGCCCTGCTCTTCTGCCCCGGCATGTATAGACTACTTTTAGATCCAAAGCTTGCCTTAGCCTACCTGCGGTGTTACCAGAGCACCTCTGTGCTTCTTCATGATACTTCTTCTGCAACCTCTTTTGATTCGTACCTTCCCAGCCTCCTTGTGGCTCTGGCAAGGTAAGGGATATTAAGGGACAGCCATTAAACTTCCTAATCTTATACAGGTACACTGTTTTCGATTCTGAATCCAGCTCTTGAGCTTTTCGAATCTTGAGAAACTGAGGAAGACAAAATATGGTAAAACATTTATGAATGCACATGCTTGACACTGTGTGCCCTTTACAATTTGCATCTTTCCTGCTGGCACAGGACTGATTATAAAGACTATTAAAAGGCACTTGAAGGTATATTAAAATCTTAGGACTTTATGTCATGCATCATTGTTCTTAGACAAAGCTGTAAAAAGTATTACTAAGTACAAAAGGCAGTCCATTTCTAATGTCATTGGTAGTCATTTGCTTTACTGACTGTAGTGTCCTATAAGACAAGTTTTATTAGCCTCAAAAGTAAATGTCCTTAATGTGTGCCTGCACTGGATAGTTTATAGGGGTTTCACAGCTAAGTGTGTTTGCCTGGTAGTGTCCTGCTTTTATCTATGCTTCCCTCAGTATTGCAATGCAGCGCTGCAAATTGGAATAGCAAAAAGTGTCTCTCGAGTATTAGCAACTGTTGCGTAGGAGCCACATTAGCCACAGATTTCACTGCTTGGAAATGAACAATAAAAAGTAATCTTCATGATAATGGTTGCTCAAGTTGCTTCTTTATACAACTGGAAAAGGTCTTTCTGTTTGATTCTGAGGTAGTATTTCTATATCTCTTTATCAAGAGAGATTCAAAGTACTTCCATTTCCAAGGGGGAAATGGAAGTGATTTTTTTAAAATTATATAAATACTGGCAAGAGGTATATGTATATTAGTGTAATTATTATAGGGATGTGAATCAATTTTTTTTCCTTGTGTATGTTGAAGTCTTATTTATAGGGAAATTGTTCTGATTCCTCTTCTAAAGGATATTTTCAATTTGAACCTCCTCTTTTTCCTTATGTGAGGACTAATGCAGCCAGTACTGCTGTGTAAGCGTATGTTCGAGCCACTCTGAATTAATCCTGTTTTCCCTGGCAACAACTTCACTTTTCTTTCCTTATCTTTCTGAGGTGCTATGAGGGTTTGATCTGAAGCACCATTAGTAGAATAGATGTAACGATTGCATCAGTTCATTAGAGGCATCTAATGTATTTGCTGGACATCAGTTACTGCTCAGTAGTGGAAATAGTTCAAGGGAATACTTTATGAGTCTGCAAAAGAAAAGTGTTACGGTAGACCAGGAAGCTAGAAACCTGGCATTTTTCTTAGAGGCACATAGGCAAGCTTCCTGTGTCCTCATTGCAGTGTGAAGGGTCCCTGGTGGAAAGGTAGCTTGTCTTCTGGTTTAGGTTTACCCATGTGTTTGGTGTAATTTACACAACTTCCAACTTATAGTTGCCCTTTGGATTCTCTGTGGGCTATTACATTGTCCCAGGCTCAAACTGGGAATCTCTTTGCTCAGGTTACATTTGTCTTACTTTGCCAGAGACGTGAGCTGGTGGCTGCTGCTCTGTATAAAACTTAAGAATAATATAGTATGTAGGTATAGTAATTGGATCTGTGTGTCAGTGTGGGAAGTTCAGTATATTGTGGTTTCAAACTTCTTCACAGCTATACTAGGATTTTTTTCAACTATTATTTGCTTTTTTTATTTCCCTGTGGAGCTATATTAATTACCAAATTAAATTTCTTTTTTTATTATTTTTAAATTTGATGATGTTACTTTATTTTCTTGCATCTATTTGGCTCTTGCCAGAACCATTTCCAAATAACAACAACATAATTTAGTGGAAGAAATCAGCTCAGCTGGTCTATGAAAGCTTTATTAAAAGGGTTGCTGTCTGCATGCAGTGAATATTTAATCATTGCCTTTATTTTCTGCTCTCATTTTCAATTCAGTGTATTTTATAGGTTTTAATTATATAAAAAAAGACAAAGATATGCTGTTTTCTTCTTTCTCTTTAGTTTTTCTAAGATAGTTTCATTTGAATTTGTCACTGAAAGCTGTCTTTTACTGTTTTCAAGTTGGTTTTAGAGTCCTCCAGAGTCTCAGAATTTCTATTATGTTCAGCATTTCTAGATCTAGAAAAATACTGGCCTAAACCTTGATGCTGTTAAATTCGATAGACTTTTTGCCATTTACTTGAATAATGCTAAGATTTACACATTTATTTTTGGGTAGGTTAATAAGTTCATGATATAGGCAGGATTTTTATTGAAAATTATGTAAAGTTTAGGGATTTTCATTAGTACCTACTTGTGATTACTTAAAGCAGATTTTTTTTAGCCATAGTTAATTTATGGTTTACTAGCAAATAAAATGATTTGATTTAACAACTTAGGAATTTCAAATTCTGTTAGACATGATGTAGTTTTAAAATGTATTTTTAATACCTGTCATCTCCTACAAGTAGTTGATATAAGGTATATACCACATTAGTAGAAAAAGGATACTTCAGGATTTTCCTGTTAACTATTTAAGAGCTATCTTTTCTCTCTTTTGTTTCATCTGAGGATCAAATTTTAGTTCCAATTATGATTTTACTGAGAACTTCATAATTTATTAAACAATAATATAAGTGGAGTTTTTTTATTTCAGAAGTTAGAACATTAAACTAAGTTCCTCTAGAAGGCGATGTCTAAATTCAAACAACCTTTTGTTCCGCAGTATGCTAGATCTTAACAGCATCAGTGTTCACAATGGCCTTTTGTTCATCCATGACCTGGCAAACTGTACAAATAACAAATCAATACACTGAGCTACAAATGGCAAGTAAATGATCAGATCCCCAAAACATTTGCTATTTAATTCCTACTATTGAGATTATCCTAATTGAGTGACTCCAAACAATTAGCAAACGTTATATTCATCAGAAAGAGTTTGCAGGGACTCAAGTGATGATGTTCTTAAATTGCTGAACTGATTCCCGCTTGCAGTCACGGCTGGTTACTTATATCTGGGGACAGTATCGCACGTGTTGGTGAGAGCAGGAGCAGAGGAATTTCAGTTTCTGCTTCTTGATGGTTCATCCTGCTTGACATAAAAGCAGTGTTTTGTTGCTGCTTTTTGTGAATCATTTGCAAGAAGAAAATTTTAGGACACAGATGAAGAATGGAGAGATATGTTATCAGCAAATGTCAATGTATATGGATCTTGAATTGTTTTGTCTGCCTCCATCTAAATCCCATTCATCACAGAAACAGTCTGTCAGCACTTTTTCTATAGAGTTAGCCAAGTTGAAGACTCACTAGAAACACTGGTTTTGTATTTCCAGGTATCTCTTTGCGATGAAAACTAGCGAGTTTTAAGATTTGACCATATATGTTTTAAGATAAATGATTGGAAATTGCTAATAGCTGAAACAAACTTGCAACCCTTTCTTCTGTGGGTAATGTGCACCCATAGAAGTGTCCTCATCAACTTCAGTCAGGTGAGTGTCACAGGGTTATTCCATGTTTGTTAGAAGACTTTGTGTATGAGCTCAGGCTGTTTGCTGTTCCTGAAGACTATGCGGTGTGGCTGAGAGGTTGGGAGTGTGAAGATGACTGTAATCCTCCAGCCTTACCCTGTTCAAGGTCATGTTTTACATTGGCTCAGTGAGGGCCAAGAGGTTAATAGAGATTCCAGATTTAATGCATTTTTCCTATTCAGATGCCCATTCTGCAGGTTCTGAGTGTTGCTGTTGGAGCTCTTGAGGTAGCAAAGCTTTACTCATCCAGCAGTGGTTGCATCTGTGTACTGAGACATCCTTTACATCAGAGCAGTAGCAAAAGGTTACCTGCCTTCACTGGTTTGTCAGGTCCAGGACTTGTACAGTGAATACTAGGTGGCTGCTAAAAATAAGAAACAAACAGGGTATGTGAGGAGTGGAATGGGTTTTAAAGATGCTGAGCTAAATTGCACATAACATATTGTGCAAATGCATAGCTACCTTCACAGCATAAAATTTGAAACGTCAAAATAAAAGCCAAGGTTTGCTAGGAAACCAGGAGGCTGATTATTGATTTGCTTCTATTATGAGCATTTATGCTTATATCTCTGGGTCACTGGTAGCTCTGGCAAGTTCTTAGTATTATGGAACTGAATCAATAATCGCTTATTTGCCCCTTATAATTAATTCAAAATCAGATAGCAGAGTGGTTGGGTTTTGTTTTTTTTTTTCATTTCCATGCATCAGTTTGTTTTTTAATTTGACACTTAACAGAATTAGAATTGATCCTGCTGTGAAAAGACGCTGGTATTAGCAGCCACTGATGGTACCGAAAAACAAAAGTTGTCAATATTGCTTGTAACTCTTAACTGGGTCTAACTGGAGAATGGAACATCCTCTTCTTGCAAAATTCAACCTGGGTATTCTTTATCCATGTTGAAGTTAAAATATTATGGAAAAGACATTCTAAAATTCATGAACTCAAGAACCTTTATGAAAATGTCATTCATGTAAGGTCTGTACCATGTTAAACCTCGTAACAAAAACAATTCCATTGAACATTTTTCTATTTAGTTCCTCTATTATCATAATGCAAGCTGTATTGTGTGTTTCATTTTGTGTAGAGAAATATTATATATGCCAGAGTGTGTTGTGCTGCTATTGCTGTGAAAAGCATTGAATTTATACATACATTTGACAGAATCAATCAGAGAATCGCAGAGTACTTCAGGATTGAAGGGGACCTCTGGATCAGAGGAGTAGAACTCTGGACCAGAGGCCATCTGGTCCTGTCCCCTCTCAAAGCAGGGCCAGGGAGATCAGGTTGTCCAGGGACTTGCCCGGGTGAGATATCTTCAACGATGGAGATTCCACATTTGTGTTAATTATGTTTTGGAAATACCATTCAGCTTTGTTTATTTGAACCCATTAATGTGCTGAGGCAAAGTCAGGTTTCTTTCAATAACATCGTTGCAGAATGGTTGATTTGATGATTCCAACACCTTTTTTTAAAAAAAAAAAAAAAAGAGAAAGAAAAATGTTCCAGAATGATTGTTCAAAGAGCTGCATGAAACTAGTTAAATTATACAGCCTGTAACACACTCCTTGGTTTCTTGGTTCTTGTTAACTTCTGCTGTGGTCTGGTGGAAACGGATTAGTTTCTATCACACAGCTGCCATTACACCCTTACTCTCAAGAAAGTTTTCTCCCAGACTTTTTTGTTATGCAGAAGCCCAGGAGATGAATTGGGGCGTCCTTTCTAAGACTCTGAAGTGAACATGTGTGTGCAGCCTTGAGAGCATAAAGTCCCAGAGAATTGGGACAATACCTCTACAGTCCAATTCATTTAATTTTATCTGCTCAAGATAGGTTTAACACTGTGAATATTCCAGTTCATGATTGGGCTATGTGGAAAGTAACATTCCCATCTGTTTGGCTACAGCCTGAACTTTGGGAGCTTGACAGTGGTCTCATCACACATGGGCTTTTCTTTTTTCTTTTTTAATGGACCTTAGTGTGATGTTTTGCCTGGCCCTTTGAGTTAACGCATAGTACTTCACTATCCCTGTTCCTAGTATGTAGGTGTGGAGCCATGACTTTATGCTACCTTCACTTTCAAGTGACTAACAAAGTGGAGCACTGCTTACTATTTTTCTGGCATAACGAGAGGGCTTAAAATGAGCAGAAATCATAACTGAACTTGTATTAGGTTTCTACATGCATTTTTCATCACCTGAAAAAAATTGTCTTTGCAAACTAACTTTTTAATGAGAAAGCTTCTAGTGTTGCTGGTAGCAATGAGTAAGCGTCTAACTACCTATAGCACTTCTTGTCAGTTCATTAAAAGGCTAGCCTTCCTAATTACATTTGCATGTCTTTCCATAATTTGTACAGACCTCAATAATTAAATAGGTGGTAATCTGTCAGCAGAATTGCAAAACACCTTGATCCTTAAATATGCAATCCCTCTGGCAGTATTTACAGTTATATAATAGTATGTTGCCTTTCTTACTTGATTTTTAACTGAATGTTAGATGCTGTTGCTCATATTATCTTCACAAATGGTGTATTATGGAATGGATGAAGACACTTTGGGGTGGATATAGGCAATCTGTCCTCTTGCTCCCTGGTCATTCCAAAGACAAATCTCATTTCTGTTTTAGTTATTTGAAACTGTCAGTGTTTTTATTTCACTAGTAAGTGATTTTAAAATCTGAAATGAATGTTATTTTTACTGTTTGAAGGCCAGTTCTCTTCATGATGCTTGGGTGGCCAAAAGATGGTGAATAAAACATGTATTAGGTACCTGCAGCATAATTTCTAAAGGTGCAGAGGTGAAGCTGGGGAATTGGTGCTCACCCTCTGAAGGTCAGCGCACAGATTGAGTTCCATGACTGGAAGTACTCAGGGCTTACAGTGCTGCTCTAAGTACGTTTACCTGTTTTCTCTTTTATTTGTTCTTTCCTTCAGACAGATAGAAAAATAAGCCATCCTAATATATTTTCTCTCATCTTTTTTTACCTGGTCTTCAGTTTCAGTGTAATTTTACCTCTTCTTTAATACTCATGTGAGTTAAATGCTTTTTGTCTGTATTTCACGTGGGAAATGCCTCCAAAGGCACTAATTTAAATATAACAATTTCAGTGCATTGCTCTCTGAATAATTTAGAGCAAAACTATCCATCATTAGATGAAATTTGTGCATGCTTATCAGTGCGGTGGCTCACTTTCTGATCATCTGAAAAGCCTTCAGTCTCTCACCCATGAGTTGTGCAGTCATCAGCGCTCAGTTTCTAGCAGCATCCCCAGATCTATGTGTGCTGCCTGCTCTTGGCTCACCAGCTCCCCTCTTAGTCTTCCCTCAGAGCAACGCAGGGTGATTATCTTTCTAACTCATTTGGCTTATCACATTTAAGACTGTACTTGGAGACCAAGGCCACAGCTTTACATCTGCATCATTATCTTCTGAAATATTTTTAAAATGTGCCGTTTTAGCACTATATTATGCATTCTGTCCTCAGAACAAGGGAGCTAAACTGGAAGAAGGAGAAAAAGGAAAATGACTGCTGTGTTTCAAGTTAACATTCATACCTGCTGGGACTTGTCTTTGACACAGGGTCATGTGAAGGTAGTGCAAGTGGTGCAGGAAGGCACTTTGCTGAGGTCGGAAAGAGAGATCACAAGCTGAAAGAGCGGTTTCTGACCACCTGCCTGGACAAAGTGATTTCATCTGGGCTTTCTGCTATTGGAATTTTCCCTGCGTGGTTTGGCAACTGTTTGCAGCATCCTCTTTAAATTATTTCAGTTTGTGCACATGTTGTGAATAAAAATAAACTAGGAGAAAATAAGGAGTATCTGCTTTTCCAGAAAAGCTTGTAACCTATGGCTGATTCCTCCAAATCACTACTCTTTTGCAAAGGGGCAACCATATGTTGTAAATAACAAATACTAATGATAAAACAGCTGAAAAAATTAGATAAGAATCATATATTGAAAAAATACTATTATTAAGGTCTGAGAGTTTTCATAGTGTGCAAAATAACGTACTTTATAATTTCTACTATTCCTTTTTTTAATCACATTTCATTGAAAGTTAATTTATTCTGATGAAAGGATATATCTGCTGCTTATTACACATATCTGTCTATTTTGTGAGCTTTAGTGTTGCCCTGAGTTTCATGTTAGATTGCTATGCAGTGCCATGATTATATTTAAAAAACAGTCTCCATTTAAAAAAACCCATAAATATTGGCTGTTAACTGTACTTAGCAGAGGTCTTCTGCATCTCTGACAGACTTTATGAATTCCTAGGCTTGCACTCTTTTTTGCTCTTATGTGTATTGAAGTGACCATATAATTGAGATAGATAGATAGATAGATGCATTTATCTGGTTTGGAGCTCCTTTCTTCCAGCATCACTAGTAGAAGAGCAGAAAGAAATTCAGCCTTTATTTCCTAAACGTATTGATAAATGAACAGCAAAACCTGCCACCCAGCTAATATAACATGGTATACAGACCGTGATGTTAGGTGTAAAGAGCTAGTTTGGCAGGATTTTTGAGTATAAATCAAGTGACTTGTAAGCAGATGATACACAAAGTTTATAGCCTGCCTCAGTATTTTCCCCGGTACTCATGTGGAAGTGACAACAGAGTTCCTGCTCTTCAGTTCAGGTGTTTTATAAACTTGCCTACTTCTTGCTATCAAAATATTGGTGTGAGGAATTAAGATTGGGTGCCTGTGTGGTGAAAAGGATTGCTCTTCGAATGATGCTGAGATGGTATGCAATGGAGCATAACCCTTGTTAAACGGCTGGGTCAAAGCTGAAAACAAGCTCAAAACCATTAGCTTTTAAAATCATGTTTTGCTGCTGGCATGAAGGTTTTTTTTTTTTTTTTAGCCTTGTGACTCCTCATTGTGCTTCAGATATAATTCATATCAAGGTTTTAGGAATTATCATTACCTAGGCTACCCTGGCCTCCATCAGTGCCATGCCTACAATACAGACAGCCTTTGTATAAAATGCCTGGAGCCACTCAAAGTTATACTTCTAGAAACGGCAATAATATTAAATAGATAACATTAAAGGTAAAAATTTCTGGCATTTCCTAACATTTTCCGCTATTACTATCAAGAGGAAGAAACTTGTATTTCAGCTTCCTTAGTGCAGTAAGTGTTGGCTAAGGTGGGTTTAGCTACTTGACTGCATCATGATAGATAAAGATTAGAACTGTATAAATTAAATACTAGGCACATGATTAATATTTTTCCAGGAATCAGCAAGGACATTTATACTAAACAGAAGGAACACCTAAAAAGTTGGGGTTTTGTACATCAAATTCACTTAAATAATACTGGATTTTGAAACTTGCCCCACGTTCAATTATCTTTTACTTGTTCTTTTCTCCTTGTTTAGTGAGGCTTGCTTTATTTTACCAGGGATTGGCTGAGTAACATTGGTGCAATATTCCCCACGAAAGCTCCGGCACTGGTGTCCGTTGTTCAGTGACATTGTGTATCCCATGTGGTCAGTCCCACCAAGGGTGTTATTGTGCCAGTTGCTCTAAGTTTATATAGAACTTTTTTTCCTTCCTAAAATTAAGCTAAGGCATTTCAAATACTTGGTCTCAAGGGCACAGCTGATTCATATGGGAGCTTTTCAAAGCAAAAATGGTAGTAATGTGCCCAAATTCTGATTTCCTGCTGTGGGAATAGGGCACTGAAAGGACTCTGTGCCTTTGAAAATGCTTTTCCTTTAGGTCCTCAATTTATTTCGGTTTTGATTGCTTAAATATTGCCCATGAAATATTTGACAGTTATAGTCCTTGATTGAATTATGAATAGGATGAGCTAAAAAAACATTGTTCTTTTATGTTTCTTTGTGTCATTCAATAGCTCTGATCTGATTTTTGAAATACGTTTACGAATTCTTCTTGGAGTTTCATGACATCATCACATCTGTAGATTTAGAGGTCTGATGCAAATGATGATCTGATTCTGTTAAAATGATTAGTCTGCCAAAACATTAACAACGTTTTGTATTCTCTCCATCTGCTATATGCCTGAATACATTCCAGTATTTTATTTATGTTATCGACTTTGTTTTGAATTATGTTCTTTTGCTGCATGCATGAAGGTTTTTAGAAACTTTCTTCTGGTATATCACTATTGGGAACAGCTGATCTTCCCTTCATTAACCACCTGATACTTTTGGAAAACTTGTTGTTCATTTAAAAGAGTAGTATTTCTGGTTTTTGACATCATTTTAGTGTCATGTCATTTGTAGTTAATTGCCCATACAAACAGAAATGAAAGGAAGCTTGGGGTGAGATAAAGTTATTGGGATTAATTCATCCCTGTTGAAACTTCATTGACCTTTATACATGTATATTATAGGTCAGTATAGCCTTCCATTTTTCTTCATGCCTACACATAACGAGTCATTTCTTTACAGCCTGGATATTTACTTCGACGTGCTTCTCCTGTGAGCTCTAATAAGAACAACTCAGAGACGTTGCTTGGATTTCATTTTAAGAGTAGTCCCTAAAGACTATTGTAGGAATAGTCCCTAAAGATTATTACATAACAGTTGTTTTCAAAGCACTAAACAGATAAAAGGTATAAGAAAACTCCTTTACCATGCAGTCAAACATTTCATGAAATATATATAGTTTGTACTCCCACTTCAGCACCGAATGTAAGAAATCATCTTTAGATTGCTACCGGCATGATGTGTCTCAGAGAAGTAGTGCTTCCTGGTCTAATCAGAAAGAGCAGAAGTGGTGAGGATCAGGGGTTTCATGGATTAGTATATGGGCAGAAGGGATTTTTTGCTCTTTAGTATAAAAGAAGTCATCCAGTGATTCTGTGGAAAAGATTTAGTTTGAACACTAAATATTGCACTGAAACATAAACAGATGACTTCAGAATGACTGCAGTAAATGCAATTATGCTTCAACCCACAATAATCTTAAATGAGATATTTTATTAAATGTTAATAACTTTGGGGACTACATTGGTTTCTACTTAGGTCTTACAAGTAAGAGTTACCCTGTGCAACAAGATGCCTGCAATATAAAGAAGGTGGAATGTGTACCAAGGGATGTTTCTGAGGGCTTAAAACCATTTGAGATTTATTAATTTTCTGGATTTGGGTTAACATGGTTCCATGAATAGGCACAAGGCCTGGAGAGTGGGATTAGGAAGGTTTCCAGAGGCTCTGAACTCATGTCAAGCAAAACTGTCATGCCAAGCAGCTAAGTCAACTGAATAGGGAAAAGCCTTGAAAGTGCTTTATCAGTGCATAATGTTTGTAAATTTTATTCAATTAATTTACAGCTGCAGGGCTCATGAGGCTGAAAATAATGTAAAGTTTTGATAAGGAAGCAGCCAAAAACAAACAAAAAAGTTTGATTAGCTCTGGATGTTTTTAAACAAGTAGGCAGGGGAACAAAATTAGAAGCAAGTGTTGCAGAAGAAAATACATCTAGTCTTAGGAGTTATTGTAGTCAACTGGACCAGTAGCAGAATGCCTGCTAGCACTCTGCATGAAGTGCCTGCAGCTGTGTTTGCCATTTGCTTTCCCCTCTGCCAACAGGTGCCTCAAAGAAAAGTCACGTCCCAAAGAAAAGCCTCTGGAAGCGAGTGCTATCAAAAGTACTTAACAAATAAACATTTTGCTTAAAATTACTGTTATTTCTAGGACAAGATGAAATGGGATTTACTTCAGACAATAAACAATAGTGAAAAAGAGGATATGCCAGAGGACAGCCAGGGTACTACAATATGAGCTTAACACAAAATATCAGTGTCTCTGTTGCAGGCTCGAAGATGACTAACTCTTGAATAGATGCTAGCCATGCCACTGCTTATTTGTTTTATATTCTTTTTCTTGGGAGGATCAGGGAAACCCTCAACTTCCCCAAGAGCCCTTTGGATATATCTTGGGAAGATCAGAGTTGGGGCTGCCGCCCCACTTCTCTGCTTCATGTGGGTGAGTTAGGAGAAGTGGTGTTTCCCATTCATATCGTACTTTTCTTCCTCATGTGGGGCCAGGATAGACCAGACTTTTGCAACCAGGCTTAAGCTGAGCCCTCCCTCTCATATGCAACATGTGTCACTGAGGTAGCAGTTTCTAGTCCTTTTAGTTGTGTGTATTCATTATTTCATGTTTGCATTAGTGAAAAGAGCAGTATTTTTGTTGTTTTCTTACATGTATTGTTAATTTTTAGACTTGAGTTCCCATTTCTCAGTATTATTTCTTAAAATAAGATTAGAAAAGTGGATTATCCAGACAGCTTTTTCACTTCCAGTCATCATGAAGTTTATATTTTATTGGGAATCTTCTGCCAGTGTATCTACAATGAAAAGGGAAATTCCATTAAAATCAAATTTTCACATGGGAACCCATCCACTTTGGCTGAAATATTTTTATTTACTTTGGGAAAATCTAAACAAAATACTTCAATTTCAGTCAGGTGACTTTAAAAGCAAACATCTCAGTTTGTTAACAGCATCTTTTAAGGGGATGAGTGGTATAGGTTTGATGCATCCCAGTCACGTCAAAGTTGTGGCAGATGCACTTAGAGAATGCTGATCTGTCTGGAAACAGGAGCTTTAACTCAGTCAGAAGCTCAGCCTGCATCTGGGCAAAATGTAAACTGCCTTTTCTGTGAACAGAGCAGTCTTGAGGGGAGAAAAGCAGCATCATCCTTGCTTGAGTCTCTGCTGCATCTATCATTGAAGTCCTGTGATTTTGAGAGAGACCTAAGGACAACAGGAGGTTACTGAAGGTGTTGATGGTGGTGTTTGCTAGTACCTTTTCTACAGAGGGCACAGCTGCCCGTGTGCCCTGGGGAAACTGCTGTCCCACCGTCAGTCGTTTCACCTGGGCTGGTAGAAGTTTACACCAAAGTAACTCGGATCATATCCAAAAGCCAGTGAATTGCTTTCAGAACTTGCATTAGTTTCTGAAATTACAGTAACTGTATCAGATTAGGATCTTTCCTGCAATGCTGTTGGTCTGGAAGAACTTGAAGGCTTTGTAAGTGTAAATCGTGCCATGCGCTATTGTTATTTGACTTTGAACTCATTGTTCATGGTTGGATGCTAAATATGTTTTGCAATCTCATTTCCATAAGTATTTGAAAAGAAACAAGTCTTCCTTTATTAAGTAATGTTTCCTTCAGAAACTCGGCTGACATTTTTAGGATTGGAGAAAAAAATGGAGAAAAACAGCTTTCAGTGAGGCTTCCTTCTGATCTTAGAAGGATACTGGGACCAAGCGCCCAGACTTTCTGGTGAGGTTTGCCTGCCTTCCAGTGAGTCTTTTACACTGGAACAGCTGGTGACAGGCATCTGGGTTTGTACTAGGGGAGTTTATACAAAGGCTTGAAGGACATTTTTTAAGGTTCTGCTGAAACTTCCTTAATTTTTCCAACGTCCTGTACCCAAGTTCATGATTGTGAAACATAGTATATGGATGAACATTCATTTGTGGTCAGCTGTATAATTTATTTAGATTTCAGGGTTTGTGAGTAGTCCCTAAAATTTAAAAAGTATGGAAAGAAACTTTGTTACCCCAAGACTGCTTCTGATGCGTTTTTTTTTTTTTTATAATAGCAATAATTCCCCCAGAAGGAAATACATATGTAATTTCTGATCTTCCCCATACACTGGGTTTTGGTTACATTTTTAGAAACATACTCTCAACTTCCTAGAAGTTGATAATGTTTTTTGATTCCAGTCTACCTCTGCAGTACAGAAGAGATACCAGAAGTTCATTATCTTAATGGTTTGGCATGACCATTTTTGGTTTTATGTGCTATTTGCCCAGTTTAATTCTGGTTTTCCTTATTTCCTTCTTCAAATCTCTCTGTGGATTGTTGGCAGAATGCTATCTTAAAACTGAAACCTGAAAGTTTTGGTACAGTGTGACAGCTTATCCATTGCTTTCCACTGTCACTGCTAAGAGCAAAACAATCTTGCAGTGCTGTAAAATTGCACACTTAAAATCAAGTGCTGTATTTATGTGGAACTATACCTGAACTGAAGTTAAACATGTGCAGTATCAAACTTTGGACAAGATTCAGACTTTTCTATCCTAACTTTGCATGAAAAGGTAAAGTAGAAGCTTTCTCTGAAGTCTCTGAAAATATTTGGTTTGGTATTCATGGGTGTGTGAATATATAGATAGCTTCTGCACTTTAAAAACAGGCTCCAAAAGCCATATCATGGTGTTTAGAATGATCATGGTTTGTATCTCACTCAAGTGACAGTAAGTTTCTTAAAAGGTAGTCATGACATACCGGCTCCTTAATCACAGCCCTAATTGCAGATGATTTTTCAATGTATTGTGGTCAGCCTGTTTATTTCTGTGTCGTAAAAATAAATTATGTTTCTATATAGGATTCTTTAATGATGGTAGAAGAAATAAAGCAAAACTCTGCTGTAACTTGCAGCTATTATTAAGAATCTCAGAATATTGAAAGCATTAGAATAATAACCTGTTACAATAAACCTATGACAGATCTAAGCGCTCTCTTCTTAAAGGGGAGAAAGCCTTGAGTCATCACCCAGGGGTAAATATATGCCACAGAAGTCAGTTATTTGATATTATATGATATACAGTGATTCTATGAAATGAATAAAACTTTAAAACTAAAGATATTTAAAGAAGCAAGTCATGAATGGTTTGAAATAGCAGGAGTCATGGGAAAGAGGGACTTGTTCTCATAAATAGTGATTTGGTCAGGACTTAAATGAGACCGTTTTATAGCAGAAACACTGGAGTATTCTATATATTATACTGAAAGTATTATGAGATGAAGAATTTTCTATACCTACGCAACATACCTGCTTTCTGATAGCAGATGTAATTTGTTTGTGTGTGATCTATGCACTTAGTCCATTTTTAAGTCTGTCGCATTATTCACTATATTACAAAATGCCCGTATACTGTTAGTTTCTATTTTGGGGGAAGAAAAGTAAAAACTGCTTCTGTAAAGTCTAACCTAGAGACTTGGAAGGCATTTCTGGACTTTTAATTTGATTGTATTTGTCTATAGCATTCAGTGTGGCTTAAAAAATAAAAGTTGGGAGGAGAGAGAGTACTGTTCTTCATAACTTATCTCGAGCTATGTGTCCTGGTGAACTTTAATTCAGTTGGAAGAGACTGATCATATGGCTGAGGGATCCCAAGCTCTCTGATATGCAGTTCCTCTCAGTCTTAGGAGCAGCAAGTCTTTGAGACATACTTTTCCTTTAAAGTCTAAGAGATGCAGATATGTTCAAACAGGTACTGTCTTTGCACGGTTGCATTTGCTATGCCTTTATCCTTTTGTTGTACAGGTGCTCCAGTTCCCTGTAGCCTCTGAGCTGCTCTTAGGACTGCTTTTTGCCTGGCTCTGACCCTCAAACCATCCAGGTACCTGGGGGGTGTCAAAAAGCCACCATTCGTACCAGTTCACCGTTCATGTCCTTGGTGCGTTGCTGGTCAATGCTGGCCAGTGCCCCTTTCACTGATGGCCATGCTTGGAAGTGTTAGTGACTGTCAGAGGTGTGGTCTGAAAATGGTTTATTTATAAGAAGATAATGGAGGTGGACAGTGGACACAGACACTGCTGATATCTTCATTTAGGCGTAAGAGCTGCAAGAACACTATTTGATGGAGGCCGACTTTAAAAACACACTTGCTTAATGAGGAGGTGCTCAGTGAGGCTTCCCATTTAAGAAATGTCCATCTTAGGGGAAAACAAGAACATAACAAAATAAGCAGCCAGGCTGATGTTGTTTCAGGAAACTGGTTTATTGATTAATAATGGCAATTAATACTGTAAATGCAGTAAAACTGTGCTGGACCAAAAGCAATATTTGAGAAAGCTATTCTTCCCAGGGATGACTGACACATGGGGTTAAGGTCTGATGCTTTACCTCATTGACTTACTGCTAAGATTTCACCCTATTTTGTAGCTTCTGTTTAAAGCATATTGAGTTTTTAATGAGATTTCAGGAAATTACTGTGTTTTCCAGCCATCTTTTTTACTTTCTTTGTTTTTGTGATCTACTAATATGCTCTTACAAAAAATAGCTGTCCACAAATGGTAGATAATGTGAGGGAGATATAGTTGCCTGCAAACTTTCTTCTAGAGAAATTTAACTCTGAGTTCAAGGAAGTCTGAATGAAAACAAGATAAGTCATGGTCAGGGGTGTATTTATGAGTACAGAGATCTTGCTACGGGGACACTTGACAAGAACCAGAAAAGGCATGTGAAGAACCAAACATACGGCAAGATTGTTTATATCTCTGTGACTACTTCTCTCCTCTGCCTATGCAGAAATCTCTGAATTTTCAGTCTTTATTCTTCTCCTTGATTTTATGTAGCTTAATCCAGAATTGCTTATGGCAATCTACTGTCTCTTTATAGTGCAAATGTTTTAGTCTCTGTTTGCCATGAGTCAAGTTTTCCCTACTAAATTATTTTCTTACCTCTGTGCAATCTTTGCCCTGCCTCAGGTGGGAACTAAGGGAACAGATATACTATATATAGTTTTCATGTCTGCTTGCAATATTTTTCTGTTACATTGCAGAGAAACTCAGTGTCTTGGAGTAGTAGTTTAATCTTTTAGTAGTTTATCTTGGAAAGAGGAAAGCAAAGATTAACAAAAGCTTTATTCTAAACAGTATTCTGTCAGTGATCTAGATTTGCTGGCATCTATCTCAACATTACTAGTTGCATCCTAACTAGAGTATAATCTTTGGCTTCTTTTCAAAATACATCTTGTCTCCCCACTATGGAATCACTTACACTACTTTGTCAGAAATATTAGCCAAAAATCTTGTCCCTGAAAGGCAGCTTGAAATAAGGGTCGTCTTGGTAGCGCAATAGTGACAAGATGCTGCAGAATTTATCTGCATTCAGTCAATCAGAGAAGACTTTCAGTTCATTGTGGGAGAGAGAAAAGTGCACAGTTTTTGGTGGATCTTCCTATTACTAGCTGATCTGTGAAGTGTACTAATTAAAATGATGAATTGGACCCCTTTCCATTTAATAATTTGATTAAAGAAAAAAAGTCTGCTAAGACCAGAGTGTAAAGCAAGTAGTTCTTCACAAAGCAGTGTGTGTATGTGATAGCTCATCAGACACCAGGCTGTACTGTGAAGGTGCCTGTGACATGCCATTTGCAATACGTTCCTCGGAGGGATCATGTATGATGTGGAGGATGTGTACCTCATGCTATTACTCTGGGTAACTGGATCACACTTAAAAGGCATAGTAATGGGCATGCAAGAAAGAAAGCTAGATTGGCATTCAAGAGGTTAATTAGAATGGGAAAGAGCAATTAAAGGTACGTGAGGAAGTCTTCATAAAACTGTAATTGAGCGCTCTTCTTTAAACGATCTCATTAAACGAGGCAGAGGACTTTTTGTTGTTGTGGAAATTCTGAACCTCCCATTAAGATTGTCTAATCAGCTTTCTGAAAGAAGAGTTATTACAATACCATAATTTTTGAAACCTTTTGTTGTTCTCAAGATACTGCTAGGTATGTTTTATGTGGATGTGTTTTCCTTGGCCTCAAAATGGGGAAGTAGAAGTGATAATATTGCTTGAGTATGAATGTCACTAGTCCATTATTTTTATTTGCTCAACCTATGATACAAATGAAGATTTAGCTCTTAGTTTCAGTAATTGCATCGTTGTATTATGTATATTGTGTGGTAATGTGGCTACACGTGCAGAATACAAATCAATACCTCAACAGCAAGTAACAGATGGATGCCTTCTGTGAGAGAACTTTGTTGTCCATTTATTGATCGCAGTTAGTAGTTTATGTTAGCAGAGACATACCATAACTACTGGCGCCAAAATGAACATCAGTTTGAATAGTGGTCCAGTGAGAACAGGTTCTTACTGGTTTACTTCGTAAGTGCAGTCGTGTTGACTAGACTGACTCTTTGGTCGAACTTAAACAGAGTGCAGGGACTCAGAGAGAAAAAGGAAAGGAAAATGATTAACATTACATTTGTGTTGGTATAAAATACCTTAAATATTGTGAAGAAGTAAATTATTTAAATCACAACAAATAAAGCCTGTCAGGGAAAAAATTAATTTAAAAAGAGACACGGTGAAATGCTGCTGATTTTAAACCAACCAAACAAGAACTAATAGCTTTGCCTAATGTGATGCCATTCCTATTCCTGCTGTGTATCATTGTGTCAATGATTTCTGTTGTTTTTCTTTTCTCTCTCTGGATGAAAGACCCACAGAACTGCAGGAGCACATGTGGAGAGAGGACAGCAAAACTCAGTGTGCACAAAATATTGTTGGCATAGAAAGTAAGCAAAATGAAAGCAGAAGGAAAAGCTTCATATCTCTCTACTTCCCTTACCGTGACCCTGGGTACTGTGTGCTGTGGCGGTGAATGCCCACACTGTGATTAGATTACAAATTATTTTTGAAGTTATTGGTGTCCTTCCAAAATCTTTTAAAGTGATTTACATGTGTGAGTGTGTGACACACATCTCATGGATATGTTTACACTGTCATTTTGATTCACTCTCTGTTTTGCGCCGTGGCCCTGGATCTCTGGTTGTCCGGTGTCAGTTGTCTTCTGGCCTCCTCTTGGCACAAAACCACCTCGTTCCCTCTTAGAGGAAACCCTGGCTGCTGAACACGGATATTGACATATTTTCCACATATCCACTGGGGCCTGCTTTCTACAGAGCAGCGTAAATATAACCAACCTGGAACAGCATGGATGCAAGCCATTTGCTGCCAATTTTTCTTCTATATTGCAAAAGCAGTCTAGAGGCATCCACAGTATACCCTTATTATAAACAGCATTGCTCTGGTTAGTCTTAGTAATAAAAGTCCATTTTTCTTAAATGGCCCTTCAGTGAAGTACTAATTAACTCTAAGGATTTGGGTATCCACATTGTGTAGCTTGTGTTTTATATTACCAACGTAAGTAATTTATTGAAAAAATACATGGGTGGGAGAAGAGAGAGATACAGTACCTTTTAAAAGTGACAGGGAAGGCAGTAGTTTTTAGTCTTAAACAAACTCCCAGACATAAACAAGGAAGGACCCTGTAGGAAATGTGGCTTTCCCCCTCCTGTCAGTAGGAGATTTTGAGAGTGCCTTGTCTGTGCTTGCTCTTGCTTTTTGCTCTTGAAGTCCAGCAGATACCATTACCCCTCAGTTGTGTCCTGGCAGCTGCACTGGCTGCATTTGTATCCTCAGAGTTTTGGGAATATGGGAAATTATAGGGGAAAAGAAGCGGCCCAGAAGTATAGCAAATGTTTTCTTTCCTCTTTTAGCATTTATATCCATTATCTATTTTATTTAAGTAAATTACTGAAGAAACTATGTATATACAGACTTGCCCAGACCAGCCACATGTACTGGAAAGCAGCTGTGGCAAATTCAAACAAAAGGCATAGTACCTCAAGTCTTACCCCTTCCCGTGGACTTGGCTGCTGTTTTAGGGTTGAATCCTGTAGTTCCTGTAAGGATTAGGAAGGTCCCAAAGACCATCGAACCGGTGCCTTGCTTTCGTTCCCTTCCTAGTATGGGGAGCACAGGACATCCACCTGCCACGTTGGGTGCTGTGCCATAGATCATGCATAGAAATAATGAGAACCACTGCTCCTGACAGACTGGCTTTGGGGGGGGCAGCATTTTTTTCTTTAGAGGTGTGTCAGGAAGCTCAAAGAAAATGCAATGGTTTGCATAATTTAGCATATGGAGAAGATACCAGAATTCAACCTGATGTATAGGTCACATGTGTGGGAGGAAAAAAACAAAGCCCAGACTCTGTGGTTTGCATCATCACTACTTTATATTGTGAGTTATGCTCATAGCTGGTTGAATTTGACTTAGAAATGTGATTGACATTGCATGTACTCTTTGGCCCTTCTTTATCTTCTGCTGAGGAGCAAAGAAACAGCCACTCCATCCTTAAACAGAGATCTTGAATAGGGGAACCAGAGGCATGCAGCACATAAAAATTGGATGATTGTAATACATAAAACTTGTTACTTTTCTTTTTTTCTGAATGCCCTTGCCAGACACTCTTTCCTGATACTTTGCCAGCTCATTAGGATCTTGTGATAGTCATTTCGTTTCAGGGTGACAGCAAAGCTTAATTTGTGCTGTTAATTACTTTCCATCAATTTTCCCATCTTTGAATGGACAGTATATGTATCTATACTATTACTGAACAGAAAAAAACCCTCTAGATGAAGTGAAAAAAAAAGTAGCTTGTCATCTTTCAATAATTTTAATGTTTTTTAAGAGAATGAGACAGGATTATGACACATTTCATTTTAAGTGTAAATGCTAATTCAAATTGATTGTAAATTCTAGCAAAATGATAAAGGCAGTATGCAACTCAGAGAAATGTTTCCAAATTAATTTCTGGAATCTTTCTAGATGCAATTAAAATGTTTTAAAACATTAAAATGTTGGCTCAGATAGAGATTTTTTATTTAGTCATTAGCCAGAAAAACAATTCTAAAACAATGAGATCTTTACAATATGACCTATTAATGATATCTAATGGAAATAATTGAGGAGACAGCATAATGTAGCTACGCAATGAATTCTCTGAAATATATGAAGGTCTGAAAGCTGATGAGATGACAAGCTGGATAAAATTGCTGTATAAACACAACTTGACTATGGAGTGCAGACAACAGTTTCTTTAATTGTAGGTTTTGATTTAGTGGGACTCATACCTTATCTGTGCTTTTGCTTTCTGATGGATGCAAATGTAGCACTTTGTGAATATCTCTGTTGTGTAAAGGTCTGTGTCACTTCTTTGCTGATGGAAAGTGAGGAGTTGGGTATAACTGGGGAATGGAGGAAGGCTGCCAAAGTGATTTTTGTTAGTGGGATCATTACAAACCTTACGGAGGTTTCTGCTGCAGTGTTATCAGGATAGTTACTGAAGCCTGTTTATTTTGGGCTGTGTAGCTGCGGAAGTTTGTCAGTAGCACTCAGAAGTGGGGAGCCAGCTCTTGTGCTTTCTTCTTACTGTATTTGCAGAATTGTCATCCAGCTCCAAACCTAAGGTGGTGCTGATTTCTGTGAAGGGTGAAGAGTCCTGTGTATAGTTTGCACTTGCTCAACTCATCAGCAAGCTCCCTCCTGAGGGACGAAACCACCTCAGATGCCAGAGAGGCGCAAGTATGGATGTGTCCCCTCTCTCCCTGCCTCCCATTAGTGCAAGTGCACAGGGTGCGTCACCCAGGAGCATGTTCACTGTGTGCAGTAAGGGGAGGACCAGGCCATTCATCCGAGGGCTGCTGCTTTGAACACTCTCACCGGGAGCTCACAGCATGGTGCGGTACCCGTTCAGACTGGTAAAAGCTCCTCTCTTGATTTCAGATAGCTCTGAACCAGACCCTTAGAACAGAGGGCACTTTTTTTTAATAGATACACTTAGTATTGCTACCATCTGCTTCTAAATTTTCTCTAACCCAGTAAAAGATATATGTAACCAGAATTGTCTATCTGTGTACATTGCAAGAACCAAAGTTAAATAAGTAACAGCACAGCATTCACATTTGGCAAAAGCCAAAGCAGGGTCTGTCAGTGGGAGCAGATTTTGCCTTCCTGATTGATGTGAGAATGGAGTAAAGGTGGCCACCACCCTTTATATACTTATGGTACAGCTGTTGTATTAGAGCAAGGCAAGCTATTCCTAACACTCATTCTCTGAATTTGGCTCTGAGAGACTGTGGTTGCAACAGGAAGGGTGCCACTGCCTTGATAGGTGCCAGAAGTGTCCCTGAAAGAGCTGTCTGAGTCCTGCTGGACTCCCTGTGGCTGGTGGAGCTCATGATACCTGTTCTGGGGGAAGGTGGGAAACCCTGGGCAAGGGGATGATGCCTCAGGGCTCCTTCAGGAAGCAAACTTGGGATGAGTGGTTGATTTGAATTGTTTTGCTATTAGTTGTCTAATTCAGCCAAAACTAGTTGAAGACAGAGAAGGAAGTTAGACTTCAGCAGTATTTATCCTTCTTAAGAGTGTTATAGCTATTAGATGTTGGTAAAGGATACATGATGAAATTTGCAGGTGGTAAATTCAAAGCAAAACAAAGAAGACAGTTCTCTGCATGGTATGTTGTTAATCAGTGGAAATCCTTGCCACAGGACATAGTGGATATTAAAAGGTTGCACAAATTCTTGAGAGTATTCCCTTGAGAATTAATAAATGCATGAAAGCATGCTTCGCTTAAGAAAAGCTCTGGCTATAAATGTTTGGAGAATAGGGGAGTACTTGGAGGAAGTGTAGTTTGTCCTCTTCATCTGCTTGTCCCCAAGGCTTTCACTTAGCCACATTCCTTGTGGCTCTATTCTTGTGGTTTTGCTGAATGCCTTGCCTGCTGGGTTGCTCACAAACTTTCTTCCATAGTTATTTGCTTATAGTGTCGTGTATCTGCGTATCCAATGGTTTCTAGCCCTGAGCAGATGGCTGGGTTTTATTTGTTTGTTTTAAGTAGGATAATTTCAGAAAGTCATTTCCAGATAAACTGTTGCAGAAACTAAAGAGTTTGGGAGACCTGCTATCAGCAAATGTTCCAGAGGAGAAAAGTAATATTAGGAGAACATGAAAGCACCAATTTTTTTTTTTTCAGGTGCTGATTGGAAGAGGAAAGCTGGGACAGAGAAGGCTCAAGGGCTCTTGACACTCCTGTCCTTCCACAAATGCTCTTATGCAATTCTTGCTTTTACACTTGCCACAATCTTACCCTCCATATAAAACCAAACAAAGAGAATTTGCAAATGATAATCAAACTAGAAAGCATTTTTGAAGTATTCTAAGTATTTTCAAAGATATGTTGGCCATGCCCTATCATTTAAAAATAGACTTTAATTTCAGTCTATATTATCATAGAATTATGTCAGAAATAGTTGCAGAAGGAAAACAGAAATTCTTACCACCTGTGGCCAGCTAACTATTAATTTCACATTCCTCAATTCTATGGGGAGTTTATTGTAATGATATGTTATCTAATTTATCAATCATTTCCATCAATTTCACTTATGCTTATTAGTTTATATTAAATGTTTTTGAGGAGAAAGTTCTCTTTGTTTTCTATTCACATCTTGTGAACTGAGCTATCCAAAAGGACACACCCTCTATGCTTTAGCTGGAATAATTTTAAAAGCATTTCAATGGTTACTTCCCACCCTTCCTTCCCAAACAAGTCAGGTTTTTCCCAGCTTGTGGTAAACAGGCAAGACAACCACTATCTAGTAATGATTGTCACTCCAGTCACTTGTTTTGTCTTAATTATTTGCTTATTAATAATACAATTGGATTATAACAAGTGAGTCATTCTCCTCTTAAAAAACAAACAAACAAACAACAGTCACATTGTAAAAATAGATGTGAAACTATCCTAGCAAAAATATCTTAAAATGAAGACAGTTTGTATCTTTTTAGTCCTTGTTATATGTTTAGGCTGGTGACTTAAGTTGACATCCAGACTGATTCATTTTACCTTTTCTTCTGACACAGTGAAGGTAAAATGAATAGCACCATAGATTAAAATGTTCTATGGCCAGGGGTAGAGCCAAGATCTTCAGTGATATCCTTTATAATATTGGACAACAAACCACAACAATAATTGCTATGTCAGGCCCATGGATGTGTGTGTGAGTTATAACACATCTTCAAAAAGATAACTAGCTTTGATTTAAAGGCATCAGGCAATGGTAAAGCCTCTGCATTTCAGTGTGGTGTTGCAGTGATTAAACTTCTAGCCTGAAATTGGTTAGCTTCAGCTTCCACTGATCTGAATTGTTATGAGTTTGTCTGAGGAAAAAGCAACGAATCTCTTCCACACTGAGACTATGCACTAATTGCCTCCTTATCATATCTTAAATAAACTAAGTAGACTGTTTGAAGTAGATGCTTCCAACATGAGTAGTTGGATTAAGATCATTGAAGCTTGCTGTGGGGAAAAGATACACACCTTGCTGGTGTGTAAGTCAGTGCTTGCCTGATGGTGACTGGAAAATATGTATCACTTGAGTCCCATTTTGTTAGACATTTCCATGGATAAAGAATGCCCTCAAAGTTGCAGGTGTGAATTAATGGTGCCCAAGACATGTAGAGAGGAAAGGAGCTTCCCAAAACAACAATTTTCCTCTATATTTTCTGGTGCTGGAGCTATCAGCAGCTGTTTTCAGCAAAGTAGGGGATGGTTATACCACAGAACTCAGTCTTTTGCCACTATGAAAGTGTGAGACTGAAAGACACATGAAAATTTTCTCCCTGGATGTTGACCAAAGTCGATATTGCTCTCTGTGGAGCTCCTGTGTGATCTGCTTATTTTTCAGTTTCCTAGCTGATCGAATTCCTTTTGCAGTGCTCATCCAGCCCTTATTGACTGTGCTCATAGTCTGTGCTGTGACAGTGCAGCTGAGCAGAAAAGGTAAAAACATGGCTTTTGCCATCTATATGCTTAGTCCTCATATCCATCTTGTCCTAGGAACAAACTGGAGAAGTTGCCTGTTCGGCTTTCTCCAAGTCAGGGCTGACAACAGCTATGCTCTTTCTGCAGCAACTGTATTTTCCCTTATGCAAGGTGAATCCTGTTCCTTCACTGCTACGTATTTCTAAAGCAAGGTGGACGATGCACCCTCTGCTGTCCTAGTTCACATCCTAGTGAGTTGCACTTGCTCCCATAAGCAGATCTACTGATGTCAGTGAGAACATGCTGCAAAAAAGAAATGGCTATTTAGCCATTGCTATCTACTTGTTTATAGTCATTATCTAATGTAGCTAACTTTGAGGGATGGCTCTTGGCATCACCTTTAGGGATATTAGATTTGGTCTGTGACTGAGAAACAGTTCAGGCAGTTTTGGTTTGGCCTTGGTCTTGATATAAGGAAAGAGGTTTTTAGATTTCCGTTTGTTGTTTGAAAAAAATACTGCCAATTTGTCAGTATTGAAAGGGCAATAAGTCACAGTCAGATTTTTGGATCTGTGAAAGAGTATTCTGCTTTTGAACTTTTGGAGTGTAACTGATTTGGAGGTCACTGATTCCATCTCAATCATCTTTTATGTGTATCATGGAATCACTGGTAAGTTTGTTTAATCTACAGTGGCATGAGGAAGAAGAGAAAACAATCTGCTGAAGCTAACATGAAGGGTACAAATGTTGGGCGTGAATGATGTTCCCTCTCGCTAACCAGTTAGCTTGAGGGAAGTCAAGTAGCTGTCCCTTTTTCTTGCAGGTCCTTTTAGTGCCTCAAGTGCCTCTCTTTGGATGGTTTAGTGCTTTAGGGCTGTATCACTTCCCTGCTGCCAGTTGTGTGGAAGGGAAGAAGTGGCTCTTCAGTGTTAGTTCACCTGGGTATACTCACTGGATACCACTTCAGCAAAAGTCAGCAGCGACCTGTGCCTTCATTTGTATTTTCATCCAGTTAAGTTCACTGAGTGGTATCCTGATTTTCCTGTACAACATGTAGAATATGTACGTGGCATGGAAGCTGGGGTACATCTGGTGAAATTAGGTGTCTGCAGATACTGCTGCAGTGTCAATAAATTCTGTAACTTAAGAAGATTGTACCCTGCTTGATCTGCACTTGCTCAGATCAGCTCTAAGTTTGTACAACATTTTTGTTTATTGTATTTCCAAATGGTATATTTAATTTATATGTACTCAGTGGAGTCTTGATTTGTATGAATGTTTATCCCACAGGCAGTGTTAAGTATCTTGCAAGCAGATCTATCTGTGCTCTTCATGGTGTTCATTTCTCTATGTAGCCCACTCAAGGCGGGGTCTCAGCAAAGGAAATGCTGAAAATGCACAGTGCTTCAACAGTGTATGAGCTGCTTATTTTCAGATTTGCATTTCTGTGTCTGGTTTATGTGGCACACTGAAGAAAACAGATCAAAGTGACAGATCCTGTAATTTCATTACCGTTGTGTTCCACAAATTCTGTTTGTGCCTGTTCTCAATAGAATAGCATCGGGACCAAAACAGAGATTTCAAAAATCTTTGAAGTTTGGAACATATGGGAGGAAGAATAGTCTTGTGACAGTAGACTTTGCTTGAAAGCTAAACTGGTAATTTAATATACAGACTGCATTATGGAAAGCACTCATGTTTAAAAGCATCAACAAAGCGTCAGTTCTTAAAGAAAAAAAAACTCTGTCTTAGATTTGCACAAACTCTGTGTTCTTGTGTTGGCAGTGAATGAGCATGGAGTCTCTATTCAAGACCATGGTGTTTCCCAAGCCTAATTGAATTTTTTTGTTTATTTTGGGGGGAGGAGAGGGGTAAAGCATCTTTGCAGAATCAGTTTTTCATAACAAAAAAAAAAGGAGCTCTTCTACCCAGATTAATGAAAATGAACACATGTTGCTGATGGGCCTATTTTTCTGAGGAAGAAAACAAGGGATAGTGTTGAAAGCTGTGAGGAGCCCACTCCCATCCAAATGTCCAAAAAGATTTTAATGTAACCATTTTTATCCTAGAAACATCTTTTGATGTTCCTTAGTGCTTTGCATTCTGTCTAGTTATTAGCAGCAAACTTCATATAAAGCAGCTGAGAAATGCTGCCAGGCCAGAATCTAAACTCTGGGCTACATCCTTTTGAGTGTGTTTAAATGATATACAAAGAAGATGGCTTCCAGTTCAGGTACATAACGTCATGTCTTTCTAAGCTGAAAATTGTTAATTTTACTGAGTTCTCACAAAGCACAGCAGAGTATACAATGTGATGAGAAATCCTGTAAGAAGTTTGGTGTGCTTTTAATTCTCCTTGAAATCAGGAAGGGGCATTAAAGATCATGTTTTCAGCTGAGTCTGGATTTTCTTGGAAGATCAGATCCTTAAATTTGTAGTGGGATTGTTATTCCCAAATTTTTGAATTTTTTAGTTTGGTTTCTCTGAAAAACAAGTTAAATATAATTCATAAAATAGTATATTGTTTTGTCTGTAAGTATTGAAGTGTGTATTTGTAGTTTAAAAGTGCAGATTTATATTTTAAAATTCCTAAATGCATGGTAATTTTTGTGTGCTTCTTCTGAATAATTTTCCAGATTAAGTATAGAACAAATTGTAAAAATCATAAATGTAACTTCAGTTTGTATAGGAATAGGTGAATGAGCTACAAAAAAGAACACATGACAGTTTGCCATTTCTAATAACCTTCAATAATAACTCTTCATGGATCAATATTGGGTCTGATGCAAAATGTCTGATGCAGTTGATTTATCCAGCCAGTTTCACTGAAACTGAACAGCCTACATTCATTCTTAAAGCTCAGAGAAAACATGACTGAAAATGAGGAATGAGTTAAAAGAATTTGAAAGTAATCCTTCACTAGTAAGTATTAAGTCCTCTGTTTGATTCAGGGTAAAAATTTATATTCAGTTCTGTCTGAGTCATTGCAGTAAGAGCTCTGTATGTCCAGGAAAACCCTGAAATGTTTGATTGATAAGCAGTGTTGGCCAGAATGTAATTTTTCCATGCATGTTGCTTTTAAATTTATGAAAAAGTAAACATTTTAGTTTTGAAAATTTTAAAGCTGAAAATAAACGCAACATGGTAAATGTGATCCTTATTCTGATCCTATTTCAAATTACGTTAAAGTTAACTTTAATACCAGTGCTTTGGCTGCTGATATGTTTTGAAAAGAACAGTTTATGGCCAGTACGTTTTCCTATTTTGGTGTATGATATATTGCAATAAGGAAATTAGATGTTATATACTTTCAAATAAGGAAACTAAATTTTATGTGTTCTTCCTAATTGTGGAGAATTCCCTCTCCATGTGCCACAGGAAAATCTAGTTCAGTTGATTATTATCTCTGTGAAAATAAATATTCATAAAATCAGGTTGTGATTCACTTAAGATTTAGAGTGATCTGCAGTCCTTTCCCTCCGTGCTCCCAGGCCTTAACCTCTTTCCACCTAAAGGATATTATCACATTTAGAGCAGGCAGGTCACCTCTCTTCACCATCTCCATGGCACTGTATCTCCTGCGTGGATATAGAAGCAATGCAGGGATGGCCATAAAGTATCCAAAACACTCATGAAAGTATCTGTGCTGTTAACCAGAGACTTCATCTAGAAACAGACGGGACCTCTCCTGTACCTTTGTCTGTGGAAAAGCAGAGTCCAACCCCAATGCCTGTGGGATGACGAGGCCGTTGCCTGTTTGTGGAGGGTCAGCCAGGTGCAGGCAGTGCTTTCATCCTATTTTGAAGATCTAAGTGGGATTAAAATCATCCTGTATTTCCTGTACCTTGTGTTCTGCCTTCACAAGGCAAATGAAGGTTTGGGCCTTGCTCCTTGTCTTACTTGAATGAGTCCCTGGTTCTCTCTTCAGGGGCTGAATGAAGAGACATGCTCTGGCTCCTTGGTTCTCGTCTCAGGTCGGTCAGCTGGCCAACCTTCTCAGTGCCGTCTCCCAGACTGCATCAGACCCCCTCCTCCTTTATTCTTTTCCGCTCATACCTCATATTATACCTACGTAAGAAGTGGAGTACTTCTCACCCACATGGGGTTGCTGTGAAGGTCAATGCTTTGCAAGACTGTGGTGCCCTCAGATATCAGAGTAACACGGACGAAGGAAGTAATAAAGAGTAATCAGTAATCTTTTATTATATGAATGTTGGTGTCCATTCCTCATGAGTCCTTACATGTATTTTAGTTTTTTCTCTGTATGCGTCTTGCCTGTCTTTTTGATATGTTCCCTACGCCTACTCCCAAAGACTGTGTGCTGGGAAGAAGTGACACTGCTGCTTGTTATGGGGGCCTGCCTCTTCCCACATGGTGCAGACACCTGGGACGGCGCTACAATCAACGTCACAGCATCAGCTTCCTTTCTTGGCTCTTTGGTTGCTTCAGAAATTTATAAAATGCAGGAATCCACCTTAGCGTCATAAATACATATACACTGGCACTGTTATCATGTCATTGAATGTGTTTTTGAGCTCACTTGCATGTGTGAATGTGTGTCAGTACACACACGCATGTCTTAATTTTTACTGGCATGTGTACACATAAATGTCCAACAGCACAGACCTCTGTTTATATCCCATAAAGTTCTGTACTTGTCACCTGCACAGCAAAAAATATGCATGTGAAGATTTTTTCCCAGATGCTCAGATTTTAGTTTACTTTGTAAATTCTGTGTTTATATCTGAGCTTTTTGTTATAGTTTTATTTTGATCTCCTGGGTCACTCCACTGCAGTGAGATTTTGATGTCTGGAATATGAGAATATGACATTTCTATGCATGATTCTCAATTTCAGATAGAACTGGCTAAATGTATACATCTTGGAGGTTTGGAGACTATTTAAAGATTTCTTAAAACCCCTGGAGACAGTTTTGGCAGCAGTTTTGTCCTCTGACAGTCTAGCCTGAAAACAGGAAAATAGAGATGAGCAGATAAACTTGAAGGAGCTCTTTGTGAATGCTGACGTTATCTCAGTAAGGATGATCTCCATCACCTCCATCTGTACTCAGTGGAGGAGAGGGCATTTGTCCTCCAGAGAGGGACTCAGAAGAGTTAGATTAGGCTTTACTAGTGAATGTTTTTCTCTCCATTGACTGGAGGCTGTTTAGACACATTAGCCACATGTGATTAAATTAGCCTTGATGAGTATTCTTTCTGATGGGCTAATCTAAGAATTGAGTTCCAGTCATTAGGAAAGCTAATATGCGAATGGTATCTCTGTATCTTGGGCAACTTACCCTAAAGATGGGCAAATTAAGCAGCATTATGAAGTTCTTTGTAGATCATTTTGCATTAGGGTTGTGTATTTCAGAGTGGACTTTGATACATATTACCATAGACAGGACAGTTTAATGAACACAGGGAAAAACAGAAGTATTGAAAGAGTAGGAAGATGGAAGGAAAACAGTCTTACTTGAACCACTGGGTTTCTGACATGAGACCTTCAATTTGTATTTTTTTTCTCATTAAAATAGATGTGCATATAATTTTCATTTACTGGCTGAAAATGGAAAGGTGGCAAAAGCAATCTGATAACTGAAGGAGATGTTTGTGGTAGGAAAACTATTGAAACCTCACAGCTGGAAAATCTTCAGGTGGCAGTGGCCCAATATCTGAAAGTACTGACCTTGCATGGCCTTGTGGAATACAAGCGGGTTTGTAGGAAATAACCAGAGCTAGCGTGCTGGGTGCTAAGGGAACGTTAAATACAAAAAGTTAGACTCATGCAATGTAATGATTGCAAATAGAAAAACAAACTGGAAAATGCAATACAAACTCATTCATAATATACATATTATACATTAATTACATCGAGTACTGCTGGCAATGTTTATGTTTCCATATTATGTTACTAAAGACAGGCATGTTTTATCTTATCATTTGAGCAGATGGTTCCATGCAGAAGAAATATTTATATCTATATTTTCTTTATGTGAAGACTTAACTGTTACATGAAACATAGGAAAATGAGAATGCGACTGACTTAAAATAATCTGTTTCATATCAGTTTAAAAAAACCTGAAGTTGTGTTCTTTTGCTTGATATGGTGTTATGACATTCTCTCTGGTAGAGAACAACTTCTGTAATGCAGGGTGTCATACCTTTCCGAGGGTGTTATGGGAACCACATGCCTAGGGGGTTCCCTGGAGGCCCTCTGAGGTAGGAAATCTGCAGTCTTGTTGGGAAGCCTGGCTCTTTTGGAAAAATGAGAACGCCGTGTTCTCAGACTGTCACTGCCATAAGGCTGGTGCATCACAACGGGAAAGAGCAGTTTGATACTTGTGCAGTATTCTCAGGTACTAGTTAATGGAAAGATTGTGTCAAATCTTGTAACTTTAATATGATATGTAAACTAGTGTATTGAGTTTGCATGGCAAGGTTTTGGTAGTGGGGGGGCTACAGGGGTGGCTTCTGTGAGAAGCTGCTAGAAGCTTCCCCTGTGTCCGACACAGCCAATGCCAGCCGGGTCCAAGACAGACCAGCCGCTGGCCAAGGCCGAGCCCATCAGTGACGGCGGTAGTGCCTCTGGGATAGCATATTTAAGAAGGGGGAAAAGTTACTGCACAGCAGCAATTGCAGCCGGAGAGGGGAGTGAGAATATGTGAGAGGAACAACTCTGCAGACACCAGGGTCAGTGAAGAAGGAGGGGGAGGAGGTGCTCCAGGCACAGGAGCAGAGATTCCCCTGCAGACCGTGGTGAAGACCATGGTGAGGCAGGCTGTCCCCTTGCAGCCTGTGGAGGTCCACAGTGGAGCAGATATTCACCTGCAGCCCACGGAGGACCCCATGCCAGAGCAGGTGGATGCACCCAAAGGAGGCTGTGACCCTGTGGGAAGCCCGTGCTGGAGCAGGCTCCTGGCAGGACCTGTGGACCCGTGGAGAGAGGAGCCCACGCTGGAGCAGGTTTGCTGGCAGGACTTGCGACCCTGCAGGGGACCCACGCTGGAGCAGTCTGTTCCTGAAGGACTGCACCCCATGGAAGGGACCCACGCTGGAGCAGTTTGTGAAGAACTGTAGCCCGTGGGAAGGACTCCCGCTGGAGAAGTTCATGGAGGACTGTCTCCCGTGGGAGGGACCCCACGCTGGAGCAGGGGAAGAGTGTGAGGAGTCCTCCCCCTGAGGAGGAAGGAGTGGCAGAAACAACATGTGATGAACTGACCGTAACCCCCATTCCCCGTCTCCCTGTGCTGCTGCGGGGGGGAGGAGGTAGAGGAATCGGGAGTAAAGTTGAGCCCGGGAAGAAGGGAGGGGTGGGGGGAAGGTGTTTTAAGATTTAGGTTTTATTTCTTATTATACTACTCTGATTTGATTTTGCCCATGACAGGAAATGGTGAATTATCTCTCCCTGTCCTTATCTCGACCCACAAGCCTTTCGTTTTATTTTCTCTCCCCTGTCCAGCTGAGGAGGGGAGTGATAGAGCGGCTTTGGTGGGCACCTGGCATCCAGCCAGGGTCAACCCACCACAACTAGCAAACACAAGAGCTTGTGAGTGGAAGACAGGTTGAAAGAGCACTGCCAGTCTTCCCTGGGAGTGCTGTTGTGCCAGGTTGTCTCCTACAATGGGTAAAAATGTGTCTGCCTCGTGAGCATCATATTTCTTTCCTATCCTCAAAGCAGCGGGGTAACAGGGAACATTAAAACTTACTTGAGATAAAATATTTCAGATTGGTTAAAGAAATAAATATTAACTGTTATCACTTTGGGAGTTGCAATTACTTGGTTTTAATTAGGAGTGCTCACATTAAGCACTTGTTACTTGTCATTTAAAAGTGCTTTGGAGATTATATAATAGAGAAATATAAGAGATATGTTTAATCAAAGGAGGGAAATATCTCTCCTGCTCTTCCTGTGTGTGTGTATGTATGTATAGGAGCATGTTTGCAATTCAGTGGCCTTAAGACTTATCTAAGTGCAGGTGCAGAGCATTCTAATGCTGTTTCAGCTGAGCCCTGAATTATGTGCTTGAGTTTTTGCTGAGATTATAGCAAGAGCATTCAACACTTCACAGAATAAAGATTTATTTTTTTAGATGTCTAGGAGTATTATATAAAGCTAATTTTTTATATAATAGGATAGCCAGTACATACTGCTGGGAATGGTATAGGGGGCTACATGTGGTTCATGGTCTTTATGTGAGATCCCGTGAAGATCACGTGAATCTGATCCATTGGCTCTGATAAGGAATGAGATCAGTGGGATTTAACCTCTGATATGCCTCTCTTCTACTGCTAAACATCTATATTCTCCCAGTTCCACAATAGTCACATGACTGAATTCCCTTTTTAAGCAATGACTTCATATATTTTGATTAAAAACCAGAAAGACAGGAAATGAGATGAGACACAGATCTTAGCTCTCCCTTTGAGGAGAATGTTTCTTGTTTAAGAAAGGACTGCTTTCTTGTTTAAAATATTATGCCAAGACAAGTGATTCAGAAGGGATAACTATATGAGCAGATTTACCTAAGCAAATGCAATTTTCTCCCCCTTCCCTCAAAAAAGTCACTGATGCTGAAGAAGACATTTCTTAAAAAAAGCTTAAAGAAAGCAGAAATGTCTTTAAAACTTTTAGTATCAGTTCAACCCATACTGTTAATTTCTCATTATAGTTCATAAGATCGTAGTAAGTAATCAAGCAAATATTTAGAGATATTAACGTTGCTTTCCATGTAAATTTCATGTTAATAAATTGAAAAAATATTTTTACTAAGGGATTAACAGTATTTAGTCTTTGCAACAGTGATGTATTGGATAGTAGTAGTCAAAGTACCACACACTTCAGGGTGGAAATGGTGACACTCAGAAAACATCTTTTTTTTATTATTTTATTTTATTTTTACATTCTAATTAATTCTACCGGGGCATCTAAAGGCCTTGGAGTAGTGCCACCCTGTGCTAAAACTGCCCAAACACATTATGTGAGATGGTGTCTGTGTGGAAGATACAATGGAAACAGCCAAGGCAGATAATGGGGGGGGGGCGGGGAAGAGAGATGTAGGAAGGTGAAGAAACTTGCTGAAGGTAATCCAAGAACAGAGGTAATGCTGGGAAGTGAATCCAGGTTTTATAACTGTGATTCAATGCTCAGTCCATTACCATACTGCATCTGCTCTCATTCCTGCTATTTATTCAGGGAGTTCACTGTTTATTGTAAGAATTTTGATGTCAGCTCAAACTAAAATGAAGAACTTAGGGTCTAAGTGTAGAAAAGCTTTAAAATATTTTGATGGCTTCACTGTGGGCAATTCAAAACTTAAGACAGGCACAGCAGTTCAGCTGAGGTGCTAACATTTCAGTTTAGCCCATGATAATTTTGTCAAATTTGTATTACCTCAATATGTATTAGGATCTGACAGACAGCTGCATATAAAAAGCATCATTACAGTCAGTGGAACAAGTTTTGGTTAAATTTCCTGAAATTCTACAACTACATAAGTGTTTGAAGCCAATAGATACTGTTTGTGTCTTTTTGGTGAGTATATGTAAGTTCTTACCAATCAGACCATCGACTTTTTTTCAACCATGTCCAGTGCATCACAAAAGGAATAAGTGCACTTATTCCTTTTATTTTCTGTGTGAATATTATCTGCAAAGTTTCTAGTTTTCACTTATCTCACTTTGGTTTGATATAATTGGATTAATGATTTGAAAGAATTTATATTGCCCATGCCCTATTTCCAATAGTTCTCATTCAAAACCAGGTCTGCTTTTTTTTCCATCAGCGCACATCACATTGAGATATGCAGATTCTTCAGAATCAGAATGTTAATAGGAATGTGTGTATTTCATCTTTTTCTACTCTTGAAAACATTCCTTTTTTACTTTTGTATTGTAATTTACATAATGTAAAAATAAAATTATTCTGGGTTTATAGCATAATAGAATTAAAAGTTGAAATGAAAATGTTGATATTACTAAAAATGAATCTATGAAAAACAATGTTTAGATCTCCCATCTGTCTTAATTGCTTAAGAACAAAAAGAAAAGATTGAAAAAGAAATATTTCAGAATATTTTATAAGTGTTTAGAATAGCTCAGTTTTCACATGCCAATGCTTGCAGTGATGAATTCAGAATTTGTCTACAGTGAATAACAGCTTAAATTCAAATGCATGTTGCATTTCCTGGAATATTTGCAGATATATATATATATAATATTTGCACTTAAATTTTTAAGCTTTATTCATATATCCTAGCTGCATATCTAGCACCTATTTTATTCTTTATTTACTCTTCTCAATTTTAGGAAAAAAAGATTTCTAGTCCTTAACAGATTTTTTCACTAAGGTTCATATAAAGGAGGCCAGAATGTGAATCATTAGGCTATTTTCCTTAGAGTTTAGTATTTCTGGTATTTGGCTTCTTTAATACTGGCTAAAATAACCCCTTAAATTTGTGTTTCTTAGACATTTAGATAGTTCTGCTTATTATTAGAGATCACTGAAGACCCAGCGCTGTGGCCACTACTGTCACTGTTACAAGCAGATTACAGGGTGGCTACTGACAATCATGAGGCTCGCAAGCTGTTTATCAGTTCCATGAAACCTGCAGGAAAAGGTTAAAAAATGAATCATAACCTGAATGATGATCTGCGCCCACTTTGCCAAACCAAGATAACTATACAGTCTATCTACTATATCATAGACCATCTTGTTGCAGCCAGTGTGAGCCTCTCTGGGATGCAAGGTGACTTCTACATTGCAAAAGTTTACCAGGACACAGGGGCAAGGAATTGGGTCGCAGAGGGTGATGGACTCGCACAGAGTGTGTCTGGCTCCTGAACTCTGCACTGGAAAGGCAGGACTGTAGCAAGACTCATTTTCTCTTCTACTGTACTCCATTGTCTAGTCAAAGCCTATTCCTGGGTGCTCACAAGTCTTCATCAGTTTTGGATGCCAATCAGAGCTGAGCCTAAGCAGGGTTCCAGCACACATCTGTAATACCAATATACCCAAATAATCTTTGTTTAATACCTTATTTTAAAATGATCTTGTATTGCTTCTTGCTATTACAAATATTTGAAATATGTCTTAACATATCTTTGTAGTATATGGCTTACAATGAAAAAGATTGAAATTGGCTGCATTCTTAATTATCTTTCAAAATAATGACCTACAACCCTGTCTGACCTTATTTTCCCAAACCTAAATAATAGAACTCTTAAAAAAATCCCCAAACTGTGCATGCAGTATTTCAGAATCAGCTTATAGAATAACTCCTGTCTCTGTACTGTTATAGTTGCTAGCATGCTGCTCTTGAAAATGCAGCATAAAATTACATGTTAAGTACTGATTTAAATTTTTTTTTTGTTATTCATGAATATGTGAGCCTGTAGTTGAAAGATGTTATGGTTAATCTCTGAACTTAATCCTTTGAAGGAATGAAAAGTAGAACGGACTCAGTATTATTTGGCTTGCTGATGCCGGATGACAAGTACTTGAGTGTTTCTGCACAGAAACAGGCAGCCAGATACACTTTTAGATCTTCCTTTTCCAAAAAATTGAGTGGACAGTGAATAAATTATTTCAAGTAGTTCCTCTCTTTGCTTATCAAAACATTCAGCAGAATAAAAGCATAGTACTGGAAAATCTTTAGCCTCCTTAAATTCTAGATCAGATGCAACATTAGTGAAACTTTTTATTTAAACAAATAAAGCCAGCTGCTATGTTATCTGGCAAGCAAAGTTGGATAGGGCCTTCTGTTACAGTATTTTTTCACAATAAAGTATGGATGTGGAATTCCCCTGCTGGTCCCTCCCTTGTCCCTCGTCTCTCCTTCCACCTCCCACAATAATGCAATAGCATGCACTGCTCATGTTAGATAAAGGCTTCTAAATCCTGACCTTTAGTACTGGAAAAGAGGGGCTTATGATGGATCAAGTGCCAGACCGTCTTCAGGTACCTGGCACTGTATTTACCCAAGCTCACTTGAGATGTTACTCATATTTATTTGAAATACTTGTCTAATCTCCCTGAATTTGGAATCCTATGCTTTTCTCTGGCAACTTAGAGTTTGGAATAAATCTTTTTTTTCCAGTATGTTGTGCTATTTGTGATAACGCTTGTTCTTTCACCTAGGATCTCAGGTTTGTTTCTCATACTATCGTGATATTTTGGTATATAAGTTATTGCTCTTTAAAATGGATCAGCTGGATTTGCTCCAAATCAATCTTCTCTTCTCTTAGCTTCAACTAGGAAAAGGGAGCATGCTGGATAGATCAGGAATTAGCAGTTTCAGAACTGAGCTCCTCCTTGGGCTCTTCCAAAGAGCAAGGCAGAGTCTTGAACACCATCTGGTCAAAAGGTGTTGTCCTCTTCCAGGGACAGTAAATTTTTGTTACATACAGGATGAAGTAAGTAATCAGTGCTCTTTGAGCAGTGTTTCATGGCATATCTTCCTCCAATTTTTCCTTTCTGAAACCTCGTCTTAATTATGGTGCATGGTCTGAGACTGCAGAATTACAGTCACATATTCACACTGAAGTCACAGAAGATACGCTCTCATGTCAGTTGGAAGTTAACCCCATTTGTCCACCCCAAGAGTTATAGGATTAGAGAGAGATTTGAGGATGCTGGGAGTACCACATATATAGCAAGTATGCAGTCCCCTGCACTAAATGTGACTTTTGCAGGAAGGACAGGGGAAGAATTTGGTGTCAAATTTGGATAGGACTTATTTTCACATTCTGAAGTTGAGCTTCCTTATTATTGGCATTGCAGATTATATCTGTAGGCATACTACAGACATACTACTTCAAAACCCTTCACTTTAGTTTAGAACCATTAATTTAATAAACGTTAGGATCCAAATATGTTGTTTAGATAGGTAGTGAAATGTTTCTTTCACAGGAGGAAACATTTCAGATGTTTCAGTCAGATCTTTCTGGCCATTATCCACGATAAGAAGCGTACAACTGCAGTTTTAAAAAAGATAAACTTCCAAAATGAGGACATACTGGGATACTCATCTCTGCTAAAAGAGAATAAGTAACAAAAAATTAGAGGGGAAAATGTTTACCCACGATGCATATAATAAATTCTGCCACCTCAAATCGTTGGGTGTGTATGATGGGTTTGTCATAAGGTGTGGTGGATCTGCCTGTATAGGGTATCTGTGCCTGTATAAGGCTAAGCTGTGCCACAATGCCCAAACCCTATTAGAGAAAAAAAGACTAAGAGAAGAGCATCACGTGTTTATGACTGTCATAGGCCTTGTTTTTCAAGGGGTAAAGTCAGAGGCTCTGTTTCATAGCTGTTACAGAGTTTGTTTCCAAAACTGAGCTTCTCTAGGTTAAAAGAAACTTCATAAAAGTCTACCAAAGACTAGGATGAGCTATGAGCTTTCATGAGGCACCACTGCTGTTAGGAACCAATTGTAGGCAAATAGAAAAAGCTGTCGAATGTGTTGATGGCATTGCTCAATATTTAGAATAAACTTCTCCTTCTCACCATAATGGGCCTTGCCTTAGGGGTAGAATGTATCCTGTGTCATTTTAGATGTTTAAAAGATAGATATCTATTTCAAAGGAGGTTGTTTGGACTCTCTGTGCAGTCAGAAGTTCAAAAGTAAGCTGGGATGAAATTCATTAAATCTAAACCAGACAGCAACTTTAAAATGAGGTGACTCATGATCTAGAAAAGGGTATTTATCTCTGGTGATTCTAAAGGGGGGTTGGACAGCTCTCTGGGATGTATGTCTAGAATTGACTTGAGTAATCCTAGCCTGGATTATTAATTACTCATGCTAATTCTGTGTGAGTGTGTGACTTTCTGATGAAAAAAGCCTCAGTTAGAGGTTTTCTTGCATCTTTGATCTGTAACTCTAGCTTTGATCTCCTTGTGTCTCGTAGCCAGACTGTAAATACTGTAAAACCACCTCGTCATCTATGAAACTTATGATGTTACCTTTTTTGGCAGTTCCATGGTCCGTAACTTGCAAACAGGCAATGAGAAGTAAGAAATAAGACAATATTACCATACCAAGTGTTCAGAAGTCCTGGTTTTCCTTCCAGTGATTGAATCACTGATCCAACTGGTTTGTGTATGTTCTTGTGTTCACACCTTGGGCATATACATTCAAGGGTTGCTGTTCAGATCATTTTTTTTTGCCTCTGTAGTACCTGTAGCACATAATCTGGACTCTCCACACTATGTGGTTCACATGACAGTAAGAGTAGTGGAGCTCATTCCTACTTCAGTTTCCTCCCGTTTATTGTCTGTGTTACACTTTCCGTTTTTTTCCCACTCTTTAAACACATCACAGCCCTTTAAAATGTTAATTTTAATTTGCTTTAGGTTCTCTTTTAATGCTTTTGAGGACTTGTACTATTTTATTCTTTTACTTTATAACTTTGGTCCTGGGTTTCCCCATCTTGTTCTTTAATCTCATACTATAGCTTCTGGCTTTGGTCCAGAAAGTATGTGGTTATGATCTCCCCTGGCATCAAGGGCTGTGGTAGAGAATTTTTGGTCTCTAATAGGCCTACCCAGTTGTCTTTCCTGTCTGGAAGAAGAAAACATCACAGTTAAATATCCTGCATGGCACTTAAACCCAGAGCTAAAAAGAAACGAAGAGCAGTATCCCCAGCTGCTTGATAGGTTTGCGTACAAAGGATTGCACATTTCCCCTCTCCAGCACTCCTAGAATCAGCTATAAAGAAAAATAAGCCTAATTAAAAACATCCTTGGTTCCAGGGCTGCTCTCTGGCACAGGTTCCTTGGGACGCAGGAAGTTGTGCTCTTGTCAGCTAGGCTCCAAAACCAGACAAAATGGGTCTTCAAGAGAAACTGGTCAGCACCAGAACTGCTGGTGTGTGTTTCTGCGTTGGCAGAACACAACCGTTTGGAGGACCGCTCACCTTTGTGTGTCTACAACAAAAATGTCAAGCAGGCCCCTATTCTTCTCAAAAAAATCCACCACAGTGAATTTCTTACCATGTAAATGAATATTCTCAAGTCGCAGATTGGGATTCCTCACTTCCCTGAAGGCCAGCAAGCAAGACTCGAGGTTTCCTCATTGCACAATGTCTGAGTAGTTGGCAGGGCAGCTGCCTGGAGTGCCAGTCACAGTTTTGCCGTGTGTGTCACTCTTGGTGTTTTAGGAGCAATGCTGCCCTTAGCAGGGGCCGTGCTTTGGTTTTTGTTCACATCATGGCTTTGTGAACTACCATGACCCCCCTGGCTGTAGTCACAGGGTCCTGGCTGGAGTCGTTCACAGAGTGACTGTACGTACAGGCATTCAAAGGAGAAGGGCGGGATACTTGCTTGTATCTCTTCTACTTTGAAATGTGCCATTAGTGGGTACATTTGCAACCTTTTCTCCTGTTACAGTTCCCCTGTTGCAGAGTTTGATCTCATCTCTGAATTCTCTGGCTGAGAGAAAGGACCCCTCTCTGCCCCTTTTCTCACTGTGTGAAGGGAGGGCGGCTCGCAGCGTGCCCTCTGCATCTACTGCTAGGATAGAAATTCTCCAGGTACCAGCCCATACCCCACCTGTGACTTACATATGGCATCACATCTCAAAGGAACAGTTAAAGGTCAGCAGCATCTCTTTTTACCTCAGCACTTAGCTTTACTTTTACAGTCCCATCCTGATCCCCTCTGGGCAGGAGCCTTTGTGTGGGTATGAACTCGGCAGCCTGTGTTGTCAGTTCCCCTGTAAAATCCCTTAACTACAGTAGGGGTTGGGGGGGTGGGGGAGAGTGTTTGGAGAAGAAATTGGCCATATATGGATGATATTAGTAATCCAAACAGCTACCTATGGTTCATTCTACTTAATTTCAGAAAATAAAATCTCCATCTTGTGCATCACCAAATATTTCACAGAAATGGGTAAAGAATAATTTAAGAAGCGCTGTCAGCCCAGCTGAAATTTGAAACGCTGAACCTGTGAGATGCGGTGTTTCATAACATTGTGGTCTTGCTCTCATAATAGTGCCCGTGCCTGCACATGCACACACACATGCACACACACACTTGTACACATGTACTTCAAATTGCCTGGCATAGTA
Organism: Gymnogyps californianus; assembly: GCF_018139145.2. Lineage (NCBI taxonomy): Eukaryota > Metazoa > Chordata > Aves > Accipitriformes > Cathartidae > Gymnogyps > Gymnogyps californianus. The sequence continues at coordinate 39,469,042 of NC_059473.1, forward strand.
CATATATACAGCAAATATTTGCCTGCAGGACTACTGTGGTAGTATTCACTCCCCATACATCCTACCTGAGAGTGGGCTGTTTGCAACCTTTGCTAAACATAACAGCGTTTTAGGGAAGGAATGTGCAGGACATTTGGCTTTCCATCACATGATATACTTTGACCCTTTTTTGGAATATTTTTCATATATAGCACAATTCCTAAAATCCCAGTTGTTTGCTATTTACTCTGTTGTAGAAGTTTGTTATGTAATTTTTTTTTTTTTTAATTCAGATGGAATAATAAGGGCTGGTTTAAATCATGTATTTTTTTGTAATTTTCTTATTAATGGAAATTATCTCCTTTAAGGGGTTTCGTGGCCAACAGCAATGTCACCTTTGTTTAGTATATTTGGAGGCTCGTTCCTTGTTCGGATGCCTAGAAGGCCTCAGCACAGGAGAAATGTTGTCTAATCTTTAACAGAACTCAGAAGTCTTGCTGAGAAATTGAAACAGGATTAGAAATCTCGGTATCTGATCCATTGAGGACAGCTGCTTCAAAGCAACTGTGCAAAGCTGGGAAAAGAGAGTGAATGAGCAAGCTTGAACCGTTTGAAATATTTACTCTTCAGTGAGTTTGGAGAGGAAGGGGGAACATGATGAGGCCTTCCCTCTCCTGAAAGTTGATAGCACTCTCTTGTTTTATTAATAGGAAAAAGATGCTATTACTACTTTGACATTTCTTTTGTTTGACAAAAGCTGGAGACACTGATCTAAGTATTATACCTTATATATATACACACACGCACACATATGTGAAAGTGGTAGAAAAAGGCTGTAAAAGTTCCATTTGTTCCTAAATATTGTCAGGTTTTTTTCAGGAATACTTCAATTCCCTGTAAAACACATTCAATAACTGGATCAATAGCCATCATATATTGAACATGAAGCATTAAGAACCGTTCTTTTACAAGGTTTGCCCTATCGCTCAATGTCCTGGCAGCAGTTCATCCGAATTTCAAAGTGGTTGTGGAGCTTGAGCTTTTGTTTTGGCTCTCTGCATCAGATGGAGATCTGCATGCCCTGATGAAAATTCAGACTTGGCAGGAAACTAGTCCCCTTGTCACACAGTGTGTACGTACTCCTGCGCCTAAATTTATTTACACAGACGCTATTTGCAAAGAACTGTGCAGTTAGCCTCCAGTTTCTTTCTCTTGGTAGTGATTTTTCTCTTTTTCTTTTTTTTCTAACCCAGGCTTCAGGTTTTTGTTGGTAAACTTGAGTGTTTTTGTGATATATTTCCTTGTGCTCCTCTTCTGAAAGCTTCTTATAGGCTCATCTGTTCCATTTCTCATTTTGCTATTAGAGTAAGCTATAGTTACATAAAAATGGGTGGGCTTGAATCTCTCTAGGTAACCATTTTCTCATCAAGACATCTTTCCAAAGGTCTCAGCAAGGCATACCTTGGATGTCTAGGGACTCAGTCAGTGTTAACCATGCAGTGCTGTGTTTATATGAGCTCCCAAATGCAAGGGAAACTTTTTCAAATGTAAACTAAATACAGTTTTGAAGTTTTTATTTGGGGACTTCATTGAATTGCTGTATGGAGCCAGTAAAACTGAATGTGGAGGAACAGCTCTTGCCAGCTCAGCCTGAGAATGAGGATCCCAGTAACCAGGCATATGCCCTTCCTGTGTGCACGGTATTGCGTTTTTAATTGCATTTAGCGTAAAGGTAATCAGAGCTTGCTAATAGATCTAGGAAAAATAATTATTGAAAGGAAAACCCAGTCTTGAGTCAAAAGTTCATTGGTTTTGAGAGCATTGTAAAAATATTTCAGGGGAGGCCTTAAATTCTTGAGTGGATTGCTATTTATCTATGGTCATGCACATGCTAAATAATGATATTAAATAAATTACTCTCCTGTTGTGTTTTATAATAAAGCAAAGCCTTCCAGCTATGTAAACAACACTTTATTTTTCCAGCATTATGGAATAAAACAGGGAGAGGTGGCCTTGTGGGTTGACTATTTGAGGTTCATGACTGAACAGCAATTTCCAAAGCAAAGCCTCACTGTGATGATAAGTTATGCCTTTTGCTATGCTCACTCATGCAAATTAAGGTAACTTTTGAACAACCTGTGCACATTAAATTTCATATTTGGTAAATCTTACGTATTTCCCATCATGTTGGATGGAACTGCCAATGTTTTAAAAAAGCAATTTATTTTGCCGTCTTTGAAGTAGCTGATGCATTAGTAACCCTGCCACCTTTGAAATTAAACAGGATTTTGTCTGCAGTTTAAGCACTCTGAAGTGTCTTCTATTTTTAAATCTCATATGAGTATTGGAAATGCCTTCAGCTCTCCTGCAAATGGGTTTTGTTTAATGATTGCTGTTGTCTCTAAATGGGTCTTGGCATTTTTAGTCAGTTTGTGGTGAAGCAATTATTTTTGCTAATTGAATTTACAGGGGAATGACTTGGGACAGGGAGCAAACAACATCACATAGTTATGGGCGCTTTAGGGTTGAGAAGGTCATCCAAAATACGGGATAGTGGCCTTTGTATTTCAGCTTATAAGTATCTCAATATATGAGTAGTTTTAATGTGTGTGATCCAAAGGCTTCATTACTTCCTCAAAGTAAATGTGAAGTATTCACTTTACATGTGTAAAGCTTGCAACAGAAGTGTCCTAAGTGATGTTTGCCAAAGCACATTGGTTTTGGTACACTGCTCGTTATCATTAACTGCTCAAGTACTACATTGGTGAGTGCAAACACTAGAAGGATCCTTCTGAATACCTGAGCTTTTTCACCACAAAATTAGAGCAATGGAAGGAAAGATGGCTTTGAGCCAGACCTGCGGGTCTCAGATGCTTGCAACAACAGTAGATGTTCACGCATGCTAGGAAGATAGAAATGTCCCAGTTTTTTCCCTCCCAGTCCCTCATTGACTATAGCTTAGAGCAGTGTAAAAAGTGCCCTACTGTAACTCCTTCAGTGTGGATCATCACCAGACATGGCATAAAGTAAGTTCAGGCTAAATCAACCATTTAATTCCTTCAAAGAGTCTTCAAAACATGCTAATTTCTGCTGAATTGTTTTGATAGAAAAAACTAAGGAAAGAAGGGAGCTTACTAATTGCATAGCAATTGAGCAGTGAGATAACAAAGCTTTGGGAGAAGATGAAGTTAGCAAGAGAAAACTGAGCTATGTTTTAGAGAGCTCTCTGTCACTAAGTTGAGATAGTCCTGTTCAATGCACATCTGTTGCCAAGAAAGGAAACCAAACTAGGTTGTATTGAGACTGGCAAAATAAGTAATATTTGAAAATACCATACGGATAACATTAGTCACTTGGTATTGGACAAGGTGAACTATGAGGTTAATCTAGTATGGAAAATCCCATTGATAATGTTGGCATGTACCCCACAAAATTGGCTGTCCAGGGAACAAGGGAAGCACAGCTCTGTTTACTTTAGTGTGTGATACAAGAGACCTGGAGCAGTCAAAAAATCCGACTACTGAAAGATAGTACACAACCAGATAGCAGGTATTTGCTAAAATAGCATATGCTTGACAAAGGACTTGCCTGTATAATGGCTGGATTTGTATCGTGGTGTGTGCATCACTAAATTTCCTAAAACTGCAAAGCAATCTGATCAGCTCTGTTGGGGAGTTTCTAAGTGTTGCAGATTGTAAAGTACTGATTCTTAGAAACTGCCAGAAAAGAACATGAAAGAGAAAGCCACAGAATCCCTTTAAAATATGTCAAACAAATCAAGCAAGGGCAAAAATCAGGTGGCAGAAATTGCGTTTATTTTTGTGAACAGGCAAAAATGAAATTTTGCTGTAAGCAAAATTGTGCTTTGCCATCACTCAGCACCATTATTGCTGCACTAACATTCCCTGAACAAACTCTCTTTGTCAATGTATTTCTGTTAATTTGACAGCCTCCGGTAACATTCAGATCTCTCTTGGGATGTTAATATGTCCTGGGCTGAAATGAATAGAGTGTGTAAGCATGGTTTATAGCTCATTTTAAAACAATTTTCTTCTTCAGAAGATTAAAAAAATCCCTATGCATGGTTTGATCTCTCCACTACCCAGGTGATGGGGAATGGAATAAACACAAATAAAAATTGGTAAGCATCCTTGCAGCATGCTGTGGCGCAATGTCTGGTCCTGGGAGGGCTGTATTGATTTGACTGTAGTGCCCTATGAGAGGAACAGCATTGCTGCAGAGTAAGCCTCCATGTACAGTCAGGTGAAGTGTGCCTAGAGCTGTGGCACAGTGTATCTGCCGCCTACCTGTGGATGTTGGTGAACACCCAAATTCTTGGGGGTGAGTGTGTGTGTCTAACAGCTGCTTCAAAAATATAAGTCCTTTGAAAATATCAGAGCTAAAGAAGTAGACAAGTCATTGTGCTTTTAAGTAAGACATTACAATGAGTGTTTGTCTTCCATCTGATAATCATGGTCTTGCTCTTCTGTTAGATTTCCACATTCCCATGAAAATGAAGTTGGGATGTGCACTGCTGTTCATTTTGTATTCTTTCCAGTGTACTTTTCATCTGCACATCATGGAGCAGAAAATGAGAGGCTTGCACTACCCCAATTCTCACAGGGGATCATTAGGATTCCCCACTGTTGTCTAATCATGTGCTGTCCTATTGATGTGTAGTCAATTGATAGGGTAATTGTGTTTTGTGCAGTAGATCTCGCTTGAGTACAGCAGCGTGTTGGTTTTAGTTACGAGAAACTGGTATGGATTTTAAGCTCTTAAACAAACAACAGATCTTTCTGTGCTTCACAAAGTATAAGCACAAATTATGGAGGGATTAAGTAATGGAAAAAGGAACATTTAAAATATATATATTTGCAGATGGGCTTTTGTATGGAAGAAGTATATCAGATGCATGCCAAATTAGCTGAGTTTTAAATTTTTATAATGCTGGGAGGAGTTTACGAATGAGACTGCTGGTCCATTAAAGGGGCTGCCTTAGCAGCTGGAGTGTGTCTGTCGTAACACACTGGACTGAAGTTCCTGCTGTGAGCCGGGGAGCTGCAAGGCCTGAGCACCACCAGAGAGAGCTAATGGGCAGCATGGAAATAAGAAGTTGTCTTCGAGCTCTTTCTTTATTGTGTATACTTTATGCTCTGAGCTGCAGTCATTAGCCCATTGGGGGTGAAGGGAATAAGAAGCGGCTGAAGCCGTGATGGTTACCCAAGCCTCTTTGGTCTTGGTAATACTGCAGAGGTTTTTCTGCAGTCTGAGGGAGCACAGGATGCTATAGTCTAATTTCCAGGGATGTGTTAGGAAAAGAATTCCTCAGCACCAAGGCAGTTACCATGAGCCCCATAATGCCTCATGGGTATAGGCTAAACCTTATTTGTAAAATAAAACCTTTTCCCCACAAAGCTATAGACAGGCTGGGTTGAGGGAAGGCTTACTTATTTGACGGACGTAGCAAATTCACTGACCCCATCAACTTCATTTCCTATGGTCTAGCTTGTCGGCCCTGAAAGTGCTTCTGCCTTCAAGAGTTTCTGCAGGAGGGGGCCGTGCTCTCTGTCCCAGGCAGCTGGTGGGGTCACCTGCTGGGGGACACGCTGGGGTGTCTGGCCAGGTTTGGCTTTTGCTTTCTTGCCACCTCCATGGGGTACGCTGATCTGTTTTGAAGCTAGTGATATTATTATGCTGAATTAAATTAAACCAGGAACCTTCATGAGGATGTGGGAATATCTCTCCAGTGCTGCAGGGCAACATTGATTAGCCCCAGTGTGAATCTAAGAGTGGCCGCACTGGAAAGGTTACTTAGTATTATTTTGAGGCAGCACATACGTTTGGCAAAATGCTGTTTTGAAGGTCAGCCATTGGCACATACCGCTTTTGCCAGTTTTCCTGTCTGCCTTCAGCTCACAGCCAGGCTGGCCATGGTTATTTCCTTATAGTAATTTTTGAGGTTGCGTTTGAGATGAAGGCAACAAGTAGGGCAGATTATCAGTGATAGCTGATGAGGTTGTTATGATGAGACATTAGCTAGGGATAGGAGAAAAGTGAGAAGATAAGGCATTCGCTTGCCTGTCTGATAATGATGTGGAAGTTTCTGTTTGTGCGCATATATCACCAGTAAGTCAGTGTGTTGAGAACCACTAATAGGAAGGTTATAAAGCCTGCAAAGTTGTTCCAGCTTCTGTTTTATACAGATGTGCCACAGTATGAAATTATGAAATTTTCTTTTAAAGTTTTGCTGTCTCTTATTTTAATGTACTTTGTATACTAATGTGTTCTATTATAAAACTCCATTTTCAGTGACCCATACATTTTCTTTTAATGTGCAGTGGCTTTCTCAAACAAGGCAGGCACAATTTTTTTTTTCAATTGTTTCAGCAAAAGCAGGGAAAAGGAGTGTATGATGATGGATTTTGTATACAAAGGCGCATCAGAAAATTATGAGAAATAAGACTTAAATAAGAGCTGTGTGACATACATAAATCCTTTGTTTTATCATTTTTCCTGCTTTTCTTTCTTGTATAAATTTTATTTCCCTTTTCCCTAATCCTTTTTTAAAGATTGGGAAATTCATATTAAAAGATGTATGTGAGCACAGTCTGATCTTTACTGCCCAGGCAAAATCATCATGACATCCAAATGCAGAATTCCTTCGGTCTACTGGCTCTACTGATCAAAAAAGTGTTTTACTAAAGATTGGGAGGAACTATAAAGGTCCAGTAAGATTAAGAGGTTTGGGGGGTTTTTTTTGTAAATGTAATGACTGAATAAACAGGTCCCAAGAAAAGTTTCTTTGAAACTGAAACCAAATCCTCAATTTGGCCATCAAAGTTGACTTCATAATTCCTCAGTGACATTATTTTTACTGCTATAACATAAAAATGTAGTGAATATTACTGTAACATCGCTGATTGTTAAACAGGGAGGTAAAAGCAGAGTATTCATACTTTATGAGAAGGTAGAGGAGCAACACAAGAGATTTAGAAATATTATTTCATATTTTTATTCCTTGATAGAGCTGCTGAGGGGATATGGCATTACCATCTCACTTTGCATTAGAAAATATAGGCATATATGCCAAATAGAAATGGTTCCACATTGTTCATTGTGGCATTTTCAAGACATCCCCCAAGTCTCTGTTCCATTCACCACTCTCTTATTGCCTGCAGATAGCTTTGCTAATACTTGGTGAGTCATCATCTGATTTCTGAATTTAAGAAAAATAAATGTTCATTTGATGTGAATGGGGCTCTTCCCACCAAGAGAACTTTGAGATTTGCAGATGTGTCACAAGCTGCACATCTTTTATCTTCACAATATGGCTTTACATGTTACAAGGATGAAGAATGCAGTCTATTACTACCTCTTAACAGATAGCAAAAACAACCTGTTAATGAGTGGATGTGTATTTGAGGTAGCCAGCATGCTAATTACCGCTTCCTCAATTGGGGAATTCTAGCTTGTTCATCAAACATGAAATACCAAAATCAACAACAGTCTGGCATTTAACATTTTCATATTGCCATCTTCACTGTTACTGCTATGTTTTTTTAAGTCGTATTTTACATGACTAGTTGCAAACAAGAGTTGGTTTTCAGTGTAAGAACAGCTGGTAACAGCAGATTGGGAATGCAGGAAAGCAGAGATGAATTGCCCAGGCCTATCAGTTGCACACCAGAGGGATATAGGAATTAAAATGTCACTGTTGTGGAGGGGGAGTGATCGATGTAATTTTGAAGCCTGTCTCTACCTCGCTTCAGGTGACAAAATATTCCTGACATCAGCATTAGGAAAGACACTTGTATTATGTCACCTGTGAATTGGTTGGAGACTTTGTTGTGTGGAGAACCTTTTGATATATCATCAGCTGAAATTCTCATCAGACTCATAGGAGAATTGCAGTATTGTTGATAGAAACTCACCAAGACTCAGCATTTCATAGCATGGACAAGAAAATGGAAAAGTCAGTGGTAGACTTATATTGCAGGAAAGTAACTAAAGGGTGCCAAGCCCACCTCACTCCAAAGGTAAAGGTTTTAAGGTCAGCTCTTATACACCCCAGTGCAGAAGCTTGAGTGTGCACCCAGGAAGTGGCCCTCTGCTGACTGGAAAAATATAAATGAAAGTGTGAAGTGTTGGGCTTGGCATAATGTTATGTCAGATACCCAGATCTGTAATTTAAGATCTTACTACACTGGGAAATAAAATAAAACAGAAAGACCCCAGAAAAATCTCTAGCCTTTTCAAACTAACTGTTGCCTAGACTAAATCAATTGCATATTATATATGTAGAATTAAGTACTTTAAAATAATTAAAAAGCAGCTATTCTTTTATTTCCCTGCTAAATGTTATAGTTAAGACTTGTTCCTTCTGTAAGTAAAATTAAAAATATATAAACTTGTGCCAGGATGTGTGTCCTGTTGGATCTATATATTCACTAGAAGCACCGGGATCAGCTACGGTAGGGATCACCAACCTATTCCCTGCATATCATTGAATATTCCTTGTAGATGATAGCTGTGAGTCTTTTGTGAGTCGCAACGCCCATAAGCACAACTGGCTCCTCTAGCGGTGGTGCTCAGGCTGGAGAGATGTCCTGGAACACTTTATACGCAACTGTGGATAAACGACCTAATGTACTAAATTTGCACATATAATGCAAATCTGAAAATCAAAGCAGGACAAAAACACAAACACATATAAAAACTTGGTTATATCAGTATCCTGGTAAGCAGAATCCAAAAAAACAAAGTGGCCTTTGTTCAGCATATTGCCGGCTTCTCTGTTACGTCCTAAAATATTTGTACCAATAAAATTTCTCCAGATGTCAGTAGGGATTTCTGCATGAGCAAGGACTGCAAGATATGGTTCTACTAATGTCTGTACCTCTTGAGGTGTATCACTGCTTCATTCTGTGGGGATTTGTACCAATGGTAGCTCTCCATAAGCCAGCTGAAGTATGTACCCTTAAGAATTTATGTTGGTTGTAAAATTTCTTGACTGAAATGCAGTATTTCCTGTGAATTATTAGTGTAAGCCTTCCTGAGTCTCGTCTTACATCATGTTTCCTAAACTAATGGCAAAAATGCTGTACTTTTTAGGCATCTATTTTAAAGGTCAGCATGGAGTTCTGTCTCAATTCATATATAAGAAAGAAAAATAATAATTGCAAGAAAGCGTTGCTTTCCATTGGCTTTTCCATATATCTGCTTCTTATTTTTACTTCATTTACAGCATAAGATTTCAGGGCATGAAGCAAAAGTGGATGTTTGCATCAGCTAGTCTCACTTGTATATAGCAATTCCTTAATTATCACTTAGCTTCTCCTTTATTGGGCTCCTTAGTTTCTAAGGATTGCTTTCAGTAAGACAGCTAAACTCAATATGAATGTGCTTGGAGGTGAAAAACCTGCCTGTTAATTTGTTCCCAGCTCCTCATCTTTACTGTTAAAAATGTACGTCATGCAGGAATCTGAATGCACCTGGTTTTGGCTTCTAGCTGCCGGTTCTTGCTGCCTACCAAGAGTGTGAAGCCACACAAGAACTTTGGCTATAGAGAGGAAAATACTGTAAAACTGATTTGAATGCTAATTGTGCTTTAGTATTTTTAAGACATCTCACTATAGGCCTTATTAGTCTTTTATGTTATTGCATTTCTGTGCTGGTATGACCTGAACAGAGAGAATGAAATCATCATTTCCCTTCTGCTGGGGGCAGATATAATTTATTTTTCTTCTTATTATTGGAGTCTTTTAACAGGAATTAAGACTCATTGCTTTAAAGACACATGCATTTAATAACAGGGATTTGATGTATTCTGATCTCAGTGCCCATATGTAGTCTCCTACAGATCAGAAGCAGTGCACAGCTGCAGATGTTTGTGTACATGAAGTGCCTTACAGGACCACTGCCTAACTGCATACATTTTACACGCTTTCCTTCTGATATGGATCTAAAGCTGCCAACAACAGCGTGGGAGCAGCAAAAATGAAAAGGAAGGGAAGGAATGTTTCCAATAAAAGTCTGCCTCCCTTGCATAGTCTATGTGACAGTAAGCATTCCAGCTTTGAGGGCTTTCAGTTGGCATTGTATGCAAAAATATTTCAAAGTGGGGAGAGAAAGACAAATATAAAGAGGGGGAGGAAAGGGCTGCAGCACCACTGGGCTTCATTCAAATTTGCAACGAAGACTGTGAAGAGGGAAGTGATGACAACTGCGGAGTTATATGTGCGTAAGAGCAAAGTTTCCCACACGTGTTCTCATCCGTATCACAGTTTGGGGTGCTTGGTAATGGAGGCTTGGGCTCCAGCCAGTAGGGAGGCAAGGCCAACCACAAAGTTCAGATCTGGATCCAAACTTCTGCATGTTTGGGAATAGTTAGCCCTCTGGTTTGAGATTTTACTCACTTTAACTATGCACAAAAATAAGTAAGAAACGTGAACAAAGATTTTCAAGTTGCAGCTGTAATACTTCAAGCCCTTTAGCAGTTTTGATTAACCAGGGGATTACACAAGATTTTGTTGTGGGTTTTATTTTATTTTATTTTAACAAATTTATATATGACAAATACTTTGTCATTTGTATTGCGTTTCAATCTCAAATAGGCCTGAAATCAGTTTGGAGTAAATGCCACTTGTGCCTCCACATTAGATCTTGTGCTCTAGGGAGCACCTGGTTATCTGCAGGAGAGAGTGAGCTCCTGTCCTACTCTAAAACCAGCTCTTCAGCCCTACTAAGGAAGAAGAGACTGGCTAGGAGCCACTGTGCTGGCAGTGGTGTGGCAGCCACTGGCCAGTGTCACCAAACCACAGGTCCTGCTGTGGGCTGAAATGGCTGCATTGAGATGCAGCATGTTGTAGGGCACCACTGCCTTTTGCTAACCAGCCCTCCTTTCTGCCTGGGAGATCTGATTTCTACCCCATTTCTGGGGACTCTGCTGCTATAAGCATAAACATAGACATCCTGTGCTCATCTTCCTGACCTAACTGTATGAGGTAGAGTATGCAGAAGATGCTGGAGACCACTTAATTTATTTGAACTTGAGAGAATGGCTTTGGTTGCTGGAGTTGGTGTGGCAGCTGCCTATAACCTTCTCCCTTTTCTCTTGCACTTCTGTTGTGGCAGGAGCTGCTTAGTTCTTGGAGGTGCTAGAGAGATCCTACTTCTTCTAAGAAACCCACTTTTGCTAGAGCTTCACTACCTGAAATCTGAAAAGGCAGTTCCTCTGCACATTGGAGTTCTGCCTGATTTGGGGTCCAAAGCATGTCCAGCAGCTCCTTTGGAATGAGACAGACTGGAATTGTGTCAATCACTTTTCATTTCATTCCATTTGAACCACAGATAAAACCACCACCTGTCTATTTAAACAATCTTGCATGTGTTGATCAGACTCTGAAATTTGCATTTAATACTATAGCTACAGTGATTCATGACATATTATATAGAATGGACAGATTTTGAAGATATGATTTGCGTTGTTGTTGGTTTTGTAACAAAAGAAGCTGGTGGCCATTTGTAAAAACTCGGTAAGTAACTCAGGGAGACTCCTAAATGGCAAATGTCTGTCTTGAAAATAAGACTGTCCCATGCTCCCTTATGTCCTGGTGGTTAGGTCACATTAAGTAGACAATTGAGCAAACACACTGCAGAAGTCTGACAATAGATAGGTACTTGGGAGGAGTCATTCACGGTTTAACATTTTTTTTAAGAGAGCATAATCTTTTTAATGTAAACCAAAGTTTTTTTCCCTGGTCATTCAAAAATAACATATCTAAGTAGTCCTCATGCTCCTCCTAATTACACTAACTACTGATTTTGGATTAATGTGGTTCATTCCTATACCGACTGTTCATGTTAAGATGCAGTTGGCGTCAAAATCATCCTGTCTTATGACTACTACTGTATACGATATAATTTAATTAAGGAGTAATCCCTTTCAAAATTGGTCATTAGCATTAGCTAGCAATTTGCTAAGTTTGCTTCAAAAGGTTAATGCTATAGCTATGGTAAGCAATAACTAATTTCGTGGGGATTTATTGCTATTAAAAAGTATAATCAATTTCTAATAGCAATACTTAATTTTTTAAAAAGGCTGTAGGTTGGTTGGCTGCACTCAGATTACTTTACAATGGATATTTTTCTGGCAGATGAATAATTCTCTGCTAGTCAATTCAGTTTTGAGTTCTCAGATTTAGCACTTCAATTATGCATTCTTCATTTGTTCTATTAATTGTTTGGTTATATTTGACTATGCTGAACTATACATGCATGCATAATATATGACATGTTATTCATGAAATTTTCCAATGTGACAGGCTCTGGTTACTCATGAGTAATACAGTATCTGTCACATAATAAATAGAGTAAAGCAACTTTAGGTAAGCTTGTTCTAAGTTCTTAAACATAATTATCTGAATTGTTGAAAGGAAGTAAGTGTTGAAATTACTCTGATGCACGATGTAGTAATTTGAGGAAAGAAATTCTTATGTGTCAGGTAGAACTCTCCTAAATGCATTTATGACAAGAACAAATGAGATAAATGGAGATATTCTGTACTTAATACCAAGGTTGAAGCTGGCTGACATTGTCATGCCAACCCTTGCTCTTACTAATTAGCGGTTCATTCTTTCTGGGCCAAATTATCAGCTGCTGTAAATTTCTGCAGCTTTATTAACTTCAGTAGAACTGGATCGAATAACATAGGCATAGAATTTAGTTGTGAAGAAGGATTTATTGCTGCTGTGTGGAGCTGAAGTTCTTGCCAGATTGGCCCTGCATGGTAGGAAACGCAACTGATGAATTCCTTGAGATGCAGTACGCCGGAAAGCCTGGTTTCCTGTATCCTCTGGTCATCAAGTGCAATAACCTCAGTTCCCTCTCAGTGCCTTCGGATGCATATATTCTGCCATGGAAATCGAAAGGAAAACTTCTGTCTTGGTTTGACTCAAACAGAACGAAAACATTTCAGTTTGCTGAATTGCAAAGTCTCATTTCAGGTGAGTTTGAGGTCTGCGTGGCTGGTGTGTGCCACCCTGGTGCCTCGTGGGAGCTGCGTGCAAGTGTTTTGTTCCCTTGTCCTTCACTCTTCCTGTGCTGCCTGCTCCCCAGTTCTCCTGGTGCACAGAGATATTTCTGAATTTGTCAAGACAGTGAGAGTCTGACCACAGACTTTGTAGGTGACGGGAGAAGGTGAGGTGACAGTCACTGGAACTACAGCTCCCATCAGGCTTCAGTGCTTGAGGATGGCAGGCTTTATGCTGAATTTGACTTATTCTTCTCGAAAAGTAGCATTACATAGGGACTCAGGGAAATATATTCCAGCGCTGACATTAAATGTTTTGAGGCTTTAATCTCAAAATACTTTTGTTTTAATTGAAAGTACCACAAAAAACACTGAAATTTTCAAATGAAAAAATCCAGAACATTTCATTTTGTAAAGCAGTTTGATTTAAAAAAAACAAACAATTTTTCCTTAGGGTGCATGATGTTACATTGGTCTTGATTTTACATGGTAAAATATTTTTCAGTGATTTCCTGCATGATATGGGGCTTCTGTAGGCACAGAAGGAGAAATAATGTTAGCAGATAAATTTTGCCACTTATTGAATTCCATAAAATGCATACCCACCTTCTTTGAACTTGCAGAGTAGCTTAAAATTATTTTTAAAATTTCCAAATATTTTGTTAAATCCTCCTTCTTGTTGTTTTTTTCCCCTTTAAAGCCTGTATTAGCATTACTACTTTAGGACTTTTACCAATTTTTAAAATTTCAATAAAATGTTGAGATAGTTTGGCCTTTAAATAGCAGAAATTAATAGAAAAGGGTGATTTAAAGTGAAATCACAGAAATCATTGCTACAGTAATCAGTTACACTTTTGTTATCTGTTTCTGGTTGATTGTTATTCACCTGCAATGAAGTCAGTAACTTCACAGGAGAAAAGGAGACCTCAATAGAAAGAACATTAACCAACCTGTCAAGGACAACATTTCTCCAAATTCACAATTTTTATAAGGCCCATACGCTCTGCAGAGTTACTCCAGCTTCATTAAGACAGGGCAAACACAATACAACAGTTCTTTCCTGGGTTTCTAGAAGTAAACTAGAAAATTGTATCTGTTCCTTTCCTTGCAAATCTTAAAATTTTATCGAGAGAGGAACGCACTACTGAAAATAGTTCATTTGTGGAGTAGGTTCTACAGCAGAGAAAGATTTAAACAGGTATTCATTATGTGATGTTAATTTTGGTTCCTCTTTTGGATTGTTGTGTTTAAAGACAATCTGACAACCTTGAAAACTAAATATAAACTGTTACGGCTGAAATTCATGTGCATTCATTAATATTGGAAGTTAGTTTTGAAAAACTTAAGGCATATTATGATGTCTTGAAATGCTACTAATGTATACTATTACTTTTGTTATGTTCTCTTCTGGTAGTAAGAATTAGATTCTGCTTTCATTTATTACAAATGCAAACTACTGACCGTGTAGTTCATTTCCTAGTGTGTAAAACTGCAGTTAAGTTGCGGCATCTAGTTTTGCATTCCTGGTGCAATACAAAAAGAAATCTGACTTCCCCCAAAATTTCTTATATGCAAAGGGAATTTTGGGATACTGTAAGAGAGTGAATTCAGTGGCTTTTTATAATCTTCTTTATTACACACTCCATTACAGAATTACACAGAATAACAATACTTTTTTTAGGCAGAAGTAGGTTAAGCTTGTAGAGCAATGAACCACAATTCAGTAGAAAAAGTTCTGCGTGAAAATTTATTGCAAACATAAATAGGAATGTCTCCATTGACTCCGCTGGCATTGTGTATTTCAGGAGACAGAGCAGTCTAAGGAGTCAGTACTTCACACAGCACGAATGAAAGTCTACTTCCCTTTTAGTCTCATTATATTAGATATAATAATAATTATATATTATATATTATATTATACTATATTATAATGATAATTATAAATTATATATTATATAATATATAATTAGATTCAGCTTGCATCTGTGCTTTGGTTTTCATGTTACAGTTGCTACTCTGTCAGTTCCAGTGACACATAAGTAGCAGTTCATCCAGTATCCTGACTTTTCTGACACAGGTATGT
Organism: Gymnogyps californianus; assembly: GCF_018139145.2. NCBI lineage: Eukaryota > Metazoa > Chordata > Aves > Accipitriformes > Cathartidae > Gymnogyps > Gymnogyps californianus. The sequence continues at coordinate 39,484,137 of NC_059473.1, forward strand.
ATGAGGTCATGGAGGGTTTTATTTTAAAGAGCACATTGTTACATTAGTCATGAAGTCACACAACAGTACTGCGTCTATTATTTTATGGAGAAGTATGTATGAATGAAATGCACTGTTAGTATTGAATAAGTAAGCTTCACTATGGCAATTTTTATATATGGAGAGTATGAGAGGAGATCTGTCTTTCTGTAACATCTGAATAATAATCCTGAAATGTACCAAATGCCTAGTAGAAATGTGGTTCCTGGAGCTGTTCTCTTATACTGAATGCTAAATATAGTCTTCTGAGACAGAAGAATAAAATCAGCATTCAAAGCATATTTGTGTTAGGGCTGTTAAAAGATTTACTTTCCATTCACTACCAGCGTTTTTGCTCTCACATTTCTCATCTGTTTACCTACAGACTCACCAAAGGGCTTCATTGTGTGCCCTCTTCTGTCACGCAAATGTGCTGGCTAGCAGAAAACCAACAAGAACATTACTGCATTGATTTTCTTTCATGTCTGCAAGCCATGAAGTTTCCATGATTAATATAAATCCATATTTGTGGTAGAGCAGAAGGTGATCTGCATAACTGCTGATGAAAGAGAGAACACTGAAACTTTCATTCAACACTCTTTGTTATTTGTAAATACCTATCTTCAGAGGATTCCCACTGCACCAGGCTTCATACTGTGAAGCCTGAAGTTTTTAGTGTGATATTGGCAGAATTTCCTCAGCTGTGACCCCCTCAAAAGTTTTTAACACAAGTAAACTTAAAAAACAGCTAGAACCTGAGCTAGATCCCCTGCTTTCTTACTGCTTGTTAGAGAGGAGATGTGATTAGCATAGAATAGAATAGAATAGAATAGGACAGAACAAAACATTTCAGTTGGAAGGGACCTACAACAATCATCTAGTCCAACTGCCTGACCAGTTCAGGGCAGACCAAAAGTTAAAGCATGTTATTAAGGGCGTTGTCCAAATGCCTCTTAACCACTGACAGGCTTGGGGCATCGACCACCTCTCTAGGAAGCCGGTTCCAGGATTTGACCACCCTCTCGGTAAAGAAATGCTTCCTCATGTCCAGTCTAAACCTCCCGAAGAAGACCATTAAATCATTCCTTGAAGACTGAAAGTGTTGTGTACATAGTGATGATGCTGAGCTTTTTGCAGGCTAGAAAATTGCAATCCTAGCTATCCTCCAGCTTATCTGGTCTCCTCTGTAGTAACAGGAGGCCCTGTTCACTGGTATTTCCTTTTTGCTTTCCTCATGTAAGATTCTTTTCAGTCTCTTTTTTAGCAACCCTCTGTAAAGAGATCAAAAAACAACAACTGTGAACTTTGAAATTGTAACTAATAAATTAATCTGTTAAAGGTACGTGTTCATATATTACATGTATACAAGTAAGCACAGTATAAGAGTGTTATGCAAGTGATACGGGGAATGAATTTCAGGTAAACTCTTTTTAGATATCATAGACGTGATTCATAGTTCAAGGTTCAGCTAAGAGTCCACTGGAAGTTTTATTCTTCCTGTGCTTTTTTTTCAGGAAAAAAGAACCTATTGCTCTGAACTTGGTGTATAACCATTTTAAGGCTTAAAAGGATGTGTATGGATTTTGAAAACTTAGTTATTGGTTTTCAAAACTCCAGAGCATGGTTCTTTCTCACATTTTTTCAGCTGCTTGTACAAATTCTGCATAGAGAACTGGCCTGCCACACATGTGGCATAATGTACATTAGAAAACAGCTTTGCAATACTTCACTTAGCTCAGTGTTACTGACTGGCTTTCTATCAACAAATCCATCTTTTAAAATCTTCACATTTTAAGCATATAAGTAGTTCAGTGAAAATAGGTCTCTTTATGGGCTAATAACTGAGGATACTGGAAGTAAATAGTGGCTCTGTATCTCTTTAAAGTTTTACATTACTTGAAGGAAAACTATATTACAGCTAAGCTGGCTACACTTTTAGGGATACATATGGTTTTTTATATGTCTAAAGGACATGGCATAGCAAATGGTCTAATCTGACTATCACAACCTGTCTTTGGACCTGGATAAGTATGTGAAATGTCAGTGATCACAATGATAATCTTTGGCAGTTTGTTGTCTACGGAAAAGTGTCCAGTCTTGAAACAAACATCAGTATTGTAACACTTTGTATAGAAACCGCATTTCAGTGTTTAGATATATAGTTTTAAAAGAAAAGAAATGAAAAAGGGGGAAATGGTCACATCCAGCCTGTCTACAGCATAAACTGAGACAGGAAACAAATAAGTGATTATATCTTCATCAACTTTATGCGGATGTCTGTATAAAAGAACAATTTTGGTTCTTTGTTTCTTGGTGTTAGAAATGGATGTTTGGTGCAGGTAGGATGCATTATTAGTGAAGTTAGACTGATTGTATTTTTTGATAGAATTAAGACTGAGAAATGTAGAAGGTGAATCCTTGCAAGCTAATACTGCATCCAATGGTGTAAATTGTGAAATATGCAAATTATATGTTATTCTAGGTAGTGATTTCCTTTTAATGCTAAAGATTTTTCTCTGGTAGCTCTTGTATTTATGTAATTTGTGTGAGAGTTGTAACAGCTGGTGCCACAACAATTTTGCTTGTGCAGGATTGCTGCACAACTCAGTGTCCCAGAAACAAGTGATTTGCTTGAGACAGATCCAAGTCACTGGTGATCTGATGCAGAAATGAGGTTTGCATAAGTCCCAGCAGTTCACATCAGTAGTTTGACCACAAAACCATCTGCAGTTTCATTGCTTTTGTTCTGTACTTGTCTTTTGACACACTGGTATTCATCCCCGCCAAATGCTTGTCAGTCCAGTACTTTTTGAATGACTACCTTGTTGTCTTTTTTTGAATAACAGCAAGGACAGGTGGCTGCATAGTTTCCAATCAGGAAAGAATGCTAATGAATTATACAGAACTTCTGACTTGCATTTAGTAGCACCATGACATGTTGTAACAGCCTGCCAAACCCAGCGTTTCTTATAAATCACATTTCAAGGGGTAAAACTATCCACCTGTCATAGCTGAGGCCTCTGCAAGAGTCAGTGTTTGAAGATGACATGACTTGCTCCATCTTGTAAAGCACCTTTTTACGATAGATGTTTCCTTTTTTAATGGACAAAATAAGGTAATTTAATATTTTCTTCCTGCTGCCCAACCAAGACAGCACTGTGCACTTTGCTTCATTTCTGGAAACACACTATTGTTCTTTTGCAAGAAGAAAATCCATTTCAGGGATGGTGTTTGAATAATAATTGGCAACATGCCCAAGGCATTGACATTGTCTCATCAGGACTCTGTACACCTGCATGTCCATGCAATGTCTAATCTTATTTAGCAAGAAATTGATTTTATATAAGTTTGTTAAATACTGACTTTTTACGTACTTATCTTTGTGGTCATACAGATGACCTGGAGACTAGACCCACCATTGGCAGAAACACTATAAAGACTGGTGATTTATATCCTAACAAATGGTGGTACAATTGGTAGATGTAACGTAAGGAACCACATAGTAGTTCTTCACTAGACAGTGATGTGTGTCCAGCAACATTAAATCAAATGAGTAAAGTGATTTTCTGATGTAAAACAGGGAGTGTTTGTTTCAGAATTTATCCTCAGGCCTTTGGGTAAGGAATTATTCATCATTTTCAGAGGATCATAACAATAAATTTGCTTCTGCAATTTGACCTGATTAGCAGATCTCAGTACAGAAAAGTGTTTCTTTTTGAAGAGGTCAAGTCATTGGAGAGTTATTTCTGTCTTACAAGTGAAATGAGCAGGAAGGAAGTGTCAGCACTCTGAGGAAACGTTCAGCCACCTTAGAGCTTTCTGCATTTTGTGTTACATACCTGTATAAGAGATCTGTACAGCTCTATGAGATACTGTTTGACTTCATGGAAACAAGAAAGGCTAAATCCCCAGCTGGTATAAGTCAGCCTTGTTTTACTGAATCAGTAGAGCTATGCACTTGCTCTACACCAGCAGACAAGCTAGGTGAAAGTGCACATTAGAAAAAGGAAGCTTTTGTGCATGCAGGTACTACTTACTATGTGTATTAGTGGTAATTATCAGTAATATAATCCCAGTGGCTCCAGAGGATACATTAATAAATTTTAAAATAGAATTAATTTTAAAAGTAAAATCAATTTGAAAATAAAAAGAGGATTAAAATAAAATAGTAAGGCCATAGTTGTGCACAGCTGCCACTGGAAGCGCAAACCTGGTATTTTGTTTTATATATGACTCATTCTGTAATTTAATTCAAACTTAGGTGTATGTTAGTTTGGGGCTTAATTTATTTAAGGGTAAATTGTACCTTTTTTTTGATTGAATCATACTGCTGTTTTATGTGATCAAAAATCCTCTCTGGTCATATTGCGTAGTTTCTATCATATTGCCTAGTATTATTTCTGCAGTGCATAAATTCAGTACTTGGATGCTGCTGCATTTGCACAAAAAACCTTAAAGCATTAAAACCAAAATAAGGGGAAAAGGAACTGTTGTCACTTTCACTTGTTTTTCAATGTGCTCTTCAGGATTAGTCTCAATTCACTCTTCTTCATTCTTCCTAGGAACAGGTGGGGAGTTTTGAGGGTTTATTCAGGGAATATTGTGTGCAGGCGAAACAAGGTCACGCCTGCCTCCTTTCCAACGGCTCATTCCTCAGACCACTCCCAAGAAACATCTCTTGGCAGTGAACTCAATGAATTGTCTCAACAAAGGATGTTATCCAGCAGAGAAAGATATCATTAACTGTGTGAAAGCCAGTTACACCTAGCAAACAGTGTTTCCTGTGGTCCTCATCACTGCCCTACCTTTTGGACTGAGGCACATGTTGATTAACTAGAGAGTTGATGTGAGGTGGGGTTCACTAGAAAAAGGAGGAGGTTGCACAGATGCAATAATAAGGAACAGGACACAAAAATAAAAAATGTGTAAGTGCATACATCATGAATTAATAGTAATAAATCTATGCAATGAACTCCATGTGTTCAAAGATGAAGAAAAAATACTTTAAATAGTTTTCAGTTTCCCTATAGAGTTATGCTTTTCTTATGTCAAACCTTGATCTACAGTTCTATGGAGCGAAGAAGCATTTGCAATGTTAAAACAACCCCTTTCATTTTAGATTTAAAACAGGATGACAGAAATATAAACAATGTATTAACCAATCTTGATTTCTCTTCTCTGTTGGAGGAAGAGGAACAAAAGTAATGAGAAATCCTGAATTTAGTTTCAAAGCCAGTCCCTTCACCCTTATTCTGAAAGTTTAGTCTTTTATGTGAAAGAAGTGCCTGCTGACATGATTGAGTACATAAGTCAATGACAAATCTTCCACTGAATTAAATGGAGCCACAATTTCATCTCAAGATATCAAAACAGATCTTTATGTATGTGCTTATTTGCTTTCTGTTTTAACTTAAATTGAAAGCTTAAGAACTGCATGGTATGCTATAAATTTTCTAGATTATGCTGAGGAGCAGATTAGCAATTACAATTTGGCATGTACTTTAACAGGAAGAGATTAAGCTGTTTAGCCCTTTCCTGGAATATTTTGGATCACTTGCTTGATCTTCTCTGAAATTCATTTCCTCTACTAGAGTTCAGTTACTTCTACTTCAGATTCTAACCTATGTCTATTCTGCGTCATTTCTCAGTAAACTTACAGATAATGTTTGCATTTGTAAGAACACCACATAAGATACAAGTGGGACTGAATTCAGTGTGATGGCTGTTGTTTGTAGCATTCTCGGCAGAGGGCTGCCTTGGTGGAAAGTCAAAGCAATGTAATTCATTCACACCCTGCCTGGCAAAGAGCAAGCATAATATGTCATTTGGGAACTAGTAAGCAAGCAAAAGATGTTTTTATGTGATGGACAGGTCTGCACAGGTGTTTAGGTCCAGCTGACAGCTACAATATATGCTAGGCAGGTACTGCTTTTCAGGAAAGAGAAACGTAAGTGTTTTACCAGATCACATTTATATTCTGTCTGGGACTCCTCCTGCCTTGAGAGAATCCTACATGCCCCTTCCTGTCATCTGAGGTTGTTGAGTAAGCATCCTTGACCCACTCTGTGCATGTATAACATAAAGTTGTCTTTATAATGTACTTACACTTAGCTGAGACATGTGCATTGCACCTGTAAACTTGCCCAAGTGGACTCAAGCAGCATAACTGTCACAGCATATACCCCAGTATAGGCTGTACAAGCTCACCTGCACACAGCCAGCTGGCGAGTATCACAGCAGGGGGGTCAGCAGAACTGCTACCTTGGACTTCCAGAGGGCAGACTTTAGCCTCTTTAGGAGACTGGTTGACAGAGTCCTTTGGGAAACATTCCTGAAGAGCAAAGGAGTCCAGGAAGGCTGGACATTCTTCAAGAAGGAAATCTTAAAGGCACAGGAGCAGGCTGTCCCCATGTGCCAAAAGACGAGCCGGTGGGGAAGAAGACCGGCCTGGCTGAACAGAGAGCTTTGGCTGGAATTCAGGAAAAAAAGGAGAGTTTATGACCTTTGGAAGAAGGGGCAGGCAACTCAGCAGGACTACAAGGATGTCATGAGGTTATGCAGGGAGAAAATTAGAAGGGCCAAAGCCCAGCTAGAACTTAATCTGGCTACTGCTGTAAAAGACAATAAAAATTGTTTCTATAAATACATTAGCAACAAAAAGAGGGCTAAGGAGAATCTCCATCCTTTATTGGATGCAGGGGGAACCATAGTGACAAAGGATGAGGAAAAGGCTGAGGTACTTAATGCCTTCTTTGCCTTAGTCTTTAATACTAAGACCAGTTGTTCTCCAGGTACCCAGCCCCCTGAGCTGGAAGACAGGGACAGGGAGCAGAATGAAGCACCCCATAATCCAAGGGGAAATGGTTAGCAACCTGCTACACCACTCAGACACACACAAGTCTATGGGGCTGGATGGGATCCACCCAAGGGTACTGAGGGAGCTGATGGAAGTGCTCACCAAGCCACTTTCAATCATTTATCGGCAGTCCTGGCTAACTGGGGAGGTCCCAGTTGACTGGAAGTTAGCAAATGTGACAGCCATCTACAAGAAGGGCCAGAAGGAGAATCTGGGAAACTACAGGCCTGTCAGTCTGACCTTGGTGCTGGGGAAGGTTATGGAGCAGATCATCCTGAGTGCTATCATGCAGTACATACAGAACAACCAGGTGATCCGGCCCAGTCAGCATGGGTTTATGAAAGGCAGGTCCTGCTTGACTAACCCGATCTCCTTCTATGACAAGGTGACCCGCTTAGTGGATGAGGGAAAGGCTGTGGATGTTGTCTACCTGACTTTAGTAAAGCCTTTGACACTGTTTCCCACAGCATTCTCCTGGAGAAACTGGCTGCTCATGGCTTGGATGGGCGTACTCTTTGCTGGGTAAAAAACTGGCTGACTGGCCAGGCCCAAAGAGCGGTGGTGAATGGAGTTAAATCCAGTTGGCAGCCGGTCACAAGCAGTGTTCCCCAGGGCTCAGTATTGGGACCAGTTCTGTTTAATATCTTTATCAATGATCTGGATGAGGGGATCGAGTGCACCCTCAGTAAGTTTGCAGATGACACCAAGCTGGGCAGAGGCATTGATCTGCTTGAGGGAAGGAAGGCTCTCCAGAGGGATCTGGACAGGCTGGATTGATGGGCTGAGGCCAACTGTGTGAGGTTCAAAAAGGCTAAGTGCCGAGTCCTGCACTTGGCTCACAAAAACCCCCCGCAAGGTTTGGGGAAGAGTGCCTGGAAAGCTGCCTGGCAGAAAAGGACCTGGGGGCGTTGGTCAACAGCTGGCTGAGTATGAGCCAGCAGTGTGCCCAGGTGGCCGAGAAGGCCAATAGCATCCTGGCTTGTATCAGAAATAGTGTGGCCAGCAGGACTAGGGAAGTGATCGTCCCCCTGTACTCAGCACTGGTGAGGCCACACCTCGAATACAGTGTTCAGTTTTGGGCCCCTCACTACAGGAAAGACACTGAGGTGCTGGAGCATGTCCAAAGAAGAGCAACGAAGCTGGTGAAGGGTCTAGAACACAAGTCTTATGAGGAGTGGCTGAGGGAGTTGGGATTGTTTAGCCTGGAGAAAAGGAGGCTGAGGGGAGACCTTATCGCTCTCTACAACTACCTGAAAGGAGGTTGTAGCAAGGTGGGTGTCGGTCTCTTCTCCCAAGTAACAAGTGGTAGGACAAGAGGTAATGGCCTCAAGTTGCACCAGGGGAGGTTTAGATGGGATATTAGGAAAAATTTCTTCACCGAAAGGGTGATCAAGCATTGGAACTGGCTGCCCAGGGAAGTGGCTGAGTCACCATCCCTGGAGGTATTTAAAAGACCTGTAGATGTGGTGCTTAGGCACATGGTTTAGTGGTGGACTTGGCAATGTTAGGTTAACAGTTGGACTTGATGATCTTAGAGGTCTTTTCCACCCTAAATGATTCTATGATTCTATGACAGTTCAGCTGCTTTGGGTGCTATTGGGATTGAATTGAATATTAATTGTTGAAATTAATCTGACTTGCTTAGATGTGCCTGTGTGAGTTGCAATCCAATTGCTTTGTAGATATACTGTGAAAGAACCTGAAGTGGGCTATGTTAGGCAACTGTTAGAAAGAGTCTGCCTCCTTGCTTGCTTAGAGCATTGTTGGGAAACATTTAAATCAAAATCTTGGTCCAGAAACACCATGGTAGTCACAGATCCAGATGAAATACTAAAGGTCACTAAAGAGTGTCTTTAGTGTTGCCACAAGGATGCATTCTGTTATTGAAAATGGGCTTCTAGTCAAGTTTTCTATTTTAGGCACAAACTTTACAACTCACTGTTAGATGGTAATAGTACAGTCATTATAATTGCTAAGCTGGCTATGTATTTAGAAGATGATAACTGTTAGTGAAGGTACTATGATAAAATAATGAGCAAATTCTCCAAATTCAGGATTATGGGGATTGCATTATTGCTGTAAATGCAGAAATAGCTATTGTCAAAGATAAGGAAGATTCTCTGAAGGTATATTCTATCTAATCAAAACATTTCCCACATGAAAAAGTAACAAAAGCAATGAAGTGATAAAAGCAACATTAAGCTATACAAAGATGTGATATGCAGACAAAGAACCACTTTAGAAGGAAGGTTTCCAGTTATGAAAGACAATTATGGCTGTTTAGTCCCCTCAGAGTTCATTAACAAACACTTGGGAGCACTGATTAGGGCCTGTATCTTTGTTTTTCCACTGGCATAACAGAAATAATTAATGGCAAAAATGTGAAAAGATTGACTAAGAACTGGGTTTTAGTTTATGGGACGTATTCTTAGCTTTAAGCTAATTAAAGTGAAACTCTGAAAAACTCTTCTGATCCTCAACAGTTGAAAATTTTCTCTTTTATGTCATTTGGAGACCATTTAACAATACAGATATCATACGGGAATAGCAGAATGGTTATTTAATTTGTTTACTCCCTTTGCTGAAGCACTGGCTTTTAAGACCTTCACTGATTTAGATCTTTACAGAGCTATAAGAAGCCAAAAGCATTATTTATTTATATTTCTCCTGTCTGTTATTCTGTTTAGGCTTCAGAGTTTGGACAAAATAAGAAAAAGCTCTGTTTTAGGGTTTTATTAAATAAAACAAAACCGAAAAACTCCTTAAGATTCTGCAGTTTTAAAACACTCTTGCTTTTGTCTGTTCCTTCCATTATCGATATGTCTTTTCCCATGGTTCATAAATTTCCAGTAAACCTCAGAGAAATATTCCAAGACCACAGATAATGTTTAAGACCATGTTAAATTAAACCCAGCCCATAACGATTATTAATTATTTTAAGTGCTTCCTCTTTAGGCTTCATTTCCACTATTGGCAGACTGGGTTTGAGAAAAGCCAGTGATCTCAGTACCAAGGAACACCTGCAACTTAAAACCAGGGAAATTAGCAGAGTTATTTCAGATCTAAACTGCAAGCAGTGTCAGTCTGTTTTGCTTCATGGATTTGTCTGCGGATTCCCACATGGGATCTGATTTAAGGACCTGACTCAAAGTCCCCTAAGTCAGCAGGTTCACCATGGACTTTGGGGGACTTTGGACTATGCCATCAAACTCTAGACCTGTTCTCACATCTGTGGATATTGCTATGGGTAGAGGCCATCTTCCCAGAACCTGTTGTTTGCTGAAGGCACATTAATTTTTGCCAAAGCCTTCTTCCATACCCACACATGTCCCTGTGGTGCCATTTAGAGCTTGAGGGAAGGACACACTTCACATCCTCACAACCATAAAATAGGTGTTGGAAATAAGAGTATACTTGCAATTAGGGTAAGCCAGGATGGTTGTTTCCTCAGGAACAGAGAGTTCCCTATCTGTAAGGTTATTTGGAAGTTACTCATATTGCTAGGAAAAGTCAAAGAAAATGAGTCAAGTTTAGGTTTGGTATTGAATTACAGAATGAGAAAAAATGTTACACAAAGGAGAAAAAAAGAAAGCATGTGGTCAGGTATACCTGTGATTTAATTCTGTGTCTTTTTTGGGATATCTCGCTCAGGTGCCAGAGCTGAGGGCACTGTCCTTCCTCACACACTGCCCCAAAGCATCACATCTCAGCACCTTACCTGAAGAAGGGCTTGTATAGCCAAAAACTTGTCTTTTTTTTTCCCCTCCACACTGTATCAGTTGTTCTGATGAAAGGCATTAGCTTTACTTACAAACTTTGCCTTGCTTAAATACTTAACCCATCAGGAATACAGTGATGCCACTACTCAGCCTCTGAACTTACCCTCTTCCTTAGTCACCATGTCTTAGTTTTGCCTGGAATGACTTTGGCTGTCCTTGGATTGTATCTGCAGAATGAGCTGCCAAGCAACCGCCCTTCCCTTGGAGCAGCTTCTGCTCTGAGCTCTGCTCCCTCGCTTTCTCTTTTGTTCCTTTTGCTGTCCTTCTTTTCAACTTCCTTTCTAGATCTTTTTCAATAGGAAGGCTGCCTGGGGACCTGCACTAAATAGAGATGCGAAGGATCAGTGTTTCCCTCCCCTGCTAGCTGTGGCTGGGCCCTGGGATATGATATGCAAATCTAGCAAGGGGTACGCTCCCTCCTTCCTTCCTGTTTGGGGCCAGGATTTTCCCTTCTCCTGATCTGGCTGCTTTTAACTTGCATTTCACTTGTAGTTGTTAATTGGCACATTCCTTCTAGCTTGGCTGCCTTTTCCTGTTTACGGCATCTCCACAATTGCTACTCAACTTTATAAATCATACACTTAATGAGAAGTACTCATATGCGTGTTACTAGACTCATCAATTCTAGTTCACTGGGAGCTTTGAGTATAAATTCTGTATTACGTATTAATAATGCAAATAGTAACTTAGTACTCAAAGTGACTTCCTAAATGGCCTTCCTTTTTACTGTGTTTGGGGTGTTGTCACACCTGAGTGGGTATTTCCAAGAAAGAGAGTAATGCCCAAATATATCAGGTGAAAAGACGTACAAATTAACTATATTGATAATGAAACTAATCATTTTGTAAAGAAGAGTAAGTGGCAGAGTGTGAGAACACTGCTTCTTAAAGGCAGAATTTGGCTCATGTTACTTCTCATGAGGAAGAGGAGAGGCAAAGGGTTATGATGTAACCCATTAAAAGTCTGCAAATAATAGTATAAAGGAGAGATGGAAGGAAGGAACAGGAACAGGGTAATGCTTTCCCCTCGAGGGCAGTGTGTCCACTTGGCCAGGCCAGATGTGCATTGTGACAGTTCTTTGCAATAAAGGAACCTGTGCAACATTAGTTGATGTGCTGCTCCAATAAGTTCTCATTTAAGAAATTTCAGCATCAAGCAAATTTCAACATCAGGCAATGGAGATGTGAAATACCTTGTGTAGTGAATTTTAAAATACTTTTGGATGGAAGATTATGTACAAATGGTAGATGGTTTTATACTTCTTAAATGATACATCAAGATTATGGAGAGGTCCTAATAAAGTCTCTAAAGTCTTTATGAATGAGCTAGCAAATCAGAAAACTAAATTATGTCCCAGAATGGTGGAATCCTTTTGAAAGTAAATTTGATCTGTGATTATGTAAGTAAAAATACATTACTTACATAAAATGTCCAGAAATACGTTAAAAATGTGAGGTGCCTTTTCACTCTATAATAGTATTGCACAAATCACAGCAAAATGATTAAAAGCTGGACATGTGTCCTAAGCGAGAGCAGAATTTGGCTCATGTTACTTCTGCAACTCAATATGAGTTGTATTTATATATCAATATCAGTGGGAGAATATGAGACCATCACTGCAGTGTTGAGCTGTGATTACCATACAGTGCTATGAGAGATCCTGGGTTTAGGAACTGTGTTGTAGCCATGAATGTCAGAAGAAAGAATTGAGGCTTGTAGGCTGAGGTAGTCTTTTGTTACACCATGTGATATCATTGGAAAAATGATCAAAAGCTTATCTGTTTTTTCCTCTACCATCAATCACTCTTATGAAAGATACTACTTTTTTCCTACAAACCTTTGCTGTTATATTTATCTTTCTAAGTGTAGAGGGCATATATTCTTATGTCAAATGTGCACTTTTTAATATTGATTACTTGAGACATTGTATGTGACAAAGGTAAAGGAAATAAAGAAGGGAGCTTTGATGAATGTATAGCAGAGTTTAACCCAGGCAGACTTTCCAGGCTGTGTTTATTATAAAGCACAGATCTCTGATGTGCAGAGACTGCAGTGAAGTGGCTGGAATTGTGCTATACAGTGGCACGAAGCTACGTACTAAAAGGTTTAAACTGAAGTTTACAGATTTAATTTTGAGGCAATTGCCAATGCTGGAAAAGAGGTTAAGGTTTTCTTTTTCTCGTTCTGAAAATCAGAATACTCAGTGTGATACTCCAGTCTTTCTTTTTGTGAAACACAGACTGCAACATTTCAATCCCAATTCTTTCATTAAAACCAATGATTTAAGGCTGAATTAAAACATTACCTTTTGGAAAGATATGTGCTCTGGATCTAAGAGTGCAAATGCAGGAGAATTTATCCATGTCCCTCAAAACTTTTCCAAAAGTGCCGCTGCTAACTTGACCATCCAATCAGTAGATCTTTCTGCATCTTTTCCCTGAAGGTTGAGAGGTGCCCAAAACCAAAAGATTTTTGATAAAATACATTGCGACCAATTGCTTTAAACTTTCTGTTCTTCATGTGGCTAGAATTTTTGGCACAATGATTTTTAATAGCTTCAACTTGCACTTGCAATTCCAGCTCTCAACTCTAACTGATATACTTGTACACTCCAGATGTTAGTCTTGCTGTGCTACACATGCCTTGAGCAGCCCAGATCTTCATGCAGTGCCAACTAAATGGGAGACAGAAATATCTGAAGACGTTGGATTTCAAGCATGTTGTGCGTACTGTAGCTTGACACGGATCACTGTCTGGACTCCTGTTACTTTTGGTGCTTTCTAATGCGTGAAATGTTAAGTGAAAAATGATATCATATGAGTTTTTGGCCTTTTATGGACAGAATGAAGGATCTGAAATCTGAAGCTTTCACAGCTTAGCTGAATGTTGTATTTGCTTGCTGAGTGAATGAGAGTCAGACAGATTAATCTCCTATTTCCTAACAAAATTAATTTGAGACCTTAAACTTAACCATAGCAAACAGATTAAAAGTTCTAAGAAATAAGAATAAGCAGATCATCATTGAAAGATCTGAGGAAGAAATGTGTCAATAAGCCAATTGAAGTAGGAAATGATCATGTGGTCCCTGACAGTTGGGAAGAATGACAGAAAAATACAACAATACCGGAAAAGTCTGCAGTGACGATTTGCTCTGGATTTTGAAAGTTGAAGATATGTTTTCAGTCCTGCCAGAAGGAAATATAGGAAACAGTAAAGGTTTTGTGTGGGGTAGGAGGCACACACGGTGAGGGGAAAAGAGAAAGTCTTTCATATTCTACAGGAGAGACAGGTAATAACAGAATAAAATAGCTAATGCTATGCAGAGAATACAGAAGAAAGTAGTAATCATCCATTGCCTTGATTTAACCCTTACTATAATATACTGGGCAAACTTGCCTTCTGTAACTCTTTTGATTTCAGTGGAATTATATCCAGGATTGATTTTGTCAATATATTCCTCTGCTAAAACTCACTTTACAAAAGCAAAAATTCAATAAAATTATTTTGTTTTTAAGTATCTTTATGTGCAAAAATAGATATTTAATAAATGTGTGTGGTTGGATATAACCAGTTAGAAACAAATCATTTAATGACTCCAGTATGAGTCTGTTGAAGTTGTTATATTTAAAGAAGCTATCAAGCTCCAAGGAATAAGCTGTTTATACATGATATGGTTGTTACTTTAGCAGTGGTGCAAAAATGAAAAAGCTTCATTTGCTTCAGTCATACACCCTTAGTGTATCTCGGCTCCCACAGATGTGGAGGATCATTTGTAGCTCTGTAGGTGTGAGCTGCAGCTCATATGGGAAGGGAAAATAATTATGGCAATGGTATGTCCTTGCTTTACTGAGCAGTCAGGGATGGCATGGGAGAGCAACAGAGATGTCAGGTTTGTAGAGTTTAGCTGTGATATGTTTTAGCTTGAGTAAAAGTAACTGTGGAAGAGAAGAGCAGTGAACACTAAGGAGCATAGAGGACAGCAATTTTTCTTAGTTTGTCAGCACACGGAATAGTTAGAGATTTACTGGACTGTACTGGGTTTGTCTGAGGTGGAGTTAACTTTCTTCATAGCAGCCCCTATGGTGCTATGTTTTGGATTTGTGACTAAAACAGTGTTGATAACACACCAATGGTTTGGCTGTTGCTGAACCGCGCTTGCACAGCTCCAAGGCTTTCTCTTTTTCGCAATCTGCCCTCTCCTAGTGAGTAGGCTGGGGAGGGGACACAGCTGGGAGACCTGACCTGAATCAGCCAAAGGGATATTCCATGCCATATAACATCTTTCTCAACAAAAAGAAACCCTGGGGTGGGGGTAGGGGTGAGGGTGTGGTGTGTCTTCCAAGGTAGCAGTTGCTTGGAGCCTGGATGGGCATTGGTTTGCTTGTGCGAGGTGATGAGTGAGTGCCTTTGCATCGCTTATTTTTTCTCTTCCCTTCAGTTATTAAACTGTCTTTATCTCAACCCACAAGTTTTCTTGCTTTTGCTCTTCCTATTCTCTTCCTCATCCCACTAAGGTGGTGGTGGGGTGTGAGTACTGGCTGGGTGCTTCATTGCTGGCTGGGGTCAGCCCACCGCATGGCCTTGACTGCACAGGTTAACGGACTATACAGTTCTGTGCTCTCTGATGCCTGCGATCTGATTTCCTTGATAAGGATATAGCCATTTGGCAGTTACGTATCCTTAAACTCTGAGTCACTGAGGGCCATTTTCAGTCAACCAGAACACCAGGAAAAATACCGTGCAGTTAAATGTCAGTGCCTAATGCTTCAGGATATACATTTGCATGGGTGAGTCATCCAATTAGCATCCTGTGTTCTTCCTATGGAGTTGAATGAAACACAGACAAAAGTTTTTCCAGAACAGGTGCTTTTATCAGATAGACTGATTTCATAACCATTCAATAAATAAGTACACCCTTCCATTTTAACTGCCTGCAGCACTTAGAATTTCCTGTCAAGGTGATGCTGCAACTGAATGCCTGTCCCTCACATTATTTCTCTCAATGTACCTATGCCACCATAAAGTGCAATTTAGTCTTTGAGGAACTGTTCTTCACAGGAGGAAATGGTCCTCAATGTGTGCCCTGAGGCAGAGCAGGAAGAACAAGAGCACTGTGCCACAGCCCATTAGCTGAGGTGACTGGCGGACAATCTGCAAGCTGGAAGGGTTATTCCTAGTGTAGGGATGAGGCTGGGGAGTCCTAGCGCAATAGCCGATCAGTTAAGAATCAGATAGAAGGCAAATAGAGCAAGACTGAGAAAATGTTGCAGCGTCATTCAGAAGATCAGTGTGATTTCATCTCCAGTTTGCAATTTGTAAACTTTCCTTTATTGATTGAGTTTTATTGTCTTTCCTTGGTGACTATCTTGCCATGCGCAGTCAATTAAAAAGAGTCTAAAACTTGAAATCAACACTGTAATAAAGAAAGGTAGGTTTGAACTTCATCAGTCATGAACATTTCTAAAACTAGCATTTTCCAGTGATGCTGAAGAGGTGGCACCACCTGGCACCACTCTGCTTGCAACTTGTACAGAGAGCAAATGTATGATGTATGGTTGTGCTAGTCTCAGTAGTTGATACTGCAGTGAGTAGAAACTGATGGCAGAGATGGACCTTATATCTTTCCTATCAAAACATAGACAGTTGTCTTGGAAACACTGATGACCATCCTAGTGCTGCTTTTTTGTAGTGATAAATGCTTTTGAATGACTTTCTGGACTAGAATAAAATGGTCTACAATAAGGGTGGTAATGATGAATATGCAGGCAACTGAATATTTTTTTTGCTTAGTTCAGTAGGCAATCTTAATAATGCCCTAGAGTACTGCTGAAGATGATTTTAACCCAGAATTATTTTTTTTTTCCAGTGATTTTTTGGTGTATATATGTTGTTAAGAAAACAGTCTTCTATCAGCAGTAGTGGAAATGCTGTTTAATAACATAGCAAATATTTCACAGATTATAATCTGGTTTTACAAAAGTGATTACTATTAAAATACAATGATTATGAACAAAAATTAGAGGAAAAGTCCTTAGGAATGGGAGGGAGAAATTTCCTTTTTTAGAGAGCAGATGTTATTCTGCCAAAGAACTGACTAAATAATATTATGAAAATGTATTCTCTTTCTTCATTTTCTGCAAATCATCAACTGTCAGGCTTGTATATGAAAACACTGGATCAAAACACTTTGAAGTCAGTGGGAGTTTTTCCATTGAGTGTCAGGAGCTTTGTGTCAGACACTTGAGGCTTATAACTTGGGCTAACATGCTGGACATGGGGAATGTGTTTCTCCACTGTTCTAATGCTGAAAATGGAGAAGTAGTGTTGTTTTTCTGCATCACAGGTTGCAGGACAGCCGATAGGTTTTACCTAGGTCTGTGCTGATGAGCAAGCTAACAGTTTTTTGTGATTCCTTTCAGCCTGTGCAGGGACCAAGCATAATGTTTGTCCTTCTAATGCCAGCACATGATGGTTTTGAATATTATAGCCCAGATGCTAAAGACAGAATGACCTTAGTCATGGCAGTACTGGGCATCTGCCTATGATAGCAGATGTTGCTGTCCTCTTCCTAACTTCTTCTGGTGGCATTAAAGACCAACAACAAAATGATCCTTAAAGACAGAATTTACTTCTCAATACATGAACTAGTTTTGTTGGGGGACATTGGAGACACAGTAGTAAGCAATTTCTTGAAGGAATACTAATTTGTCACTTCTTACCCACACATTACCACACGCAGTAAAAAAAATTTATATCTGTTTGCTCAGTGATGGCATTGTTTCATGATTACATTTCTGTGATCTTATTAAGGGCAAGGGAACTCCTCATTTCAGTTGATTTCAAACAAGTAAAATTGCAGCAAGTATTCAGGGCCTCTTTTGAGAGAACTTTCTCTCGTACCATTCTTCCCATAAACCACCGAGAGTTTCTTTAAGCACTTAATGTTTGATGTTTTTACTTTTTTTTTCCTCTTGGATGGAAGTATAATTGAGTTAAAACAATCTTTCACTGATGAGTACTTCATTTACAATGAGCATAACTGTAGTAATTTTATCTGTCACTCAAGATCTTGCTACCTTGTAAAGCTACATTTAAGAAAACCTGCTGTTTTCTTCCCTAGACTAATTGGAAATCACAGTTGGTTAAGCAACGTTACAGAAGGTCATTGTTCTTACAAATAAAAAATAGAATATAGAATTATCGAAAATGATTAAAGAAAGACCTCTGGAAATCTTTTTCACATAGAAGTGCATTTTTATAAAGCAGTGTTTGAGAAATTGGCATCTGTCTGTCAACCATATGAGACAGTATAATCAAAGTCAGTTAATTCTGGTTAACAGTTCAGATATGTTTGAAACACTGATATTTAGCTTGTTTGGGTTTATGTCAGATGAACAGATTTTACATTCCAAGAGGTTTGGCTGTAGCTTGACTCTGGGCTTATTTACTGCAGAAAACAGGGTGTGACATTAGGGCAAGTTGTAGGAAACATGAACAAAGGGTCTGAACTTTTTGTTATTGTTGCATCACATTCTTATGAAATGGTGTTGTAATCCTCACAGGACAGGGAGAAAACAAAGAAAACTGGGATACAGAGCTGTAGAGTTGGATCAGACTATTTCTATTAAATGCAGAGGTCTGGGTCACAGAGAGGGTAAGTGATTTGCCCAAAGCCACAGAGGAAGTGTGTTGCAAGTCAAAGGTTTGAAAATTGGTGCTCAGATTCTCAGTTACTCTTCCTTTACTGCAAGAATTAGTGAGCATTGCAGCCAAACACCACCATGTCTTTTCTCTCACTCACTGTCTTTATCACTTTCTATATTTGCTACCTTTTTGTTTTATTTTCTTATGTGACACTGCAAAAAAAAAAAAATTCAAGAAGGCAGTAGCTGGTATATTTTTACTGATGTGCCACAGTTTCTGGAAGCCCCGTTTGTATGTTACGTATTCTACATTCTGCACCACTAGAATAATGATTTGTGACTGAGTGTATAGCCAAGGGCCTGTCCTAATTTGCACTGTTAAAATTTTAACTCATACAATAATATCCCTGCAGGTCATTTGCAACCTGTGTAATCTATTTGCTGAAGCAATGTCATGTAAATTAGAATTGTGAGTAGATGATTGTAAGTGATTAAGTTAGCATGTCTTAAGAAGTTACCACCCTTGAGCAGAGATGCAGTAACTGATTGTTGCATGCTTCTATTTCATGACAGGTAAACTCTGGCTAATTTAATGCTAATTTAAGTCACTATGCAGTGCACGATTGTCTGACCATACCTTACAATCTATTCTTTTAAATTCTTTTAAATTTTATTTTTTCACAATGAAGTGTGAAGTTGCTTACAAGCTATCTAACACTCTGATTCATCTGACAGTGTCAATACAAGGTCCCACAATTGACTCTTAGAAGTTTCAGAAAATGAATTTTGTTCAGGGATGTGTGTATGGCACTGGAGGCTGCTGCTGGTTTTAGATTCTGTTTCCAGTGCAGGTGCATGGCAGCACACCAGCCAGCATGGTTGCTCTGGCATAGGCATTGAACACTCTGTCCTTGGGGACAGTGTGGCCTCTGTACTGCCTCTGCTGCCTTTGAGTTTTGTCTGTTTACTGAAGTAAACAGTGTTAGATGTTGACATCTTTATATCCAGCAACTAACGTGATAAAATAAATGGGGAAGCAACCAAAGGACAGGAGAATTTTCTTGGAAGTCTCGGAAGTGTTGCTATTCCCTACTAAATGGCTCTATATACATATAATTTTGGCACATTTTAGAAGGAAGGGCAAGGCACGAGCCAGAATGCTCACTTAAGATTTCTTTATCCAGTGTAAGGCATGTAGATTGACACAGGCACAGTATTTTTTTGGATATCAGTGAAGCTCTGCACAGCCCCAGAGTTACCCTCAGAAGAAACAGATTTTCAGAATGGGACCATAAACAGACATGTGCTGTTGGGGGAGCTTTTGGGACAAGACGGGCTTTCAGAATACAGAGTGCAGGCTGATAGTCAGGAAGTGCTCAGATCCTACAGTGCATGCAGCCAAAGTAGGGCTCCAGCTAGACAGTTTAAAAACCTAGACAGAGATTGTATCTGGCGTATTTTTAGAAAATAATTATGCACATTCTTTTGAATATTTAAAATGATGGTGAAAACTGTATCATTCATCAGGCATGTTGGTTTAAAAAACCAAGAGATGCTGTTAGACCCTGAGAACAGAGACATCATATCTTTGTGAGAGATTCACAGACACTTGATTTCATTCATCCACCCACACAGTCTGAGATAAGCATAAGAAAATTGTTCTACTTCAAGACGGAAAGTTAACTGGTTTGAAAAGCTGTCTTGGAGGTCAAGGGCTTCTGTGATAAATCTTCTACATTTTTATTTGATCAATTTGATGATGTTTCTTAAAGTCCATATAAGAGTTGGTCGGTTTTATGTTTTAATATTCTCAGAGAAGAGAAGTCATATTTTGACAAATGTACTGCTGTACATTAAAAAAGGATGCTATCATGAAACTGCTGTCATTAACAATTAATGTTCCTATTGCCATTTTCATTCTTGTGATAATGTTAATTCATTCTAACCTTAACAGAGATTCCTATCTGTCATGGTTTAACCCCAGCCAGCAACTAAGCACCATGCAGCTGCTCACTCACTCCTACCCCTTCCCAGTGGGATGGGGAGAAGCAAAAAAAAGAAGTAAAACTTGTGGGTTGAGATAAGAACAGTTTAATAACTAAAGTAAAATAAAATACAATAATAACAATAATAATAAAAAATATAATAATAATAATTGTAATGAAAAGGAATATAAACAACAACAAAAAAAAGAGAAATAAACCCCAAGAAAAGACAGCTGATGCACAATGCAATTGCTCACCACCTGCTGACCAATGCCTGAGCAGCGATCCACCCCTCCTGGCCAACTCCCCCCCGTTTATATACTGGGCATGATGTTCTACGGTATGGAATATCCCTTTGGCTAGTTTGGGTCAGCTGTCCCGGCTATGCTCCCTCCCAGCTTCTTGTACACCTGCTTGCTGGCAGAGCATGGGAAACTGAAACATCCCTAACTTAGGATAAGTGCTACTTAGCGACAACTAAAACATCAGAGTGTTATCAACATTATTCTCACACTAAATCCAAAACACAGCTACTAAGAAGAAAATAAACTCTATCCCAGCCGAAACCAGGCAACCTCTCTGTCAAAAAGAAATGAGAATGAATCTCAGGCAAAAAGAATTCAGCAAATGAGTTGGGCCTAGGTAGAATATTTAACATTACAAAGAAAGCAACCAACCTCCTCCCTAATTATGTCACATTTTCGTCACTATCTGATGGATCCTTCACTGTTATAACTTGTAACAGTACCATATGAAATCTGCTTGAACTGTGCTGATATGCATAGCTGAGGAACTGGTGTAGTACTGCAAGCATCTACTGGGTCTCAGAAGTTGGATGGGCCTATTCATTACAAGCATGGCTACATTAGTGCAGGGGTCTTCCAGTTATTAGTGCAATTGAGAAATCAAATTAGTCTAATCGTATGATATGCAGTCTGTTTAGCAACACTGTTAGAAACATTTCTTGTCGTTTTATGATAATGTCTTTACTTGTGATGTTGGATGTGCTTTGTAGTGATGTAGCTGGTTGAGCTCCAAGTGCCTGACTCATGCCAATTTAGAACAAGACTTCATTCTAAAAATTTTCTTACAAATAGGAAATTCCTGAAAAAAAAATTCAGAAAACTCCCCAAACCTCATACAGGTTATTGCTCAAGTTAAATGTGCTCTCCAGTATCACAGCAACAATTGTATGAGACTGGCATTTCTGTAAAATACTTGGATTCTGTAACATGGCATTTTCTGACAAACCATCAGTTGAATCTAGTTTACAGATTATCCTTAAAATGTTCAATGTCAAGCCCATTTTCTCCTTCCCATGGAGGATATTCTCCTCTGATTCGTCTAAGCCACAGCTGCTTTCAGTTGTAATCTCCAGAAGAGATATTGTCTGGGTAAAACATATGGTCAGGTACCCTGTGCCATATAACTCAAAGCTATACTTTTGTTAAAATCTTACTTGCTTGAGAAGGAAGTTTCTGGTCTGCTAATGTAAATGCTCTTGCATTCTTTTAAATTCATGGCACCTACAGAGTTGTTTCAGCTATGTCTTGCATGAAGACTGAGGCAGAGTTCCTGAAAGCAGCATGAATCATGCAAGAATTTGTGGTTTTCTTTTACTTGTTGTTGTTATTGAGGCTTATGGACCATGCCTAGAAGGGAAAACTCATCTTTCCTGTGAGACAATGATTTGTGTGAAGCACAATGCAAAGTGACTATACAAGACTTGCCTTATTTTCCTGAAAAAGCCTTATACTTTTGGCATTATTTACAGAAGGCTATATAGCATGCTTTGACAGCAGTATGCATACCTGTAAAAGCATCTATGAAGGTTTAAGAGCACCAGAAATTTGTTGAAATTATTTTTGAGATATGATGTAAAATTGAGCAAATAGGTGTTTGATCTGAAACTGAAATAGACCATGGTTTTTAAAAAAGTTGCATATGGATTTGAATTAAGAATCTCTAGTTGGGGCCTACTGTGAAAACAACCCATGGAAATAAGTTACCATTCATCCCAACCTGCTCCTCCTAAAGGGGCAAATAACATAGATCTCACTGTGCATTTTCAATGACTCCAAGAAAAACAGCTCATGTTATTTGTCCACTGAAAATGAATAGGAGTGAATGATTTCCTGCATACATTATTTTCCCACATGCATTGTATTCCTACATACATTTATATATGCCCTACATGTATTAGTTCTCTCACTTTCTAGACTAAAAAATATTTTATTTTTTTCTAAAATTCATTATAGATAACTTGTATAGGAGCCAGAAACTGCACATGCTTTCAGTATACAGAGAAGAGTATAATTTTGGAAAATACACAGTTGATGATGAGTTGTTTTTCTTCTGTCACAGCAGAAGTTTGACTATTGAGAGCTATTTCCTCATGGAATAAGGGGAAGGGGGAAGACAGCCTTTTAGATCTTGTCACATTTTCTTCTTTCAGTGAAAAAAAATCATTTACATTCTTCCAGAATCGCTGTGGTTTTCTTGTGACACCTGTTTTGGAGACATCTGTTTACGCACTAGTTTTCTACTAAACCAGCTTTCTGCAGTATTTTGTTGGGAGATGCACAATGCAATTGTTCACCATCTGCTGACCGATGCCCAAGCAGTGATCTGCCCCTCCCGGCCAACTCCCCCTGTTTATATACTGGGCATGACGTTCCATGGTATGGAATACCCCTTTGGCTAGGTCAGGTCAGCTGCCCCGGCTATGCTCCCTCCCAGCGTCTTGCACACCTGCTTGCTGGCAGAGCATGGGAAACTGAAAAATCCTTGACTTAGGATAAGCGCTACTTAGCAACAACTAAAACATCAGAGTGTTATCAACAGTATTCTCACACTAAATCCAAAACACAGCACTATATCAGCTACTAAGAAGAAAATAAACTCTATCCCAGCCAAAACCAGGACAGGAGTATTCCTCCGTCTTGCAGAGTGGGGAGGAGGAATGGAAAGTATTTGCTGTCAGGCTGGCATAATTATGTTTCTGTTGTGATTATGTCTTAAGTACTGTAATCTTTTCATATCAGTATTTTGCCATGACCTGATTCACTGAAGAAAGCAAGCAATGTAAACTGGCACCGTGCGGGCTGGGTGCTGGGGGCAGCGGGGGCTCCCCCAGGACCTCAGGGCAGGGCCGGGCAGCCAGGGCCCGTCTCACCACCCCAGCCAGGAGCAGGGCAGCTGGGGGGCACCGGGACAGCCCCAGCCCTGGGTATCCTGCACCTCCCTGGGGATGGGGTCAGGCTGAGGCAAGGCCGGGATGTGGGCCCATAGGTGGGCCCAGCTCAGCAGGCCGATGGCTGGGCAGGGCTGTGGGGAGCTGGCGAGCGGCCCTGCTGCAATGTTGCTGCAGCAGGGACTGACGGCGTCGGGGTGGGGGGGCTAAAATGGGTTTCCTGGGCCGTGGGCAGGTGGGGAGGTGGGCCGTGGGCAGGCCCTGGGCCTGGGCAGGCCCTGGGAGAGGCCCACTGGTGCCCTCAGGGCCCTGACAGGAAGCTGTACCACATTTATACTCCGACTGCTCCAGGGAGACCTGTGACAGCCTCAGGGCTTCCTGGTGACTGTCATGGCGAGAGCCCTTCCCAGGAAGCCTCCACTCCAGGGATGGCTACCTTTCTCAGCTCGCCAGGAAGGAGGAGCCGACTCCTAGCTTTTCAGCTCCCAGTACGAGTGTTCTGAGAACATGAACTCTTAACACCAGCTGTGTTGGTTTTAGTACTAAATTTGCGGCCTGACAAGTTTAGTGCTGGATACCTTCCTAGGTGCCTTCCTGGCCTGACACAGTCACCTACGTTTGAGGGTGTAGACATGGGAGCCCCCCACTGCCGTCACTTCCCCCCCTCACCTGGCGGGGCCCAGGCAAGCTGTTCCCCACAGCAGGCACCCCTTCACCGCCAGCACTGCAGGTGCCGAGAGGCAAAATCACCCCTGCCAAGGCAGGCTGCAGCATTGAGATGGCGAATGCCCTACAGTAAGTGGATGAGGTGGGCTGCGCGGCCTCTCTGTGCTAGTTTGGTTGCTCTTGTCCCCAGTTCTTCAGGGGTTTCCCTTCCTGATTCATGATTGAGCTTTTAAAAGTGC
This sequence comes from Gymnogyps californianus, assembly GCF_018139145.2. Lineage (NCBI taxonomy): Eukaryota > Metazoa > Chordata > Aves > Accipitriformes > Cathartidae > Gymnogyps > Gymnogyps californianus. The sequence goes on from NC_059473.1 coordinate 39,508,516, forward strand.
TCTGGTGCTTTATAGGTTTTGGCTGCTGAGGAGATTTCTTTCCCTCCTCTTTGTGTTGCTCACTTTTTTGTTTTCTATATGATGAGTTCGCTCTGTAATGGCAGTTAACAGGCATGCAGTAATCTGCATAAATGGAGAAAGGCAAATGCAGACTGAAAATGTGCCAGAGAAGTGCATTGGAACTACCAGCTGATTTCACAGCATCACGCAGCCAAGATGGAAGACATGAAATAATACATGGCCCCTTAACTGGCATAACATGACCAATGCTGTGCCTGCAGCTGTACTGCAGCACAGCACCATCAACGTGTGCCACAGGGAAGTGTAAAGCCAGGAATCCCATTTCAATTGCGGATTTTATGCTTCTATTATTTTCCAAAGAACATTAAGGGGTTTTTGTGTTCAACTGTAAACCTTTTGGATACAGTCAAAGACTCTAAAAAAAATTCCTTTTTATGCCAAACTGCTGCTGATGTGCTCCGTGGCCTTGGTATTACATTCAACCTCTTTATGATTCAGTTCTGCATTTCCATTCTTCACAGGGCTGTTATAATGCTTAACTTATTAATGTCTATACATTGTTTGATGTCCTTGAGCAAATAGAAATATAAAGCTACAGATATACAGACAAATAATAGTATTTCAGGCCTGCTGAACTCCAGTTTCAACCTGTAGTCACAAAACTGAATTGCCAAGGTGAGAAGCAGGAAAGGAGCTCTGTGAGAAGCTGAAATGAGGAAAGGATCTCCAAAAGCATTACCTTTTTTTCCTCCCTACTGATGAAATGCTCCATTATTTTACTTCCTGAGTTTGAAGCATTATTATTTTTTGATCCCAGTTCTTTTCAGAAAGCATTTAAGTAGTTGTTATTCCAATAATGAGATGATAATGGGAGAAGAAAAGAAAAATTTCTCCCCAAAATCATAATTCTCAGGATAGTCTGGGTGACAATTTCTGTGTGGGCTAAAAAATAAAGAATTACTATTTTCCAAGATTCATTGTTCCATTAATTGCTACTATTCTAGGGCAGGGCTTCTTCCAGCTTGTATTTGGGATTGTGATTTACATTTAGCATCTATGCTGCGATGCAATCACAATAAGCTACAGTATTTTCAGTTTTTACGTCAGCCAATGTGTCTGCAGACTCAGCAACTGTCACAATTTTAGTATTTGAGTGTGAATTTTTTCTACCTAGTTCTTGGTTGGTTCATTGAGTTCAAAAATAGCAACAACAAGAAAGAAAGATTTGAGCTGATTTTGAATGAATTTTCACAGATTTATAATCTACTTGCAGGGATTCCAAAAGTAAAGACAGAAACTGCTTTTGGAGGGTAAATGATTTGTTGAAAATTATTTGCTCAACTCTAATTAGGATAAACATTTTTACTCATGGAAATGAAAAATGTACAGGCTCAGATGTTTATTAATTCAAATATGTAGCATTTTTGTTTGTGAATAATTTTGAAACTGATAATACCCAAGTTCAATTATTGTGCAGTTAGTTACTATGGATACTTTGTTTGCAAAATGTGTGGATTTATGGCTAAATTTCTGCCAAGGACCGTATTGTTAAATAACGTCTTTTTTTAGACAAGCACATGAAGTGGCATGAGAATATGTTCATAGTCATGCACACAGATCTGGCAGATAGAAGTCTGAGTAAATATCAGTGAGCTTTATTTTGCAGTCCTCTCTTTGTATGTCTTGGAGCAGATTTGTCAGATTTGTATAAATAGGGCTTTTTAAATGACAGCTTTATGTAGCAGTTCAGTCATTATTTTTGTTTTGTCAAAAGCATCCCTGCTTCTGTCTCCCCACATGCCAGTACTAATGCAGCTTTCCTAAAGCCCAGTCAGCTTTCCTGCGCTTTGCTGGTTTTGCCCAGTCTCATGGAAGTATTGTGGTACAAACAGATCATCTTTTAGTTGTCAAGACTGAGTGTGCTTCACTTGGTTTCTTACTTTAACATGTTTCCTCTGATAAAAGACTTTTGCATTCATTTCATTAAATATTGTCAAGTATTATGCAGTGACATGTTTACCAATAAGCAACATGTAAAAAAGCTGCCCCACACAGTTACTGTCATGTTCCCATCTCATGCACAGGTCCTCGGGCTGTCCCTGACTCTTCTGCTCTGGGGATCCTCCCGGTGGCCAGATTCTGCATGAAAATCACATATCTATTCAATAAAAAAAAAGTTGAAATTTAAAATTACCTTTTTTACAGTAGTCACATTGCAGGGTCTTTAGACACAGTAAGACACAACTAGTTATAACCAGAATAGCAATACTCAAGTGAGTGGATGAACCATTCGTGGGGTGTGGGTTGTAGGGTGGCTTACTGAAGCAGGTAAGAAATGGCAGCAGTAACCTGTGAGGTACCCTTTTGAGGTTAGTGAGAAAGCTCGGCTGAAAACAAAACTTCTCTGTAAGTGCTTGCCTAAGCAGGACCTCTTTCTCAAACAAGAGCAAAGCCAGAAGATTTATTTCTCTGTCTTCAAATATATTTGACTAGTTTGTACAAATTTAGGTGACAAACTTTTTACTTGTAAAGCAGCAGAAGAGAATTATTATTCAGTCAAGGTATCATTACTCGTTCATTCAGTCATTCCTACAATATGAGAGTTGAAAATGCAATCTCCATGTGTAGGTGCTGACCAGGTGAGAAGGTGCCAGTGGATGGGCCCCAGTATTTATGCAGCCCCCTTTGCAAGGCAAGGTGTATGATTTATGTAGCCTCAGTTGTCCCGCAGATAAAGGCGTCCTTAGTTAATAAAAGGCAGTTTTTGTGAATTGGTGAGCGTGGCTTGGAGTCAGGGACCTTGAGATCCACAGGCAGGTGAAGCTTCAGCTTCACGGGGCTGAATTCAGCCCTGCATTTGCATGCAGAGGCAAAAGCTGCTGCTGGCTGTCATTTGCCGCACCGGCACCTTTGAGAGCACGCCAGCAGGCGCTTACAGGCAAGTACTGTGTCAGAGCTGGATTGCTGCTTAGAACTGCTGAGTGAATTAGGATGTGTAATAATTTTTAAAACAAAACTCTATCTTTACCTATATTCTATTGGGGCCTGCATATTGTAACACCTTTGAGCAACAGGTGGTGGAAATTAAGCACCATTGGCCTTGACTGGTATTTTGCCAGGTCCTCTCCTCCATACTCTTTCCACAACCAAACTGTTAATAAATGCTCATTAAGAAGCAAGTTATCTGTTTGAACCTGTTTTTTGAATACGTTATTTCCTGTAGTTTTGGCTTCTATTTTATTTCTCTTTACTTAATTGAATCATTTTATGGGTTTTGTTACTTTTCCTTCTCCTGATTCTTATCTTCTTTGTTACAAATCATAGACATGTAACTGGAGGGTTGGCAATGTAGTTTGGAGAAACAGATTTAGAAGTCTAAATTTTGTCCTAAGGGATAATTTTCACATATTTGTTTTTAATATCTTACACAAACTGAGTGATTGATTTAAATGATCCATCAAGTGGTAATAGCTCAATAGACTGTTTGATGTGGTGCTATCACAGTGAGTATAAAATGTCAAAAAAGTAGTAACAATGAAGTTTAAGAGAAGTAGGTGCTTTATTCATGACTGGGAAGAGCCTTGCCAATAAAAAGGGGCACCTGTTTCAGCTTCACTGAGGAGGTGGTGTTACTGATTGTCTATGGGAAAACACTTGGACTCAGTCTGGAAAGACTGGTCAGAAAGGCTAGATCATGATTCAAACTTTCAAAATGTTTTGCATTTTCATTAGGATGAGCTCAATATTAAAAAAAAAGTGGAAGTATTTAGTATTTGAAAGCTTGATATTTGAAATTCTTGTTAGATGACCTACAGGTTACAATTTTATAATTTCACACAGCTTATTTATATTTGAGATGGATGGCCAAGAGTAGCACGGCATGTAAAATACTTTAAAAATACAGTTTAATTGTAACTTAAACAGGAATTAATGGAGCAAATTACTCTTTTCTGTTATAACATGTAAAAAAGAGAATTATTTCCACATTTGTTGGTGAAAAAAGGTATGAGTTTACTTTGTTTGTTCTCATATGGCTCTCATAATAAGAGCTAACAATGAAACCTTACCTAGTGTGATTTTGTATTTTTTGTTTTAAATTCTAATTGTATCATGAACGGATCCTTAGGGTGAAATGTCTTGGGTTTAGGAATTACTTTATAGTTTTACCTCATTCTATTGATGAAAATACAACAATTAAAGGTAAAATTTTTATAGGCAGTCAAATCAGATGAAAGACAAGTCCTAGATGAAAGGAAAATGTGCTCTTAGATGATCATAGCCAGAACATTGAATTTTAAAGGTCTTAATTCATCAAGGAAGACTGTATTTTAGTATGTAGGTTTTTGGCATTATGCTTGGGTAAAAACATAAGTATGAACATAAGGAGGAGAGTCAGTGTCAAAATGCAAACTGTGAGGAGAAATGCAACAGTAGATTTGAATAACCTCGTGCCTTGTGGTTTGTATTTCTGATCCAATTTTGCACTTTGTTTAGTATTGTGATGTTTTTAAGAGAGCTTCAAGGTATAAACTTAGAGTTTTCATTGGAGATGGAGCTGAGGAATTTGCTAGGATCCACTAGTATTGTTGTGACCAAAAATTAGTATGTTCTTTCCTGTCACCCTGGGTTTTGTCAGGTGTAATAGAAATGCCAGCTGCTCCTTGTTGCTTGCTGAAATCACTATTTATCTAGCCGGTTTGCTTTTCTTGGGTATATGTAAAGATCTGGTTTGCACAAAAAGAAAAAAAAGCTCAAAGTAAGGAGTGTGAAAACTGTAGATAAAGATTTGCTGAGAGTGAATCTGCATATCAGGAAAAAGTAGTATGAAGCACTAGGAGAGTGTTGTGAATCAAGGGCGTATTTTGTAAATCTGTAGTTAGTTTTCTAAAGCCAGCACAGCCATCTCAGCCATCTTTCTTGCTTGAAATATATAACACAACACCATTGTAATTTTCTCAGACTGTAGTGAATGTTGGGACTTTGAAATATAATGATCGTGTCTGTTCTTAAAGTTTCTGAAATCATGAATCTGGGTTATGAAAACAATTGAACTGGCTTAAAAATTGTAAGATAAAGAAAATGAAATTAAAGCATATTGGTATGCATCAGCTTTCGAGGGTATACTACTGGTATTTATTTTCCTGGTCTTGCGTATATGAGGGAAGATGATACAACTTTTCCTATAAAGAAATTTTTATATTTGTTGGTAGGCAAAAATATCATTTTCACATGAAAGAATACATGGTTATGGCAGTCACTTTGTAAATGGCAGTATATCATTTGAACGGTGGGAAAACAGACATTTTTGATAAATGCAAAGTTTCACTGCCTTTCAAGCTATCTCAAGCTAGGGGAAAAAAAAAAAGAGTGAAACAAAATTGCATGTTACTTTTTAAAATGTTTGCTCAGTTTTCAAGTTTGACTAGTCAGGCTATATAATGACATCACATCTACTGTCTGGTTTTTTTAAAACTTCTGTCTTTTTATTTTAGTATTTAATGTGAACTTGAGGCATTTGTGGTGAAGGGCTTAGATTAAGAATTAAGCAACCCAAAGTTTGCAGATGTTTAATGGCAACGATTTGTTTTGTCTGAAATGTACAGAATTTTAACCACATGGAGTTAGATCATCCAATTTCAATGCTCACAGAAATTTTAATTGTAGTTCAACTTGTGAAATTTCTTCCTACCTAATTGTTGTTTTGTGTAACTCATCTGATGCCACTGAAGTCACTGCCGATTTACATTAATATAAGTGCAAATTTTGTGCTCTTAGTTGTGTTACAGGCTTCAAAAAACACATGGAATCTAAACAAGGACAAATGAACAGGGAGTGGATCATTTTGTTTCAAGCTTATTTGTATAAAAGTATATCCTTTATCAATTAATACTTGCTAAAATCATGTTTCTGAGAAGTTGTCAGATTCTGTTCCTGGCTGTTAGATTTAGTTAATCTCTTAGAGGTGGGGGAAGTCCTGTTCATCACAGAAATGCTCTTAGGAGGTTTCTTTGCTGGTGAGTTTGTGGAAGGGCAAAGGTGAAGGAGTGAGGAAAAAATTCTTTCGCTAACACAAGTATTTCCTGTAGACAGCAATTACATACAGGTCTGTGAACTTTAGTTAGCTACCCACAAGCATTTGAACTGTGAGCTCAATGTAGTGTTTGTCTAACCTTCCTTTATTTCTGTATTTCCAAGATATCTGGTAGAGACTTTTCAAAATGAAATACTTTTTTTTTTTCTTTACGAGTGAAAGATCAAATAATGCAATTATTTGACCATTTTCTCACCAATTTACAGTCTGTATACCATAAGAGAGTTCGTTAAGTAGGAAGCATACATAGGAGTTTGGCTTTTTCCTGACTATTTCTGCAAGCTATGATTCTAGCTGTGCTAATAAAAGCTACTCTATATGTAGCTATTTTACAGTTCTTTTGTCAACTCATTGTTTGATGTCACATTGACTAGGAGTTCTCTGAGCTTAATTTATGAGCTTATTTTGGAGTAAATAATTATATTTGCTTTACTCTGTGGCTCTTACTGAAATGAAAGTGTAGCTTAATGCTGCCTTCAAGTATTGTGTTTTTTTCCCTAACTAGTAATCGCATGTAGTAACAATACAGAAAATCTGCATAATGGCTACTACTAATCTCGTACAATAAGGCAAAATGCTATTTCAAAGGAAAATCTGTTCTATTCAGTTGTAGGCAGAAAGATATACTGGGAGTTATTATCTGTTCTGTTGAAGTAATGGCACTTCTGCTGAGGAATCCTGATGGATGGGATGGTGACCTTCTCTCTACTAGTTTCTGGGGTACAGGCGTTGTGGGTTCTGTAAGCCTTGTTCCCATGTAACCACCCAAAATATGTCCATGGTTCCTTCTCTTGGGGAAACAAAACAGTTATTTTCTACTAGTACTTTCAAAAGGCACAAAGCAATCCAAACAAAATGTGAAAGGGGGTTCTTCTTACTTGGTACCAACTGTCCAGGCATTTCTGAATGGAGCAGGTTGTAACATCCAGAGTCTCTTCAAGCAAAGTCCCCCACCCTGGCCTACCAATGGGAAATGCAGCTCTGAAGTGCTCTGGTTTAGATCCTGGGTGCCAAATGCACCCTGTGGATCCAAAGGAGTAGAGCAGGATTTTTTTTTTTTTTTTTTTTTCTGACTTCACTCCCTGTCACTTCCCAGTATGGTCAAATATAGCTCACAATGCCAGCAAATTGTCTTTGGTATTGTTAGAAGTCATTGACTGACTGGTTTATCATCAGATAGGATTGTCCAAGAATGTCGGACTAGCATTATGGGAATGAGAAAATGAGTAGCATCAGCATGAAAGTTGTACCTCACAGTAACTAGAAGCGTATGTACTGTGTTGAGACTAAACATGTCCAATGTTATGGAATTCTGAAAATTAAATTACTTCAACTGTTTCCTGATCAGAGCAATGTTTGAAATAGCCCAAAAAATAGAGATGTAGGGAAAAAAAATGCTGGCTGGAAACCCTTGGGGAATTGATTTTTCAGAGACACTAAGAATACACACATCCTATGGAAATCCAAGAACTCCTTGAATACTGCGTACTTGAGTTATATAGGCCTTAAAATTACTGCTTTAGCTTTAATTTGTTCTATGCATCACATCTTCACCTTAAATGTAATGCTGTTCTATTTTGTCCTGAGAAGGAAATGGAGTTTGACTTATATTTTCAGCCTTATCGTGTCCTGCTGTTTTCTGATATGGTCATATTCACCCTTCTGTGCCAGTGGACGTGCTCACAGTGCAATCAGTTTTCCCTGTCAGTCAGAAAGGGGTCTAGAACTGTGGTCTGGATTTAACCATCTCTTCAGTGCCTTTAATAGGCAGTTAACCTTTTTGTCCCCAAAGACCTCTCATTAAGGCAATCAGCTGGGTATTTCAGTGTTTCAGGATGAAATACATAGTGGGCTTTTTGTTTCACAGTTTTACCTTGTCCTGTTAAACTTCTAATTGCCACCTGGACTTAATGTATTTGATGAATATCAGCTGGTACTCCACTCATTTTCACTGGCCACGGGCAGCTCTAGCTTGTCTCGTGCAGAACACCTCCTGTGGTACAGCAGCATCAATCATTGTATCTGACAACACTGTTCATATGCTGTCTGTGGAAAGAAGGAGTAAAGGTGAGTTCACAAGCATTTTGCAGGCATATGCTAATCAAGTGCTAAAAAACTTTAAAAAGACAGTATTTTATTTATTAAATTCTACATTGGCATTTTGTGAACAGCTCATGTAATTTTCAAATTATACTTTTGCATGTAATTTACATGACCTGCTCTCAGCAGATGTTTGATTTGCCAACTATTTGGAAGAACATAGTGCATGTTTCCTATTGCCTTACTTACTGATTTCCAAAGGCCTTTAGTGGTGAGAAAGGGGTTTAGACCACTGACAGTGATGGATTTACAAAAGGGTATATCTGGCCCACTGATTTTTAGAAGTAGTAATGTCACCCAGTTTGAATGATAGGAGTAAGTTGAAAAATACATGATATCTAAATAACTTTAATCCTTTTTAAAATTTTTTTTTGCTTTAATGATTTGATAAAAAGAACAATGCTTACTCCTTTTTATAAAGCTGTATGTCAAAAGAAAAGTAGTAGTAGTTTATCTATAGGGAAAGGGCATAAGAAAAATGGAAGGAACTGGCAGTGATACCAGTATTCTTTTGGGCCTCGATGTACGAACATTACAAGAGCCTGAGATTTTGTCTGGTTAATACAAAACAAAGCAGAATGTAGTTAGCCTTGCTTTGCAGTGATTATGGACACATACAGGTTTACAGTGTCGTATGCTGGCATGAGTGGTTTCGGTGTATTTTTTTCACCATACTAAGAAAAAAAAGGTCTTGGGTTCAGTTCTAAAACTCCCCAGTCATCTCTGTTTTAGGTTGTAACTCAAGTAGCAAAGTGAGACTAGAGCTGGTTCAAAACCCACATGCTACTTGTGAAAAAATTACTAGAAAAAATGTGATTTTTTTCACAAAAAAAAATGCTTTCTACGTTTCTAAATTAATCAAGATTAATGTTTTTGTTGCCCTTTTCAGAAGAATTTTCAAAATCAAACCTTATATTTATGTTTGTTTAAGTTTTTAAGATTTAAAAATACTCATTTTATGCCATCACATTTTGGAAGAGATGTTTCATTTTTTTTCTACTCTTTTTGAAATTTCCTCCTCTTCAAACATTCTCAGCTTTTGTGCTTTCAGAAATTTCCTGGTGGAAGCAATTTTAAAGAAATGGCATGAAAAAGGTTTTCCCCAGATTTTTATCTTCCTCCCACTTTTTCCTTCCGCCCCCAGTAGAAAAGATATTGTTGGGCAATAGTTAAAGAGTGAAAAAGAGAAGAGGAAAGAGAGGCAAAAATCCAGTAAGCCCAACAGACCAAATCCAAAGGCTTATGGTGGATGTACTTCAAGTGGTAAATATACTTGAAGGTCTAGCTCAACAAGCACATCCAGAAGGAATAACCATTATATTGCATCTGTGAGAATAAAGTCAGTAAACCCTGAAACATTTAGGCTAGGTTTCATCTCACCTAACTTAGGCTGCCTAGCAGTTATGAGTCTGGTATGAGGAAATCATCTGGGTAATGGAAGGAGATGGCAGTAATTTATTCCACCTGTATTATTAGCTGAAGTTATACAAGATTAGTTCATTAATGTTTTGCTGTTGCCTATGTAATTTTCATACCAGCAACCATAGCTGAATCTCAACCTAATTTTTCGTATTAAGTCCAATATTTATTTTGTGAATATACCATTACAAAGCAGATAAACAACTACCTGTAACAAAATAGGCAAGACAAATACAAAGTCAGTTAACCACTCCTGGATGCCCATGAAGTTTGATCTCATTCAATAAACAAGCAGTTTATTTTCAACAGGCCCGCATGCAGTAGCTGTTGCAATCAAGTTAATAACTCTGCCCCATTTCACAGGAGTGGAGTTACCAGTAGGAAAATGACGATGAAGAGAAGGATGTCATGCCTCTACTCCACTCCAATTAATAATGCCAAATGCTGCAAGCGTACTGTAATATGATCCATTAGTGGCTTTGCAGCTCCCTCTCTCCAATTCTGCTCCAGAAATAGATGTATTTCAGTTCCATTCCAAAAAGCAGGAATAATAATAACATTTGCAGAGCTGAGTAAAAGCTAGAATTTCACCAAAGGGAACATGAGACTTGCTGACTGTTGTCAGAGGAGAAATTTGTGAAAAGGTTAGGACAGGTTGCACAAAACTTTTAATGGAAGTTCTACAAAACTTCAAGATACTTCATTTTACCCAAACAGTGCAATATTTTTGCATGTTTCAGGCTTTACCTTTTCAAGTCTCAGGTTTGTAACTACATCTTGCACACACTTTAAAAAAAAAAAGTTCCCATAGCAAACATAACATTTGTCCTAGTAATGATGGCTTTGAAATTCTTAGTAATCAAATATATTTAGCTGCATAGCTAAATATTTTTATTTGAAAGATTGGAGAAGTATGTGTGGGGTTAAGAAGAGAGGAGGTAATTTGCCATGACCTATTTTCATTCCATTCCAATCAAAATTGCACCACTTAGCTGAGTGCTAAAAAGGGATGCCTGAAGCACCCTTGCATTAAATCATCTGTTAATGTCAGGTCAAATTTCTGGCCTACTGCCTTGTAGGTGGTGACAGCCCTCTGCAAGGGATACCTGTGTTCTGCACACTTGTCAGAAACTTTTATGTGCTAAGATAGCAAAAAAGGCCTGAAATATTGATAGTTGCTATGAAGAAAGATCTCCAAAGACATAAGATGAAGAACTAAGAAAACAGTTGGAAATACACATCTTTGCTGTAACTAGCTCTGAAGTAACAGTACTCTCTAATTCAGCTAAAACATTGATGTTTTGGCACAAGAGATTAATAGGTGAATTGTTCTTGAAGTAAAATGAAATATTTGTGAATTCAGTCATGGTGTGAAAGAAATGTAACTTCTCCAAATTTCATGGTATTGCACAAAATTTGGCTTCTGAGCAAGTATCACAAACGGTTAACTACTTGTCCCCTTTCCTTAGTCTGAAAATCTAAATAAGATAAAGCTTTCCCAAAGCCATTCTAATATGTTTTGATTTCGCTCTGGAACAAAACACCAAAGAATCTTTTTTTTCTCAGTTTATTTTGATCCTTCTAATGTCTCTTTCGTCTAGTTTTGGTTCTGTGGCTCCCATGGAAGCCAGTAGGTAGGTCCTGAGTACAATGCAACGTAGAATTGGATTCAAAGTTCCTGATTTAGTAAAACATGCAAGTGTGTCTATATAAGCCGCAAAGGTCTAATTTGCAAATGTGCCTTGTAACAGGGCTCCTTTCAGCACAGCATTGTGGTAGCAGACGCCTTCCCACCTTGCCCCATCTCCTCTCTCCGTCTCCAATACCCTGTCCAGTGGACAGAGCTGAGGTTTCAGAGCAAGAAGCTCTGCCTGCATGGGAAGCCTGGGTGTCATGGGCTGTGGCCACAAGCAGCTGAGTGAAATATACTCAAAACAGGGGCTTGATGGGTCTGTCACTGCCGTGGCATACTGTGCATTTGCAGTTTAGCACTGTTGCCGTGTTTAGCACTGTTGCTCTAGCGCTCCATGTGCCGAATGAAATCATTAGCAGATTTGAGATCTATCAACCATCTGTGCCTGGTATCTGTTCATCCTCAAGTGGGAAAGAGCTATCAGTGCAGAGCTATAGTGGGATGTGGCAGTGCTAGAAGGTCTCTGGGGTATGTCTTGGTCATTTGAATTAGTGTGCCCCTCGCATAGCATTTACTGCCCACCCCTTCCTCCTGGATAATATTTGAATCTCTTGAGAAGCCTGTTAACATGAGAACTCGTTGCAGCATCTTTTGTTAAATATTTGCCAATGACCAGGAATACCCAGTCAGCTTTGATGTGAATGAGAAACTTAAAAATCCATGAAGGTTTTTTTTATATCTTTAATTTACATTACATTGGGTTCATAAATTAGGGAAAAAAGTGTTAGTTATGGCTTTTTTCCTGGTGGTGGGTTAGAATACACCAGCTGTGACACACCATTTACAGAGATGGCTGGAGTCATTGTATATCAAAGCTGAAAATGATATTGACCCTATCAGTGCAATATACCCTTTGGTAGTCCTTCTTGTAAGGGTTTCTTACACATGTTATAAGAGCTGCCTCACTGCGTTGCAGTAATGTACAGGAACACGTGGAGACAAAATGATTGATTATTAGTCCTGGTGTTTGTAATTTGATCTGTGCAGCAAGTGTTAGCCAATAATGATTTGTTTTCTTTCCCTTGCTCCCTTACTGACATTTTTCATTGTCTTAGTGTCCAAAATTCCAAATCTGCAATGTCCTGCTATCAAGTCTGAGTCTGTTTTATTTAACCCAAATGCAAATCCGTAGTATAAGGCAATATGAATGAGGTCTGAACTGAAAGCAAATTCAACTCGGTATGTTGCCAAACTGAAGCCTTCATACCACGTCAAATGCAAACACCGAAATAAATCTTCATGTCTGTCCACTAGACTGTGGGTCTGGCACAGACAGAGATTGCTCAGACAGTAGCTCCAGATGTCTTGAGAACAGAGACCTCCTTACGTGGTAAATTTACAGAGTTTTCATAGGTCACTCAGAGAGGAAATAAAATTTAACAGATTGCAATAATTTATGTTTGCTGATAAGGTATGCCTGAGAATAATGGTCAGTCAGTAAAGTTGGTTTACTCTCTGTGTGTTTACCAGTCTGGGGAAGATTATGTCTTCTACTTGGGTTACCTTACTGAGTACAGGATACCTCTCTAAAATGTGCAGTCTCGCAAAAGAACAAATCTTTATTATATAAAGTGATTGAATTAAATAAATAGTTTGTTGTTTGAAATAGCAGTTCCTTTTAAATCAGCTTGCAGGATTTATTGTCATGGAGCCAACTCGAACACTGAGAATTGATTCTTTAAATTGTTAGTGAACTGTATGGCCAATCAGGCTATGATGATAAGCCTTGAGAGCTCTAGGATACTCCTAAGTAAGTTTTGCATTGTGGAGGTTTGAAAACTCTGTGACTCTCCCCTGAGAATTTTCCCTCGGTTCTCATGCTGGGAGATGTGTTATTTCAGAAATTTTAGAAATGGCAAGGAATTCAACTTTGCAACTTTGAAGTTCTGAAATATGCGAGCATTTTTCCTTATTTGTGGGTATAACAGACTGTGAGTACTCTGGTCTGTCTCCGCATGTGGATATGCAGTTTTAGTGCTGCGTAGCTGGATAGAGAGGAATTTTTAGAGGAATCAGAAGGGACAAGCTGAACAACAGCACAGATTAAATAACTGAGATAAATGATTCTGCAGGAGTTAAGATGACAAGGGCCATGCCTTTATAAGGAAGAACCCATTTCTTGAAGCGCCAGTTTGCCGAGAATTGTTTTTTCTTTCTTATTTTAAAATCTGGGATCACACAGAATCAGAACCTGATTGTAGTATAAGGAATAAGGTGGGTCAGTTAAGGCAGAAAAAAGACAATGCAAGGTGACCATGAAACCTGAAAGAAATACTACGATGCATGAGAAAGACGTTGTTGTGCCTTTTTTTCCACCCCCACCCCCGAAATTGAGTTAGTTAACTTCCAGTCCCAGTAGGTTTTGATCCATAAACAATTGCCTCAGGAACAAGCAGCTTACCTGTGCTCTCCTGCACCAGTGTTAGATACTCCAGATTTAGCTGTTATTTGAGCTATATCTGTGAATCCTGGGAAGCTAGGAAAATGGATTTTTCTTCATGTGTTCTGTAAAAGAAATGCCTTCTTCCTTTTGTTTCTTGGGATTTGTGGTCTACAACATCAACTCTTGCGGTGGACTTTTGAATTGAAATCTCAGAACTCCCCTTGGTGGGACTGATCTTTAACATTGAGATTTAAAAGCTCTTAAAAGTTTTACATAAATAGAAATGTAGAGGAGATTCAGTAGATTTTTAGAGACTTTGTAACAAATCTAAAAGAAAACGAACAACCCCATGCTCAGTTGACAGACTATGGAGATTTCATATTTGATACCTGTTACCAGCTGCTACCTGTCCGTGAAGGATTGTCATTATATCAGAATTTCTCACACCAAAAATGAGATCTTCCTCCCACCACCACCATCTCAATTCCTCTCCCTCCACTTGCTGAGGACAGAAAGCAGCCATAACAAAGGTTACTATCTGTAGTACACTTTGTATGTTTATCATTGGTTTTTTCATACCTGAGTTTAAAAGGGGGGAAAGATTGTCTCCTAGGAGGTTAATCAAACCTCAGAGCACCTGAAACTTCTTATGCCTCTGGTAGGATTGTGTGCAAAATCCTGTAGCTCAAAATTCATGGGACCAGTTAAACTTCTGCCTGTGTTTACGTACTTAAATAGCTTTTTAGATCTGGCCCTGTATAGTTCAAATTCCCAGTCTCATATTTGAAATTGCAAATAATTAGAAATTAGATGGTGTTTCACTACCTCACTGGGATATTGAGATGTAACTGCATACTGTGAAAATATCTAAAACAGAGAGGTTAAAAAGTGCCTTACAGCAAACTACTCTTGAAAGAAGCTCTTGATGTCTGAATCTCAGAGCATCCATTCATCTCACGTTTTTCTTCGCATATATCCTGGTATAAAAAGCTAATGCATGTTTATGAAAAGGAAAAAGTAAAACTATTGTGACTTCTGTGTGAAAAATTTTCACATGATAGAATACATACCTTTAATAGAAGATGATGAAACGGTCTCTATAACTCTACAGTGATCAAAATTCAATATTGTTAACATAAACAGTTTTATGGTAATAATATGAGATTTACAAGGAAGAGGGATTCATTTAGTTCTAAGAGATGTTTGACCTCTGCTACTTCATAATCCGTTAGAGAGAGCTAAGGTCCACATAAGCTGGCTTTCTTTCTCTTTTACCTGGAAGGCATTATTTTTTCAATAAATACCAAAATCAAGTCAATATTTTTAGAACCAGGATAATTGCCACTTTAAATGGACTAATCTTTGCTCAGAAGTTGTCTGACACTTTATATCCAATGCCAGCAGGAAAGAAGTAATTAAGATGTATGCTTTTGGTAATTGATCAGGAACATTTTAATGGGTTACATAAATAATAGACTAATCAAAGTATTGTCTAACCATTTAAAAAAACACATGCCCTACTACATGTGCATTTATTTAAATTAACATTGCTGTCAGTATTTATGAGAAATTTTGAAAGAGGATTTCATTTTCACCTTATGGTTAATGCTCTCATAAATAATAATTTGTCAATTTATAGGGTAAGATATACTATTAAATTGTTCAGTGTACCTCTTTAAAATAGAGGTGTGCATTCACTGTTCTGGGCAATTACTCTATGGATAAAACTGCAACTTTCAAATCTCATTTTCACATCTGCCAAATCCTACTCTAACTCATTTTCTGTTCTAACGAAAATTAATGATACTAATAATCTAATGTTATGCAGAAGAGACCTGATCCTTTTCTTGTATATGCAGTATCATGCAGTGTTTTTCTACATAAAATATTTTATTAGTATGTCATTGATAACTGACCAACAGATTGTCTAAAAAAAAAAAAAAAATACAAAACCAGCTGTTCCAAAAAAAATCAGATATTTAAAAAATACATTAGGGATTGGGTTCTGGTTCTTGTTTAAGCCCATGAAAATGATACTTGCTAATCATTTACAAAGTGCTGATCTATCTTGGAGTTGAACACCAAGAAACTTCAGTCTGATAGTTTGAGGTAGGGCTATATCTACTTGCAAGCAACTTCCATTCTTCTCCACTCTTTTCTAAAACCACTTTAGCTTTGTATGACTGTATGAGGGAGGAATACACTATCAAGCTGAATATTTGAGATTAAATGAAAGGTTATATTTCTCTTGAATGGCAACTTGAACATTCTTTTTTGTGGGATCTCTTACATGCAAACCAAAACACCCATAACGTGAAAGATACGCTATTACACAGCCTTTGTATTTATTTATGCCTGTATCAGGTTGCCGCAGTCATGGCTGCTGTTTACTTCAAAACTGTCCCGTATATATTCTTTGGGCTCCACTGGTGCTCATTAAAAGGTGCTGTGACAGCCTGGCATCAGCAGAGTCCCTGCATGGAAACAGCCTCTTTTTTCATCAGAAGTCACTGTCATCTGCTATGTTGTCTCTGGGCTGAGCTCCTCAGGCTCTGGGTAGGGTGGCGCTTTTTTTCTCCTCTGGACAGGAAAGCAGGGCCTCTGCATGTGTTTAACCCCAGATTTTTGCAGGATACTAATATTTCTGCTTTTAATTGACTGCAGTTTTACAGGAGAGTGTGTCCCAGATGTGATTGCTCTAAAATGAAAGAGCACCAGTGTTGGGCTTGAATGTTTCCCATCCAATTACCAATTGCCCCTTCATTTTATTTTGAAAGTTTTTTTCACTTGAGTATGGGGTTTCCAAATGATTCTGGTAATCCTGGATTTTTTTCCCTTGTTTTCACAGGTGACCTGTAACTGTTTCACCATCAGTAATGGAGAGATGCAGGATGTTGGTGTTGGCCTGTATCCCAGGTACTGTGGACACTGTTTCATTCACAGGCAAAATCTATGTTAGGGTTTTTTTTTTTTCCTTTTTTCCTAGGTAGCTGCAAGGGCCATCAAAGCAGCAGATAGCATGTCTAAATGAGAAACTGGGAAATGCAAATAAATTAAAGGAGAATAAAAAATATGATCAAGTTGAAAACATTCTTAACATTCTTAATAGTCCTGATTATAGAGTTAAAACAGTTTAAATAAGATACATCTTTATATTTTATTTTTATGGAGGTGGTAGTCTTTTCTAAGTAAGAGTAAATGCTGACATTAAAAATGTGTGACTGGGACTAGTAAAAGGAAACCTGTTCAGCATTGCTTTAGAATACAGATATTTTGCAGCCAAGAGCCTTCTGAACTGGCAATTAAAAGAAAAAGATTGAGCACGTTTATTAGTAAATTACCATAATTAAGAAACCAGTAAGCTGAAAAGATAAGCCCCTTGAGAGATGGATGTTAATATTTGGATTTCTTATTATTATTTCTTATTTGTATTAGGTAGGAAGTACATACCAGGGAAGGTTTTGCCTTCATAGAGTTAGTTACCTGTAATTATTAATATGGAAAATTAGTATGCATAGTTTAAAATTCTGTTTTACCATCTCAGTTTTTTGTTAATGCATGGTTGAACTATGTTGTCAATACCTCAGTGGGCCTGTCGCTATTGTTTCTTTTTCTACTAATGTCACATGCGTAAGATCTGACTAAGGACACTTAATATCTTGAGGCCTGCCTTGTGGTAAAGATAAGGGAAAGGTGGTTAGGAGGACATGGGAATTACTGTTATGAAAAGTACAGAACAGTCATTTGATTTTGTAGTGGGATGGAAACACATCCTTTCACACACTTGGTAAAAATGGAATATTATTTTGGAGCATTATTATTAGTGAAATGTTTTCTTTTGGTTGAAAAAAGGCCCTGACTGCGAAGAATGTGGCTATCTATGTTCTGTGATAATGCACTGCCAGGGGATGAAAGAGACTCTTTCCCAAGTCAGTTCAAAGCAGTTTGAGTTTTGCTGTAGCAAATCACTCGCAGCTGGGAAACTTGTGAACTTAAATCTGTGGTTCCCAAATCCTAGGCAAATGCCCTTCCAGATAAATTCATGTGCTTCCAGATGAAATTGTCATCAAACCCACTAGTGTTTCCATGAGATGAAATTTGATTAAAAGTGCTTTGTTTAGTCTCATTAAGGGGTTGTATATTGTTGCATGGCTTGATAGCTTCAACATCCCAATATATTTTAAAATAGATAAAATCCAGTGTCCTTCTCTGCATCACCTTGCCAGCAGCTTTGGGAGTATGTCTAGTGATCTCACAATAAATGAAATGGATACTCTCTCCCAGTGTACATTACTGGGTTCATGTGAAGATTAACCACAGATATTTTATTAGGCCAGAAGGGATATCAAAAGAGTCAGGCTGCTGCTGATAGCTCCTTTAAGAGTCGAGAACTGAATAAACATGGTTTGGTGCAGGGCTCTGACCCTCAGCAACATCCTCTATTTTGCCAACAACAGTTGGGATTTCGAGTTGCTGAATCAGGCAGACAAGGAAAGCAAATAAAGGCAGACAGGAGCTGGATAAGCTAAAAGTTCTTCTTCCAGCCTGATGATGCCAGAATTGTCCTTTTAATGGGTCATTCCCATAGGGGAAGAACCATCAGCCCCATGTCTGCCATGGAACTGATGTTGGCCTGGCAAAGTCAGTTGTTTCTTAGCTAATGAAACATGGGACTCAAAAGTATATAGCGGATGCTGTTGATGTTGCTCTTAATCGTCTCCTTCAAAAAAGAGGGAAGGGCATGTCTGTGTCAGGAGATCCACCAGCGTGTGTGTCTCTTGGGGGTGGCAGCAGCTCCCCAATGAGCTGTGCTGCTTCAGCTGTCACACACCACAAGAACAGAGGCTGAACCAAAATATGCGTAAAACAGAGGCAATGGCTGTATCTCTTCTTTCAACTCTATACACCAAGTATTTTGGTTTTGGGACATAGTATACTTTATTTTCTACCTGATATAAAATACAGTTTGATTGCTGGCCCCTTTGAGCTGCAGTTCCACTGACAGTCAGGGTAACCGATAAGGTTAGTGACCTGAAACTGAGCAGAAGCAGCAGAAATAAAACACAGTCCCAAAGTACTAACCTTTTGCTCTGAACTGTCCAGGTTGCCTTGTTCCCCGCTTGCCTGCTTTGCCCTCTACCCTGAGTCAGGCCTCTCAGAGAGTCACTGGGAGGCCATCGCCTCCCTCCCACCCTGAGTACACAGAAGGCAGAAACACATGAAGAGATCCAGGCATGGCTCCTATTAGCAATAAATATAAATCTTCTAAGCATTAATTTTCCTCCCCTAACCAAGAGCAGCTGATTTACCAGGGATTTTATTTGTTTCGTAACTTAATTGCTTAATACTTCAGATGTAATCATGTTAGCTACTTTTAAATGATTAAAGGGGAATGGCAGTGGAGGATCCTCTGTAAAGTTCTTTCTCTCTCTTTCTCCCCCTCTACCACCCCTCACAGCATGTCTTTACTGAACCACAGCTGTGACCCAAACTGCGTGATTGTTTTTGAAGGATACCAGCTTTTACTTCGCTCTGTCCGAGAGATCCAGATTGGTGAAGAGGTAATTAACTTGTCCTCCCTTCCATCACAGACACCTGCAACAATGACATCTCCCTAAATAAATTCCAGACTGCAGGGCCACCAGCTTAATATTTTGATGATATATTGATGCCACTTTCTAGCACATAGCTATCAGGGGGGAAATGATAAATAGAATCATCTCTTCACACTGCCTGGGCCCCATAATCATTACTTCTCATAAATCACTAGCAGTCTTGATAAATTCTTGTTCCTCCTTTCCTCCTCTAGGCACTTCATTTTGTTTGTATTTGAATGTCTTTACCCTGATGGAAACACTTACAATATTTCTGGGTGGAATGCAGTGTTCACTAAGTCATTGCAACAATAAGCGTTTGTCAGGCTGCAACCATACTGTTGTAGTAAACCTTTCATTGACAGTGAAAGTAGCAAGATAATGTTTGTTTTCTTGTCCATTTCACTAGAAAAGACTTCAAAATATCCCTTTCAAGAGATTTCTGATTTCATCTAAGGTATTCTCAGCTTTGTTTTTATGACAGCATTTGTATTACTTTGAAAATATTCATTTGTGGCTAGGTAAGCATTTCAAAGTAAATGTCTTTTACAGCAATGCAATACTAATTTGGTTAGTAAGATCTGCAAAGACGTCTGTATATATGTAACTTTACATGCACCAATGACCTATGCAGTCCTAGCTGTTGGTCATTTCAAAATCATGATCTAATGTAAATAAGGTTCATGCCTGTGCTTCAAACTCTGGGAAGATCAAGGGCATATCTATTCTAATTTAGAAGTAGTATCTCTTTTCCTCCCTATGAGTGTTTTCTTTTTTAATGTATCCTTTCTCTAAGATCGTAGGCCATCAAAATAAGTAAATGGTAAAATATTTTTTTTGGCAAAATATTGTGGAGAACCAACAGAAATGCTTTTGCATACTTACCTTTTTGCCAAGAGAAATCATTTAGGATGCAATATACTTTTGTGGAGCTGTTAAGTGGAGCTACCATCTTTCAGTCTGGCATTCCTGTTCAAGCCAAATTATAGACACTTTTCTTCCATTTTATCCATATACCATAACTTTCCTCTTGGCTTCCCAATTCACCAAGATGGGTTGTTTATTTAAAAATACAGTAGATTTTAATGTCTTCCCAGGATGCATTTGGGTTAATTATTAGAGTTCTAAATTCTGAAGCTATCTTATTTTTATGTACGTGGATATATTTTTCTAGGTAGATTTCATAAAGCAATTCGTTGTAACAAGCAGCTTTTACAGAGTGGGAGAGGCACTCAGGTGGCCCTGGGTGGTTCTGGAGTGAGAAGTGAGGTAGAATTCCCTTGCAGGTATGACCACTGTGCAGACTGTGCTATGGCTGTGAAGCTATGACCCAAATTGTAGACTTAGTGTTAGTGACCTGTAACCCACAGAAGCCTCTAGGTTAAAATCAGTGGTGAAACAGATATGGTGTAAGTTACAAGTCATTTGTAAGGCAATCAGGAAATAAATAGCAGGGCAGCTAGGATCAGATTGTTTGCAGTGAGTTTGGCAGTTGTGTGAATACAGGCACATGTATTCAAATGACTGCACCTTATGTGGGCATATTATATTTTCTAAAAGACTTTGCCTCCAATGAGGCAGTAAAATAAAGTCAGAATTTTCCAAAGAGCTCAGGTTCTGGTGTCTTTGTTGCGACTATTGCTTCTGGTTTTGGTACTGAAAGGAAAACTTGCCTTAAGGAACGTGTAAGATTTTATATATATATATACACATATATATACACACTGTGTTAAAGCAGGTCCCCTCTTGACTTACCTGGAAATAAAAGTCTCAGTCTGAGATACATGCTTCTTTGAATAAGGATGTGTCTAAGGAAGAAAATGGACACAGGTGAGAAAGTAAAGATACAAAGGGGATATTAGTTTAGATCTGTTATGGTAAGAGGAAGGAAAAGAAAATTATTATAAGGGTATGTACAAGTCAGCAGTTTAATATTATTTTCAACAGCCAATTACTTTTCCCCTTACACAACTGCTACCGCTTTTCATTTTGTGTTCTGCATGGTAGCTTTGGTACAACTTCTTTCCATACTGCCTTACCGCTTGCCTGCAGCAGGGTAAGCTCAGTTTTCTTAATAGCCATGTATTGAATTTACACACCTATGTACATGAGCAGAGTTTTCACTTATATTACTGAGGTCATGATCTGAGCTAATGGGAGAGAAAATACATGTTAGGGAGGAATCTGATTGGGTTTTCTGAATAAATCAAGTGCTCTGAGGTGGTAAGATGAACATTGTTTCAAGTCATGGGGCAACAAGAAAACTTAAATAATTATAAGCAGTAGAAAACTTGCCTTATCCTGTTCAAACTTATACTAGATTTAGACAGAATGAGATCCCCTATGTAATTAATAAAAGTAAATAAGCACTAAGATTTATTAGAAATGAGAAGCTAAGTAGCAAGTCAAGCTCAGATTAGTAGAAAAGGACTATGGCTTTACTATCCATACAGGAACAAATTTGATAGGGCTCTGGACCCTTGCCAGGAAAGTATCAACCACTGCAATATGATGTGTTCACTAGGCTGGTGAGAAGTTGTTCTGGTTTTGGCTGGGATAAAGTTAATTTTCTTCCTAGTAGTTGGTACAGTGCAGTGTTTTGGATTTAGTATGAGAATAATGTTGGTAACACGCTGATGTGTTTAGTTGTTGCTAAGTAGTGTTTATACTAAGTCAAGGACTTTTCAGCTTCTCATGCCCAGCCAGCAAGAAGGCTGGAGGGGCACAAGAAGCTGGGAGGGGACACAGCCAGGACAGCTGACCCCAACTGGCCAAAGGGATATTCCATACCATATGACATCATGCCCAGTATATAAACTGGGGGGAGTTGGCCGGGAGGGGCAGATTGCTGCTCGGGAACTAACTGGGCATTGGTCAGCAAGTGGTGAGCAATTGCATTGTGCATCACTTGCTTTGTATAGTCTAATTCTTTTAGTATTATTATTGTCATTTTATTATTGTCATTATTTTCCCTTCCTTTCTTTCCTACTAAACTGTCTTTATCTCAACTCAGGAGGTCTGGTTGGTTTTTTTTTTTCCCAATTCTCTCCCCCCGTCCCACTGGGTGGGGGGAGTGAGTGAGCGGCTGCGTGGTGCTTAGTTGCTGGCTGGTGTTAAACCACGACGGAAGTAAAAATATTTTTGCACATTTGTAGTGCTTTTCTGTCTATGCTTAACTCATGTTAAGGAGTTGTTGACCACCGATAATCACAGGGAAAACAGAGACACAGGGAGTTGACGGGACTGGCCGTTGTGGTCATCTCACAATTATATAAAGAGGGAGGCACCAGTAGACCTGATTTTGGTTGTAAATCAGAAGAAGAGATATTATTACACTGGATGTAGCTGCTGCAGGGTGATGCAGATTTATTCAGGAATAACATTTACGACCCAACCGCACTTTAGAGTGCTCATGCTATACACAGTAATTATATTTATCAAGTCGGTGATAAAAAGCATGCAAGATTATGAGAACCTCAGAAAGTTTTTATGTCCTGATGGAAGTTGTTTCAGTTCAGTTTTAGTCTCATGTCTAGGCAGATTTTGTTGGCTTTGCATGCTTTTGACAGGAAGGCATGTGGCATTTAGTGGTTTTTAATCGAATTTTGGTTTGGGCTTTGAAATTTGTTCAAATCCTAAGGCCAAAATGTATATCAGGCAGTAGAAAATTAGGACTCCTGAGCCAGAAAATGTTTGCCTGAATCCTTATAGAATGAAAGTGCTAAATTTGATGGTGCTGTATATTTGGAAAACTAATCAATCCTAAAATCATATGCAAAACTTCTAGCCATCTAGGCCTTTTTTGTGGCAAAGACAGTGTTGCCAGTCCTGAAGCACTAAGAAATCATGAGTCATGAATGTTACTTTTTCGTAGGCACTGAAAGAAGGGATTCATAGAATCATAGAATGGTTTGGGTTGGAAGGGACCTTAAGGATCATCTAGTTCCAACCCCCCCTGCCATGGGCAGGCACACCTTCCACTAGACCAGGTTGCTCAAAGCCCCATCCAGCCTGGCCTTGAACACTTCCAGGAAGGGGGCATCCACAACTTCTCTGGGCAACCTGTTCCAGTGCCTCACCACCCTCACAGTGAAGAACTTCTTCCTTACATCTCGTCTAAATCTACCCTCTTTCAGTTTAAAGCCATTACCCCTTGTCCTATCACTACATGTCCTTGTAAAAAGTCCCTCTCCAGCTTTCTTGTAGGCCCCCTTTAGGTACTGGAAGGCTGCTGTAAGGTCTCCCTGGAGCCTTCTCTTCTCCAGGCTGGAGAATTATAATTGCATGGTTTCCAAAGTTGAAGCTTTAAGAAAACAAAGTGTATTGCAGGAATCATAATAAAATACTGAGAGCTGGCAAGACGAAGAAGTGTCTGGTCCTTAAATTTTGCTTCGGAAACCAACAGTTCAGATTTATCTTTAGGTATATTATTTGGGTTTTATACTAATGTGGTTCTATGGAATTGCATGCTCTTTGAGGGCAGAAAGTTAGTATTTTAGACAAAAACACACTACGTTCCCATTGGTTTTTGCCAATGAATGCTTTAGTTGATGTTCGAAATAACAGCTTTCATTTCTATAAGTATATAACTTACGTGTCTGTTTATATGACATTTATAATCCTCATTAAAGGTAGAATTTTTAAAGTGAAAATTTGGCTCTGATAGGAAACTTCCTTCAAGCTTGATAGCCTTTCTTTTTTTTTCTTCCCCATCCTTGCTCTGACTCTGTTATAATTCATATAAGGCAGTATGGGTCTATGCTAGTACCCCAAATTCTAGTGCTTGACCAGCTGGTAATGATCACCGCTAAATTTAAGTGTTTTCTGTTCTGCAACTGGCGTAAAGGGAGTGAAACAGATAGGGAGTGGAGGGAAGACAAAAGAAGTGAAAGGAGGACAAGGCTTGGGAGCAACTATTGATCACCCTGCATAGACTGGGGGTCGAGGTGGCTAGAAAGGGTCTCCTAACACTCTGTATACTCTACTCTGTACCAGGTTTTTGAGCATAATTGAATCTAATAGCAGGAAGAAAGAAATAATAGACTTTTGTGGGCATTTTATTCTGTATGTCCCTACTTAAAAGACTACAGGACTTTCTGA
Source organism: Gymnogyps californianus (assembly GCF_018139145.2). Taxonomy (NCBI): domain Eukaryota; kingdom Metazoa; phylum Chordata; class Aves; order Accipitriformes; family Cathartidae; genus Gymnogyps; species Gymnogyps californianus. The sequence goes on from NC_059473.1 coordinate 39,532,917, forward strand.
AACTTGCTTCCAGCAGCTCAAAACTAATTATAACACTGTTTTGCTCCTCAAGATAATGTTAGTTGTAGTGCTGACTATCACAGCTTTTGTAACTTTAGGTGATGTTACTTTGACAGTATACAAAGATTTCCTTTTCTTGCATTTTCTTCTTTGCAAAAATGAAATTTAAGTATTGCAAAGAAAGGTAAGATATGGGGAAGGGTTATAAGAAAGCAAAAATTATTCACCTAGAGATCACTAGGGCTCCTTCAGTGATAAGGTAGCCTATCAGCTAATTTACTTTCTCAAAAAGACAAGCAGCCTGCTCTGAAGAGGTCTTCATCATTTTCCTACCCTTAAGTAACCACTTTAAACAGCATCAAGATGTGTGCTATAATTTCAATTGACTTTTTGTTAATTACTGTGTCTACCTGGTGTTCTGCAGGCAGACATGAGCTCATTTTGCCTATTCTCCAATCAGAAGTTGTACAGCTATGGTTAGTTCAGTGCATAGCTCAAATCAATTAGTCCTGCTGAGAGACAGGATGTATTAGCTGAGGTCCAGTTCTGCTCCAAAATGGGTGCATGGTTTCTCATCAGCTTCAGAGTTCAGTTAGAGCAAATTTGTATCTTTCTGCAGAAAGATATATAACAGACCATGCTCTTACAGAGCAACTAATTTTTAAAATTAATACTAAATACAAATCATGATTTCGGATGACCAGCAATTAAATCTATCTTCATAATAGATTTCAACCAAGTTATGTAATATTTCTGTTATTATAATTCTATGAGGAGTTTTATATCTGTGCATATTTGACACATTACATTTTGTCACATTACATTTTTTAAAACCAAATTTTTCCTTGAGTTAGAAGGCATTTTGATCATATATGCCAAAACAGAAAGAGCACAGACTGTTCACCACTTATATAACTCTGTCTCAGGAACAGATTTTTCTACACAACCCTCCCTAAGACCCTGAGACCCATGATTGCAAAACCAAGAGAACTCACTTTTTTTCCCTGCCGTTTGCATTAAAATAATTGATTTTAAATTTATGCAGAATCCTCTGTCTAGAAAATTCGTAGCTTATAGTCTGTTACAAAAAACCATAAATTAAGTCCACTGCAGCATGGCAGTACTGGAAAATTGTGTCCACCTCATCTGGCAGATGAGGAACATGAGAAACTAACCACCATACCCATGGTTAAAGAATTTCTGTGTCAGAGCGAGAAGCAGGGCTCAGACAGTGCTGCATTTCTAAGGAGAAGGTCTTGAGAGTCAATAAGTCTCACGGCTGTTAAATAATTCTCTGCCTTCATAAATGTTATTTAATATATATTCTCCAGTTCGGGAGAAAAGATTTACTGCATTCTTTATAAGCGATGCAATAAAGAGGCAAGCTTTGGTCAGCTGAAATAATGTTTTAATTAATACCGTACATCCCACATGCAAATACCATTAAGACAACCTTTGATAAATGAGCATATTTCCTAAATATGTACAAGTTAAATGAGCCTTGCATCTAATGAAGGGATCCAAAATTAAAGCAAGTGTAGGAGAGAGACTTGAATACAGAATTTTTATGTTTAAACAATTAAATTATTAGTATAGACTTAGTCACTGTTAGGTTGGTCATGTTTCTAAATATTCTAATTACATTTTCCCGCTCAGTCTGCCAGATACAAACGTTTTTTCAGTTACAGATTTCTGCTGGCAGGACTGGGAATTTGGACTTGGGCCTCTAACAGCAAGAGAACTCCCAAGTTGTTAAAACGCTGAAAGGAGGTATCAATGTGACAAAGCTTCTTGTCCTCCTCCTTCTGCCCAGTTGTATACTCTAATCCAGAGCAGGTTGTTACGTGACTGTTCATATCCACAACTGGTAACCTCTGAAAAAGAAATAACTCATTTCAAACTTGTTCCTACTTCCAAGGTTTCTGCAACATGAATGAAAAAAAAAAAAAAAGCCAAAAATGAAAAGAGAGAAAGGGATGAAGCCCGTATGCTGAAGATAGATAAAGCATGTTCGATGTTGGCTATGTGTTTGTTTTGCAGTATTAGAACTGAACCCTGTCTAATGATGGGTTCAACAGTAATGATAGGGTTTAAACTTAGGTCTTAAGTATTTTGGCAAAGAATAGACTAATCTCACATGAATAGTTTTTCCCAGAAGATTCCTGCTGTCTTGCACTGTGCCTGAACTTGATTAAATCCCTTTTACTGCTGAATGCCACCTGAACCTAAAGCCCAGTAAGACATGGGTCAGAACCAGTGATGTTTATGCAGAGGATAAGAGACAGGGAACAAGCCAGTGTGCAGAATGATTTTGACAGAAAACACTTCCGAGTTGCAAGCAGACATGAAGATCAGAGGCTTGTGATGGGAGGGGAAATTGGGCTTGGAATGGCTGAAGGATGAGGTTAGGACTACAGTTGGACTGGGAACTGCTTTGTGGGAAGGAAGGGAGACAGATCTTTCTTACCACACTGGGGAGGATGCAGAGTAGGACCAGTGGGGGAAAGAAACGAGGACAAAGTTGGTCGGGTCACTGATGCTTGAGAAACCAGAGTAGGGCAACGAGGACTGTTAACTTGGGAGAGTAAGAGTGTTGGTTATCAAGTATGGGGAAAAGGTGTAAGATAAGTCACATAGGGGAGGCAGAAGGGCAGATCTGGGACTGGCAGGATGACAAAATCGGCCCATTGTGCCAAGAATGGCTATGTAAGGAGCTAGAACTGAGGGCTGGACACCCAGTTTAGATAACCAGGTGTGGAGAATAAGATTGGAAAATGATACTCATGTCCAGGGGCAGAGAAGAGAGAGAATGAGAAGAGGAACAGATTGGAGACAAAGGGGCAGAAGAGACCAAGCTTGGGAGAAAAGAGTGGAAAAGAAATAGGCAAAACAATTTCCATCCATTCACCGCAGAAAGCTCAGAGGGAAGCCTACAGCTCCTGTGTAAATGATTAATACAGACTGTTCTGCTGTAAACCAACAGTGGTGAAACTAATCCCCTCTCGTCTCAGACATGCACAAGCTGGGACAGAACAACGTTATATAGAATGCAAAACCTAACAAAGTTCTCACACTTTCTAACTTTCGATTATCTGTGGACCTTTAATTTGTCTCTTTCATTAATTATACTATAAATCTTCAATTATGAGACCATATTTATTTTTTTCTGCAGGCTTTCTGCTTATCATCATTTTAAATGCTTGACTTTGCCATCTCAGTAGTCTTCTTTTAATACAGTCCTCCTTCAATAGGTAATCAAATTACACTGTAATAATAAATTTTAAAAATGTAGGCATTGTTTTAGTTGCTTGTTAATTGCTCGTTTAATTAGAATGCTCGCTAATTTGCAAAATGGAGGTTCTGACAATGGATTTCATAGTCATTACTACAAATTGGTCAGGTTTTCCTGTAATTTCTTTGAGTGGACTCTCATGATTTAGCTGAGAACCATGTGAAAATTCTCCCAATTAGTTGAAGTGTCTAGGCTCAGGATGAAATAATGTGACCTGATTTTTTTAGCTCTGACCTCTCTGGAGTGTTTCAAAGTGTGTTGGGTATATAGTGTAATCACTCAATAGCATGTGTGACTGAATGCTGGTGTGAGCTGGGCTGTTATTTTGTTATATTCTTTCCCTTATTGTTAGTTTGTGCCTGTGCAGCACTTTAAACATTTGAAGAACTCTACAAATGGTTAGCCCTGTAAAATTCCTTCTGGCAGGCATCAAAGTGAACAAACTACAGACTTCTCTGTAGTTCATTGGAATTCATTCTGTACAGCATGAGGAGTTGAAAATGGCACAAGTGTAAGCATTTTCTTTCATCATTTTAATAAATTTTCTTGTCAATAGTTTCAACAACTTTGACTGCAATGCTTTTGTGCTTCCTTGGTCACAAAGGAAACATCACAGACGTACTGAAGATGACTATGACATAAGAGGAGCTTTCTTCAGGCTCAAACGTATATTTGCAAGAAAGTAGGGGCTTCCCTGAGATGAAATTTTTGGAGATAGTTGGATGTTGTATGACACCAGTGCTAAATACACACTTAAGCTTTGGAGCTAGACAGAAAATGAGATTTCGTGCACTGGGAATTCAGATGCTGAGCTGCTTCTCCCTCCTTTCTCTCCCTCCTTTCTCTCCCTCCTTTCTCTCCCTCCTTTCTCTCCCTCCTTTCTCTCCCTCCTTTCTCTCCCTCCTTTCTCTCCCTCCTTTCTCTCCCTCCTTTCTCTCCCTCCTTTCTCTCCCTCCTTTCTCTCCCTCCTTTCTCTCCCTCCTTTCTCTCCCTCCTTTCTCTCCCTCCTTTCTCTCCCTCCTTTCTCTCCCTCCTTTCTCTCCCTCCTTTCTCTCCCTCCTTTCTCTCCCTCCTTTCTCTCCCTCCTTTCTTTTTTTTTTTTTCCTCCTTCCAAATTAGGATGAAAAGTTGAAATAGTGATAACTTGGGGGGGATTAATAATTTCAAACAGTATTGATCTGGAAATGTGAAAAAGTATTCCTCTACAGAAATTATTTTTGGCCTTTTTTTTTGCCCTTTGTAAAAGTACTCAATTTCTTCTAGGAAATCATCTGTTAAGATAAAATTTTATTTTATGCTGGAAAAATGTTGTATCCAAAATAATGTTACCTTAGCTATACATACACCGAAGATGGAATTTTTTAAAATATACCAACTCTGCTTTCGTATGTCCTGCACACAGCTCACCATCAGCTATATTGAATCACTGATGCCCACCAGTGAACGCCAAAAGCAACTGATACGCCAGTATTGCTTTGAATGTGACTGTCTTCTCTGCCAGAATCAAGAAAAGGTAGGTTGAGTGAAGAAATTCCTTGCCAATGAAACAGAATTTTCCAAGGCCTGTCAGCAGCTTCCCTTCCTTTACATAATACTTATCTTTTGCCACTAATTGAATGGCCAGAATAGAGAAGAAAATGACCTCTGCCCTCAGTGCTGTTTATGTTGCTATGAAAGACAACCGTGAAGGAAAGAAAAGCAGGAAACGTTGACAACGTGATAAGAACAATTTCTTGCTAAAACATGCATTGTTCATAAAGCTAGGAACCACTTTCAGGTCCAAGATGTGGTTCAGATCATTTTGAGATTCAAGGACCTCTGAACATGAGAGTTAACGTGACTTTAAGCTGAAAGGAAAGGATTTTTTTTTTTCTTGTATTCAAAAGAATAATCTTGGAACTTTAACCGAAGCCACTTGTCTGATGCTACGGGAAGGCTGTGCTTATCCTCATAATAATGTTAAATTAATTCTGACAAACACCTGTATCAATAGTTTTCAAGAACTACCAGACATATTCAGCAGTTGTTAGAGAGAGTGGTGAACCTCCTTGGATGACTGACTGTAGTTTTTACGCTCTCTTTCACAAGTTCTTGGAGTAGCAGGTCAGTAGTTGTAGTAGATAAAATTTTGTTCAGCATGACCTTTTACTAGGGTTCAGCCTAGCCCAGTTTAATTATATTCTGGGTTGCTTCATATTTGTACAGCCTGGCCAGAATAATTTTAGCTCCAAGCCTGATGAGAGATCAAATGGAATATGCAAAATGAGGCCGGCTTCATAGCAGTTTATACACTTTGTCTCTCTAGTTATACGTACACTTGTTCTTATTTTCACAAATGCCTGTTTTGGGTGAGTCGCATGCCATAGCTGAATGTATTCCCAGTAGATTAGAAATGGTAAGAAAGGTATTGATGAAAATGTGATTCCAACGAGTGTGATATGATTCATGAAATAATTGTTGTACAGCAAAAAAGAAAAAAAAAACCCACCAAAGTTTAAACTCTGTGTTGGGTAGGACAGTTGTGTGCGTGTAGTTTTGTTCAAGCCAAAGTACACCCATTGAATACATAATGTATCCTTTGATTCATCAGTAAGCAGTTCAAAAAAGAGAACACAGAAAAGTTTCAGGCTTGTGACATAATGCTAAATTACTTCCTGTCCATGTGCAAAAGTTGTTGGCATTCTGTGCCTGATAAAGATTGCTGCAATGCTACTCGGAGGCAGTGAAAGGAAGTGAAGACCTCTTTTTGTCTTTCTTTTAAAGTTGCTCACTCAAGTGCCGTGAAATCTTAGATTAGTTTTGGGGAATGGCATCCCCCCACATGCAGTGATGATTAAGAAAAACAAGCAGGCTAAAGAGTCTTTAAGATCGCTTAACAGTTTGTGAAAGGTTAGACAAGTGGTGTAAAGACCATTCAGCATGTGGAATGTTTTAAGAAACAAGATCCACAGGCTGGAGTACACTTCCCTGTAAGAGTCAACATACAACACCAAAAAATATTGTAGTGAAATTATATGTGCATATACTGATGAAAACAATAGTCTCATACATAGGTTAAAATTAATTAATGATTTCTTCTCTTTGAAATTTTTAACTGTGGTTTGAGTTCATATTCTATAAATCTTTTTTGCCCATTGGCAAAATTCCCTGTGGGGATGATACTGCAAAATGGTTGGAAAGCTCTTTGTGACTGCATTCTGAAATTCTGTAATTTCCTCATTGTTACCGTGTAAGGAGCTCTGTGAAGGGCTAGGAACCTCATGTCAACTTTGTCTGTTGATGTCTACGAAGAAGACATCTTTATCGTCAGCTTCAGTCTAGGATGATTAGATATAATCTGCAGCAGTCCTCATAGTACTGCATTTCATTTCTCTGTGACAGAGATTTTATGAATACAAGTGTTTACATGACTAATTTGGAAACATAGATTTCCCCCCTCCCCCCTCCGCCCCCCCCCCCCCCCATTGATCTCAGTCACTGTTGGTAAGCTGAGAGGCATGTAACACTGCAGCTACAGTGGGAGATAATATTTTTGGAAATTCTGTTTTTTTAAATTACAGAATGGCTGGATTTAGATGCTTAAAAGTCATCAGTTGGCAAAATTATTCAATAATATCCCTGCTGAAATATCCCTGATACTGAGAGAAATTTCCAAGACATCTTGGAAAAATTTTTAAAAGGCAAAGTCTTTGTCAACAGAATAGGCAACGGCTGCAACTTTGGGTCATCAAGGGTGGCAGATTCAACATTGTGATTCAATAAATATAATCAGCAAACAGTAAATTTCCGTATTACAACATTGCTTTGCAAATACGATGGCTTGGTCAACAGCAATCTATCTCATAAATCTTTATTATAGATAAAAGTGCAAATTCCAGTTTGGCTAAGAAATGCTTTATGCCTTTAAGTAAGTTCTTGGGTGTTGGGGATTTTTTCAGTTGTAGTCATCTCATCAAAAAAGCTAGAATCCTTTTTCTAACACGCACTTATAGAGATCGTAGGTGGTTCTTACTCCCAAATTCCAGTCTTGCTGGGTGTGCCTGCCAGCTGCTGAGCACATACTAGGGACCAGTGAAAGCAGAGGAATCACTCCTGAGATGCACACATCAATTTACAGTAAAACTATAAGTCAAGTCATTTCCATTGTAGCTTTTTTCCTATACCTTTTGTAATGTTTTAAAAGCGATCGTGAGAATCCTATGGGAAATATACATTAAAGTTTATATGAAGGGCATATAAACCTTATATGTATTAGTACTTAGTTACATGTATGCTTATTTATTCATATTTATAAAAATACTTTGCAAGTTTCTTATTAATGAAATTCATCATGCTATATTTTCTAAAGGCTTGTTCATTTAGTCTTATATGCCCAAGTGAAGAAGGAAGATGGTATCAAGTTTCTGTGCTCAAGTCAGTTACTGACTTCATAAGTGACCTTGGGTAATTCATTTTATTCAAAAGCAACCTTTGTGTTTTCTAAGACCCTGCCCTTATTTTTCATAATTAGTGAGAAGCTACCGTTTCAATTGGAGCTGAACAGATTTCTGACTAGAAACCAGATCCGTCTGTCTAAATAGGGGACCATTTTTGTGAATGTTCTGGGAAGCTCTGTTTTGCCCGGTTTCCCCAAATGCAGCATGAAGATGGCAATTTGTACTTCTGCTGAGTATTCTGATGTCCAGAGGATAATAAAGAAAGATGCTGCATTTTCTAAGGTCTTTTAGCTTTAAGTGCTGGATTTGTTTTAGTGAGAATAATTCCTTAAAGTGGAATGGTTTGAGGTTTAGTTGTGTGCTTTATGCAGTTCCCATTGCCATGTGGTATCTTAGTGTTGTTAAAAAAAAAAAAAAAAAGGTCATATTTAACCTCAGAGACATCTACATGAGCAAATAACAGATTTGGCCTACAAAATGCTACTAATTTCTCCTAACTGTAGTTAGGTATCTAATCCTAAGCCAGTTTTTAGCCTCCTTCCATACCCAAAGAAAAGACAAGCTGGTCATACTGTCTTGCAGTAGAAATCTATGAAAACTGGAATGGATATAAGAGGTTAAAGGAATGCTTTCAAGTATATACCCACACTTTAGACAGATAAAGTTGGGTGAGATAAATTATGCTGCTCCATGAAGTATATATAAACACAAAATCGAGAATCATATGATTACGTTTCTGTGCTAGCTGACATGGATAGCAGAGTGCAGTTGCAACTGTGTAGATTTCAGCACGCTAACATCCAGATTGTCGGTAAAATTTGTTTATGCAGATCACTTCAAGCATTTGTCTCTGGCTGCTGCTGTAGACAAATATATCTGACAGACAGTGTCACTGGTTCTTCACTGTTATTTGTACTAAAATTGATTAAACTCAGATAGTGGTTACATCATACTACAATCACACAGTTTAGCTATGCATACAAACAAGAGTAGTGTGTCAAAGTGCTCTTTTGCCATTCTAGGTTACATGATTCTGCAAGGGCTTTTTCTAATATTTCAGGTCTCTGATGAACTATGATTTAAGAGGCAACTTATCTATGAAGGAATAGTCTTTATTTCTCATTTACTGTAATATTTCATGTCACAGCTGTATAAATCAGCAAAATTCACTCCGACACCAGCAATGGCTTTAAAATTCACAGTCACTTGGTCTTTTTAGCTAGATAAGGCAACTTCATACAGCGTAAGAATCTTCTCTAACCACTGCCTAAGTATACACAGTTCACTTGCACAATTGTCTAGATCTGAGACTGTAATATGGCAAAGGCTGCATTTTCAAGTATACTGAAACAGGCTGCAGCCCGACCACAGGGACCCTGTTGAAGATGAAGTTGTTGAAGTTGAGCATCAACTTCAACTGATGCACACTGGCGCACTCAGTGTGAGCAGACACAGCCCTAGACAAAATAGAGAGGTCCATGGCTGTGCAGTCACAATTGCATTGAATATCATGAGAGCAAACTTTCCTCGCTGGTCACTGCTGATGAAAGGACTTCAAAGTGAATCTCTGCTTGCTATACAGTAGTAGGTTTTTTTATCTGCCTCTCCAACTGTGAGCACAGCCATGGAATAATCCAGGTGCATAGCTGTCATCAGGGATGAGAAAATATGGAGGAAAACAGTGGCAACTAGCTGGACCTGTGGATCTCAAATAATTTTTGGTGCCTAGACCTCAATGTCAGCTGCATTTTGATTCTAAGAGGTCATATCATAATGCTGACCAGTCTCTTTTAGCAACTGGTCAAGCAGCCTGGCTGCTGATTTGACGAGGGAAGAGTAGCAAGTGCTAACACACCAGTGTAAACTGGTTAAGAGTAAGGTGAACCTTTTGGAAGTACAGTTACTGCCAAATTAAATGGCACTAGCTACAAATCTAAACAATACTTTTAATTGATTTTGGCCCAAGTTGGGGAAAAAAAAAAAATCAGTAACTAAAAGAGGGAAAAAAACATGTCTTTCTAAAAGTCATTCATAGAATATTTCCTGACTGTCAGTACTTCAAGTTAGTGCTACTGTAATGTCTTCGGTTCACTGTATCTCTGACAGCTTTATACATTATTACTTGCTCCATTTTAAGATCGGTCTCCCCTGTAATTCGGAAGTGTATGCCTTCCTAAAAGCTGAACTCTTGGCAACATATTATCATTCCAGCACATAAAAGCCCCTTACATTAATTACAATTAAAGATGGGATTACATTGATGACAAACATTTTAAATGGAGAACAGTTTTTTCCACAGTCATGAGCCAGAGTATTGTTCATGTTCTACATTTTCAGCCAAGGATTTCAGGGAGATTTGTGCTTATAGAATCACTTTGTTATGAGTCGTCTTTCTCCTTTGGAGCCAGGATTTAATATTTTAGTCTAGCTTGGTTTTTGGAAGGCTTTTATTTATTACAAGGTCAAAAGCAATGGATTTGAATCTGAATCATTTTTGTATTTGGCCAGTATTTGGTAGTTGCTAAATCTAATAATAACGTAATGCCAGTAAGTACGTTATTCCTTTAATCAGTTTATTGCTTTGCTTAGTACTTACTTATGTTGCATCCCGAGTTTTGGTAGAGAACATCACAAGTCCAGTTTCTAACTCAAGGACTTTCAAAATTAGGTCACCTGAACAGCAGACAAGCCATCTACATAAGAATGTCACCTACGATTCTTTAGCTGGTATTGCACTTCCATACATCCACCAGCTCTTTTATAAAAAACCACTGAATAAGTTCCTGAACCTACTAGAAATTTTGACATTCTTTTCCTATCCTAGGAAACAACACAACTGTAGTTTAGGAATTTCATCAAATGTAAATGGTCCTCTACATAAGTTGATCAAATTTGTTGCTAAAGCATATGTCTGTGGTTGATTTGCCTCACTGAGGTTTCTGAGAGATCCTTGAATATGGCCAAGAATAGAATTTACACAAAATTTTCACCTTTGATCTTCATGTTTGGGGTCAGCAATACCATTGAAGAACATGTGCTTAAATCACAGAGGCATTGTTACATGAAAAATATTATTATTGACTGTTGGTTTGAATTAGCATGCAAAGGCTTCATGTAAGATCACTGTACTGGTGTTAGTACGAAAATATCACCCCTCCCTCAGGGAGCATATATTTAGGACACAGGAAATACAAAATTATATGTTAAGAAGTGCCTTTTTAAATTGCTGAATTGTCAAGTTCCAGAAGTTTGTGTCCCAGTTTCCCCAATATTTATTTATTTTCAGGCATTTACATTCTCACTAAGTTTTCCAAGTACAATATGAAAGATGAGATCTCCAAATTAATTCAAAAGATGAAGCCTGGGAAGCAAGGATTAAATAGGACTGTTGAAAACAAGTCTGTTCATACAGCTAACTGAACATAAAACCCCCTGATCAAAGCAAAGAATAAAGTAGGAGTATCTGTACCTCTAGTCGTGATTCTAAGGTGCTTGCTAAGTACTAAGGTACTAAGGGTACTTGATAAGTACTAGGGTACTAAGGGTATGTTTAAAAAAAAGATCAGGACTTTGTTCCAACAAAATGCTGGTTTAATCCATTTCCTATCAAAAGATAGAGTTTGCAATAGTTTATTTTAGAAATCATCTGTTCATTTCTCATCATCTTTTTACTGTTTTGCCACTAGAACTGCCTTTGAAGCAAACTACAGAAGGAAGTCAACCCAGAGCTCAGTCATATTTCACCCACGTACCCTTTCAGCCCAACATTAGTATAACTAGTGCCTACAAAAGCCAGTGGCAGTAATTAGCAGCCCACTGGGACACAATGCTGATTCTTTCCATAGGTGGTTGGCTGATTAACAGTTCCTTCCTTCTGGCAAGACATTTGGTAGTGACATAAACCCTGGATCAGTTCCTGAAATCCAACAGTCAGTCTAACACTCTTCTGTTCCCTTTCAGAGAATCTTACCCTCTTGGGATGTATTTCCAAACAGCCAAGGACAGAGGGCTTTTTTTTTTTCTGGTGCCAAAAATGACACAAAAAACCAAGGCAACCACTTCTAATTTCTGGGCTCTCTTGTTCATTAACAAAGGCATCATCTCTTCAGCTTCTTAGCATTTCTTATGTGACTTCTGAGGCTTCTTCCATCTTTCAACATTGTAGTTTTTTTCCATCAAAGGGCGGTCCCACAGACAGTGACAAATGGACTGTGATCATTTTTCCACGACAACTTACATCTCCCAGTTGCTTCAGGACTGCCTCAGTGTGCTCTGGTCACGACTTGGCAGGAGTCAGCTGGAGATCACTTGGATTGTCAAAGGTCACAGAAAAGATACTGCTGTTCTTACAAATAGACATGAGTTCAGAGCTGTATGCAGACTCCTTGCTTGTTCAGGGCATCCTTAATAGGGAAACCTGTATCAATTGATCCAACAAGTTCATATTTGGAGCCAACGTAGGAGTTGGAGTGTGGCACTCTCACGGGAGTCTGGCTTTCTGCTCATCTGAGGGGAGCAGAATCTCATTCCTTTCAGACCCAGCCATCTAAGAGGAAATGTAAATCTTCTGGCAGATGTTTTAAGCAGAAACACTTTTTTGCCAAGGGAAGGGGGTCCACTCCCATCGCTGTTTCAGGCTGTAGCAGCTACATTTAAGTGCCTGGCTAGCAGTGTTCCCCCTTTCCGGATGTCCAGCTTCCTTGGGACTATTGTTAGAACTAGTTATTACTGTTATGATTTCTTTTTTTCAGATGGTGTCATTCCTATAGCAGTCACTATTTGGTCTCTGCTGAATGATAAACAGAAATAAGAAAAGTCTTATTCTGGGTTAACAATCTAAAATAAACATATAGAAGATCAAATATGCTGAGAGAAACAGCAGTAATTTAAAACATAAGACTAGATCAGACAAATCGTTTTCCAAACACCTTTTCCTGCAGTGATTTTGGGGAGACTAGTTCACAATTTTTTTCTAAATATATATTGAAGCTAGTCATTGCTTTATCTGATCTTGAATGTCTGAATTCTCTTTCACTGAGGTTGCTATAAGGTCTTGTGTGTTTCAGCCTGTCAAGGTGGTTTCTAATATCAGTAGTACCTAAGGGAATAATCTTGATTTTTGGATGCCTTTTCTTGATCTGTTTATCAGTCACTTTCTTCTACTCTGCAGGATGTTTGGTCTTTTTAAATCCCATGAATTAGGTAATTCACTTGAAATATGATGGATTTTAATTCAGATCCCATTCCAGTTCAGAAAAAAAGATGTCCCAACTTTAAACTGCAGAGTTTTCTGGACTGACTGGGATTCAATTTCCTGGGTTCAAAAATCTTTCCTGTTGAAGGTCTTCCACTTTGGACAAAATAACATCTGCATCAGAGCAAGAATGACATTTTATCCTAGGTGTCAGAGCACTCCCTATGGGGTAAGGGGACCCCACAATTCTGTCAGTGCTTCAGGCAATGGGTGAGGTTCAGGTTAGTCCAGGATACAGACAGTTCACTGTATCTTTTTTCTAGATTCCTGCTCTAAATCAAGTAGAAATAGGAGCTTGGATCTTTGTCTTCCCAAGTGTATATTGTAACTAATGAGCTGTGAATTTTAAAGAAAAAGGAAAAGAAACTGAGTGGAAATACCTTTTCCTCATCAGTTCTGCAGATGTAAGCTAAATCCCTTTCTGACAAGGAATAGATTTTACCATTTACCTTTAAAGGCCCAAACCAGGACATCAACAATATATGGGCCAATTATAACTTCAGCCTTTGCTGGCATGCTGTATATTTTGCTCCTTCTATTTCACTGTTTTCTCTCCTGCTAGACTCTCAGCTCTTTGGGGTGAGTACTCTTTTTACTCTGTACAGTCTAAAAACCTGCAAAATAGTGTAGCTGTGATTCTGATACTGTCAGATTTATAAATAATAGCAACAGTAAAGTCTACAAACATTCTGAGTCACACCAACATGGAGGAAGAAAACAAGATGGAAAGGGACCCTTTACTCTTTATCAGCAAGTTTGTGAGTAACTTGAAACAGCACACAATTTTATTGGCTCACTGAAATTTTTTGCAATAGGCCATCTTCAGGTAATTTCAGCAAAAGTTTTTGTCATCTCCAAACTCATTCCCTGTTGAAGACATCACCCAAAACTAGTCCAGAGGAACCTTTTTCGTTCTGGAAAAATAATTTTTTTCAACTATGGTTCCTATGATGCTCCTTCATATCAGTGCATCCTGTGTCTGTCTTTTCAGATTCTGAATATACTTTCTTCATATGCCAAATTTCTGGTTCCTAATGCCATCCTGATTGTATATTATATAATTTCTTTATGATGTTAGGCAGTTTGTTGTCTTTTTGTTTTATTTTCCTTAGCTGAAATATTGTGCTAATAAATCTTACCTTCCTTACAGTACATTTTTTCTGAAATCAATTACTGTCCATACAATGCCTGGAAATCACTAGAATGAAGTACTACGTATACAGTAGGTGTAAATGCTTGGTAAAACAAAAGATTAGCTTCATTACTATGACTATTGTCCTAGTTTTCCGATAATTCCAGTCAGAGGAGAGGAATAATGAGTGGTTTTGTAAAGCAGACTTGTGCACAGTGGGTCTTGAAGTAAGATTATGTTTTTACCTTATATGGGTCAAGAATGGGCTAAAAAAAGTCTGGAAAAAAATTTAATCAGGTAGTCCAGGTTTTAATCTGGTAATCTGCCCCATCATTAAATCTATGAACTAAACAATCTCCTTAGCCTGTCTACTTGCTAGGAGGAACAGTGCATTCTGTGATCCATTTCACTGCAATTACTTTTTGTGGTGAAGTGGACACATATTTACACTGGACAAAACCAGGTCTTAATGGGAAAAGCAATATTGTATGCATATATGTATGTGCATAGGTACGTGCATGGAACACACAGGGACAATTTTAAAGATATTACACCTTTTCAGTGAGCAATATATTACACATGCAGTACATGGTGGTGGTTGTTGTCTTTTGCTGCTATTTGTTTTGTGATCTTTGGTAAGTAATGTACAGCCCTGTTTCATATCTCACTCCATAAAATAGATATAGAAATGCCCATTGTACAAGTAACATTAAAAAGATGAATTATTCTTTAGAATATCTCAGTAAGAAACTTACTACAAACACTGACATTGTTGTTGTTTCCCATGCCATATTGTGGAAGTGCATCTTTCACTCTAGTCTTCTTATTTAAATGAAGACAGATGGCTTTCCTATCAGCTGCCTCTAAACTTTTAGACACTCTTTGCAAGCCAAATTTTATTTTTAATTTTATTTTTCAAAGATTGATTGATTGATTGACTTAGGACCCTCTGGCAAGGTCATCAGGTATCATGACTTCATTCTAATTTCTTTTTGATAGTGTAGTTCTTCAAAGTTTGGGGCTTTGGCTGAATTTGTAGGAAGCACCATAGATTGAGAAAGACAAAATCAGTCTCTTCAGTGCCTAAATCAATTCCAGTCCTTAACTAATATCCTCTGAGGTCTATTAATGCAAGAATGAGCTCATCTGAATAGCAAGGAAGTCTATAACTTTTGAGACTGTAAAACTGCAGACTGAATGCTTTGGATTGAAAAATTGCTATGGTAAGCAATGTGCCATATCAATTTCTTGCCAGTAATTTAATTGATATCACAACAATGCAGGAACTAAAGCTGTAGATATAAATTTTGCATTTGTGAACTTTATTTTTAGACATGAATCGTAACTTTTTGTTGTGTAAAAGGCAGCAGGCTTGAAAAGGCTGAATTTACTCCAGCCGTGTGAGATACAGCAGAGGACTGTGTAATTTGTTGACCCGTTGCAGGATGCCCTGTTATTTTCCACAAGATTGCTCAGTGAATTATATGAAAGCTGTTGATTACACTGCAAACAGTGATTTGAATTAGGGAGTGTGGTAAAACAATGCATCACAGCTCTGCCCAAGATTTATCTGACCACAATCATTAAGAAAAATATGTTGCTGCATCATATTGCTTTAGAAAAGATAAGGCATGAATCTTTGTCTTACTGCTGAAAAGTGTTGGATATAAACTAAAATTTCTGCACTTCCTTTGACAATATCTAGACAACTAAATTTTTACTCTCAAAATATTTCTAGTGTACAACTTTACATTAAGTTTGCATCATTCCACTGCACAAAAGAAGTCCTTCTGAGCTTTGAAAGCTTTTGATGTGATTCCAGCTACTGCCTAGTAATACAGTAGTTTGAATCTATAGACATTTGGTATAGGGGAGAAAGGTACTGTGAAGTTCAGTTACTAGTACATTGTATTTGGTTAATGAAGGTGGGGATCCATGCAAAGTGAGCTGCTTCTCCCCTACCCCAAACCCTCACATGCAAAAGAAATGTAAAAAAGGAGGGGTTGAGATAGCATGCTTTTCAGAGGGGCAACACTCATCCATCTGACTGGGAAAAATATTTTAGGAGAACAGTATGTCTGTTTTTAAGCGATGAGTGAAGTACTTAGTGGAGAGTACTTATCAGGAGACAGAGAAATAGATTACGAGTACCGTGAACTGTTTTAGAAAATTGGAAATCCAATATAGATTATGTATCACCAAATTGTGTCGTTCCAGCAGGTCCCATAAACAGTTGCTTCCACGTGAGTCAAGAAGCCTAACAGTCAGTACACATTTTGTGATCTGGGCTACCTCTTCTTGCTTTGAATCACCTTGGCCGATCACCATTGATTGCTGAGGCACGTAAAAACTTGTAAGAATGGCAGTCAACAGGAACCAGCTGCATGATAGCTATTCAAAGAGTAAATAAAGGCCCTGAGAAATATTCAAGGGTCTTATAATAGCTTCCATGACATTATGACATTTTAGAGAATGTCCTTTTCACTCTCTGGGATGTGGCCATTTTCCTATTATTTGTGACAAAGTCTAAAATGTCCGTATTATTGAATCAGAATAATAGAGTACTAGAAAGGTACAGGAAGCAGTTTGTTTCAAGCACTCATTTGCCTTATGGAGTGTTTCTAGCTGCTTCCCTTAAAGACTGGAAGAACCTTTACCGGTTTAAATTAGTGTTAGTTAGAGGATAGTCAATAATAATTCTCCAAAGTAGAAGTTCTTGAAATGACTAAAACACTGTACAACATCTTTTAAAGGTATTTGCATACCTCTCCTTTGATTATATGAAACTAATATCCAGCTAGGGGATGATCAAATTTGTTCGCAAAATTCTAGAGGAGGAAACTCCAGATACTGTGCTCTCTTAAGAACAGCAGTTGTACAAAATGAATTCAACCTTTTTTCAGTCTTGACTTTAAAAAACTTGGAGACTGCTCAGTGTGGATTTGAGCGTTGACACTGAATATTCAAGCAACATGCTAGTGAGTTAGGCAGTCAATTTTTATCAGCGCTCTAGGAATCGCCACTTTTGCTTTTGAGATCTGTCAGATATTTTAAGATTGATGAACTGTGTATGATCTTAACCATGTTGCATGTGCTTTTCTAAACCCTAAACTCCCTGAATTTCATACCCATTCATTCAGAAAACATATACCGCAGTAAATATTGTTATTTTACATTGCGGTATACATTTAAAAAACCCCATAATTACTATAGCTACCATTTTATCATGTGATATATCATACATTAAGATATTAAATTGTTTTGAAATTAGTGTTCAAAATAAATATCTAACTTCATGTCAGTATATCTTCAGTTAGAACCAGTAATTCAATGGGCACAAATTCTTCAAATCACTGAGGCATAAATTGAACTTTGATACACAAATAACTATACCTCTACTTAGTGAAGTGTTTAGTCATTCGCATAAATATTAACTTTAATGGGCTTTCTGCATGCATTTAAACTTAAGTACATATTTCAATGCACTGATGAATGTGGATTGGATTATGCATTGTGAATACCTAAATATTCTGAGGATTTTGGACCTACATATCTCTTTTGAGCCACTAAATGTCCTCAGTGGCACTCTGTGTCTCCACAGGTTGCAGAATTAAGGAATAAAGCAGATTTGCCTTATAGCTGTCAGTTTGTTTGGTAAAATAGACCTAGAGATTGCCTTAACAAATGTGTAATGTCTAAGACAGTCTGAAATACCAGCCTCACAGTTGCTAGGGATAAGGCTGAACAGTATCCTTCCTCAGGTAACTGAATTACCCACAGGGTTTTTTTGGACTGATGCTGGAAATTACAATGGAGTTACTAACGTGCCAAGAATTTTTGGGTGGTCTGGCATAAGGCCCTATTTCTCTGATGCTAAGCTGCAAGTACTTTCCTTTGCTTTTCCTCCCTTCCTCCCATCCTCTGGCTTTTATGAGTTGATAAATAGTGAACTTCTATTTAATGTTCTTCCCATGGTCCAATCTTTTTTTTTTTTTTTTTTTTTTCAGCTTGTAACATATGCAGCTTGGATGGGAATTTTGCAGTCAGCCCTAAGGTCCTGAAATTAGGAGGTTTATAAAGGCAGTGCTGTCACAGACACAAAACTCGGTCCTGTTGCTCATGGAATAAACCGCAACTTCCATCGTCTTGACTGGGAGTAGGCATTGGGGTCTTGGGCCTACAAAGTGCCAGTCATCCACAGGGGCCTGAGCTTTGTGTGGCACAAGGATTTTATAAAACAGTACGGAGAAAGGGCAATGAAAAGAACTAGGATAGCCCTCATGTAATTATGACTCCTTTCTCACCAAAAGGAGTAGTAGTATTTAAGGGACCTAGTTTAAAAATAAATATGGGAAATGTTTTGGTCAGCAACCAGAATGACCAACACTTAACTGAAATGACTTCAGAATGTGTTAAATACATGTGCTTTTCATTTGAAGAGTCTCCAGGTCCAGGCAAGATGCTATGGTGAAGTTTAGCTGCTTAGCCCTGTGTATTGTTTATATTTTGACAGATCTCTTTAGATGCTTTCGTGCTAAGTAGCCTAGCATCCTTGTATGATGCTTTTGAGAGAGGAAATACTGTCTGTAATGTTATTTGCTTAGGTTTTTATCATAAAGAGTGCATGTAAAACAGAAAAGCTTTAATAATAACACTTGATCTGTGAGCATTATTGGTCTTTGAAAAGTTCTGTGGGGCTGTGATGTTCGAGACTAATGAAAGCTTTGAGCTTTTTTGGTGTCTTTTCTCTTACTACAGGAATTTATACGTATACACTGTAAATATATATACACTCTAAAGATTGTTCTGACAACACACTTAAACATTAAATCACCATAATCATCAGTTATATGTAACGCTTACCAAATAGTTTCAGAGTGTGTCCATAATATAACCCTGTTTCTACAGTACCCAGCATTTTCATGAATGAATTGGAAGTAATTGCAAAATCATTGCCAGTAAAATTTGTGGATGACAAAGACTGAGTGAATAATAAACATTTATGAGGACAGGTAAATAATACGGAGTAACTGGAATTGCTTGGTAAATTAGACCCATTGAAATAAAATGCGCCACCACTGCAAAGGTGGAACACATGTTCCACATCTGAAATGGGGATCTACAGCTATGATTTATTTCACCGCATCTCAGACAGCTACAGTGTAAGTGTCAGCATCTGAGCTAGACTTCCTTTATGGATAAAATGGAGAAAAATGGACACAGTTTGACTGTTATTCACCTGACGTATTTTAGAAGCCTGCTTTATGATAATACAAATTACACCCTGAGACTGACTCTTTTTCTCTGTCAAATAGAAGGGTAGCCCAAATGTCTACATTTGGTCGGATGAATCTCAGCATGGGTATCTGAACAGAAATGGAAAACATTTTGTTCTCCTCTGGCAAAGAAGGCTAATGTGACCCTTGCATCTATAAACAGGGGAGTCAGTAGGAAGAGGGATGTCAATTTGCTTCGCTATAAAACATTTATGAGATTGCCTCTGTAACATACAATATACAGATGCAGTGATCTTTGAAAAGGCTGTTTAAAAATGTGTGTGTCTAAAAAAATCACAGAAATTAATAGCTGAAGTGGGATTGCAGTTGGTAAGAGTGGAGTATGAATCTGACAGAAATGCAATTACTATTTCTGGTGTGCAGAATTGTGAGCCCGACAGATATTGGACTTGCGACTGGAGAGGTTGAGAACTGTTGGTCTGTTTGCTCCTCTCTTACTTTATACTTCAAGGCTTAATTAAATCTAAGATGTTGTTGGGATAAACTTATCTTAGTCCCATTTAATTTTATTAAATTAAACTGACTTCTTAAAATGGACTTGCTGATTTTAATGTTTTCTTTATAAAAAGCATCTCATTTTAATAAATTTCCCATGTTTGTTTTTGATGCCTCTTTTTAAATTTCCGAGTAAATATTGTAATGTTGTAACTAAGTTGGATAATGTTAAGGGAAGGTTATTCATACTACCATGTGAAAGTGCTTGGTTTTTTGCACTAATTGTACACAGAGTCTGGGGAAACCTTCATCTTGATTTGAATGCCTAAGTAGAGCACTTAAACATGAATGGTGTGAACAACTGTTAAATTTGCCAATACCTATACAGTTTAGAGTATTACTAGCCTGTGCAGTTCTTATGCACTTCCAGACACCAGAGTCAGTAATCCATGAAAAGCTGATATCGATTATGTGAGGTAATGCAGCCTGCCTAATACTGAGCAATGTACTGCACAGCTGCAATATGGCATCCAACTGCAATGTGTCTTATTTTACTTTTAGAATTCAAAAATAAAAAGTACAAATTCAATTTGTTCAGAAGTCGGATTCACCCCCTCCTGATAGCCTCACAGGGAACACAACATTGTTTTTGTCAAAGACAAAGTAGCTTTGGAATTGCCATATGTCCCATCCACCCTCTTCAGAGCCATATGACAGAAAACACAAGGTCTTCTCTTCTGACAGCTCAGCTTCTGGTGAGAACAACCTTATACGGGTTGGAAAGGGTAGTTGAACTGGCATTTATGAAGCTGGCATTATTTTTAATGGGGCAAAACAGGGGAGCTTTTGAAACTTCAGAAATCACATGTAAATCTTGAATCATGACAGGGCTCTGCACACTGATCATTTCACATACTCATAGTTCTTAACAAAGTACATTCGCAAGTGTAAAGGTGAGTGAAATCCTCAACTGAAGCTGTAGGCTTCTATAAACCACAGTCCTCCTAATAAGAGATGAGGGGTCTTTGATTTTGAGTTTAAACTTCATCCAGTATACAAATATAAATCCAGCCCAGGTTCCAGTGTGGAGTCAAACTCTAGTACCACAGTTTGCTTCACAATAGCCTGTGCTTCCCAGTGAGTATACATTTTTCTTCAACTATACAGTCCTCTGTCACAAACTGCTGTCCCATCACAAAACTGTGGCTTCAAAGTTGAGCACAATTTATCTACGGAAATGAGAAAGACTGAAAATATTTTACAAGAGATGACCTCAGATATTTCAAGAAACCGCTCAAGTGTGCTTTCTCTTGCTGTGCCTGTAGCTGCATGCACTTATGATTGTGTGGCAGGCCCTCATACCCTGTTTGCTCTGAAGTACTCAAGTCACAAATTCAGTTTAGCCACAGTATAGCAGCTTCCATATCACATTTTCTCACTGATGTTTTTTTTCATCTTACTGAAAGTGAAGCTTCAGAAGATCTGCAATATCTTCTACTCTAATGCTTTCCTTTTGCTGCCAAGTATAAAACAATGAGTTACTGAGTTTACTAGAAACATATGTTCAGTAGTTATCCACTTTTAAATAGAATCAGAAATAGAAAATTGTTATTTATGCTTTTAGTGCATAATGTGTCAGCGATCTGTTTTAAAACGTCATGCCCTAATTTAAATGTCTGAGCTTTTCTGACACCTTCTTCAAACAAAAGCTAAGAAAACCTCTTTTGATTTGAAGCTATCAAGTTGGTCAGAATTGTTCTGTCAGATGCACATCTGTAGTTGCCACTTAAATTTTTAGAAATTAAGCAAATCATAAGCCATGGTCAGCAATTTATATGAAATGTTCAGAAATCTGAGGTATCTGTAGCTTTTAAAGTGTTAAAATATTACAGTCCAGAAAACTTCCTTTTTAAAGATATTTTTAAAGCTTCCACAAAAAGAGAACAAGAACAGAATTATATGCTGCTCTCTCACACGATTATCATTATATAGTCATAGATTTTGTGTCCAGAAGGAACTATTATGATTATTTAGTGTGATTTTTCTGTCTTGCAAAAATATCATACCCAATAATATTTCATATTAAACCCCTAACGTCTGTTTGAACTGTGGTTTGTACAATGGTTTTTACCATTGTAAAACTGACGTTTTCTGGTGCTTACATTACACTCTTTTATTCCATTTGTGTATTTAGAAGAGAAGATACTGGTCATGGAAGACTTTAGACCTTGTTTTTCACTCGTCTCAGGGCAGCCTGGCACTCCAATACCCCCTACAAAGCTTTGCTCATTTCTGCCTATGTGGAACTGGATACCTGAACACTGGAAACAGGCACATAATGAAGATGCCTTTGGACCTACTTCTTGTAGGAGGAAGGGTGGGAAGGAGAAAAAGAAGTGTAGGAGTTACTTATTGTTTGGAGTTTCCTGTCCCCACTTCTCCCTTCTGTGGAGGGAGGCGGGGAGTGCTTCATGGTTCCTTTGCATGGCAAATCTCTGGCTTGTTTCTCTACCTCCATCTGTGAGAAGGAGAAAGGTGAACTTTGTAGAGAGGACAGAAAATCCATGTCCTGTTTCTATCCTGTAGCATAGGTACGAAAGGAGGACTAGCCCTTAATCAACCTTTTCAATCTTCAGGAGATTTTCAGAGGTGCAGTGCATTACAGATGAGCAATGTTGGGGCTGTGGGAGTGCATTTGGGCAGAGGGGGCAATGACGCTGAATGGTTGGCATATGCTTGTTTTGGTAAGAGAGAGATCTTCTCTCAGAGGACATGCTGTCCATGTGGGAATCTTTTAACGTTCAGGATTTTAAATGCTGGGATAGCAAAGAACAGTAACTGCTAACATTGCATGTAGAAGCAGTGGTGCTTGAAATGAAGAGGTAGGGAGCACTTTTAGGAAGTATAAGAAATGGAAGAGTAGTCAGGGAAAGAGGAGTGGTGTAAAGCAACAGGAAGGAAAGAGAAACATGTATCTGTACTTTGAAGATTATACTCCTTTCTAAGGAGAGTTCAGTTAAGGATGGGATGTGTTCAGGATGCTAGAATAGCAGAAGAGATAGGGAGAGAACTAATTCTTACAAACAATGTGGAAGCAAAGGAATAGGAGGGAATGGAACAGGTGAACATTTTCAAATGCTTATTTCTGTGGTGGCTGATGTCTGTAATTGTTTCAGGAGATGGTGCTTTTATAATAAATCTTCCTATCACTTAAAGCCAGAACTGCAGAACATTTTACATTTGATCACTATGCTAACAGATTATAATCCTCATCAGATACCCTCTGGTTTTCTTATTTCTTTCTCTTTTGTTATAGCTTTGTTATAAGTCGTTATAGCTTCCTTTTTACAAGTGTCGCTAATGGAACCTAAACTGTGGAAAACTGTGTAATATTTAAAGCAAATATTGACATTTAGTGGTGTATTGGGTACCACAGACTATTGTTATGAGCAGTTACAGGATGCACTGGGCAGAGCTGATAATGTCCATTCTCAGGCTCCTGAAACATACATTGCAATGAGTATCTGCAAATTGAAAAGTCTGGAGAATGATTGGATATAAAAGCTGGAAGTGTTCTGAAAGAAAAACAACAACTAATGCTGTTCTGATCTACAAGCTATAGAAATTACAATGTTCAAGCAAATGTTTAAAAAAAAATTAATCTTGTTCTTGAATCCTTTATACAGTGAAATTATTGTGAAATTTAGGGGAGGAAAGATGGTTCTTTATGGCAGGAAAATTTTGCTTTACAGAATATTTTGCGTTTGCCCATTTTGAAGAGCCAAATAGATTTCAAGGGTAGAATTTCGTTTGGTTGAATTATGTAGGTGAGCCTTTGTGTTTTATGTACCCTAACTAAATGCAAGAAGATGTGAACGTACACAGTGTCCTTCTTTTGAGAGGTGTCAGGTGTGAAGAGTTTAGCTTATAGCTTGTTTTACTAGAAGAACCGAATATAACCGGAAATTGTTCTCTCTAAAGGATCAGAAGCACAGGTCTAAGCGGTCAGGGATAGGTAGTCCAAGGGATAGGCAGTCCATGGAGATTTCCAGAAAGCTTCAGTGTTAAGATGACGAATTCCCAGGTGTGTTTCACTAAGAAAGCTGTAGCAGCACCTGCCATGGTATTGGAAGAATGGAGAGATGGAATTGAAATGTTGCTCTTGCATCTTAACTCACCTTTTAATGAACAAGTTTCCCCTGCACATGCTTGGAGTAAGTGGAAAGCAGGTGCTGGAACCATCTTCCATCTGGAATAATTGCTCAAAATAAGTCACAGGATCAATTTTGTCTTTCCTTGTGCCCTAGACTGTGGGTTCAGCTAGCACATCCAGTGATGCTTCTGCCTCCAATGGATTGTACCTGTGTTATTAAGAGTATTGCGAGGTTGTGTTCTTACCATGGAAAAGCGTGTGTTGCAGCTGTCTGTTGTGCTCTCCCCATGAGCCTTCAACACTTCTACTCTCAGTTTTCTCCAGCACGCCTCTATGTGCAAAAGCTGAATTGTAAAGC
Organism: Gymnogyps californianus; assembly: GCF_018139145.2. NCBI lineage: Eukaryota > Metazoa > Chordata > Aves > Accipitriformes > Cathartidae > Gymnogyps > Gymnogyps californianus. Next base: position 39,557,274 of record NC_059473.1, read on the forward strand.
ATGCCAGTTTCAGCCATCATAAGGTTGTCATGCATTTTTGTGACTAGATTATCTATTCTAATTGTTTTTTAGACCAAGACACAAATATTTTGTTGTTCTGAAGAACAAACTCTTATGTTTAGTGTCAGTGTTAGAAATAAGGAAAATAATTAGGCACAAGTCGTTAACTCTTCCTTCTTTTTTAAAAGCCTCTTGCTTTTCTTCAGCTAGGATTCTCCTTTTCTACAGATGAAAAAAGCCTGTCTTCCTTTATTGTTGGCAGCTCTGCACACCTGGAGGTTTGACTGGGAACATGTTCTGAAAAGAGATGCTTTGAATGGGTGTTAGTCTGTGGAAAGCTAAATCTCCCATAGCTGTTACTGCCATGCTCTTAGATTAAATTAAAGAGTTTGGTGTAACTATTAATCACTTCAATTATTTCCATAATTCCAACTCCAAGGCAGCTTTGTATTTTTAGCTGGCTTAGTTGTATCACATGGCCATGGCTTTCAAGGCATTGTCAAAGGGAGAGAAACAACTTACTTGGAAAAAGCTTATTAGGCTGGAAGGCAGAAGTGTTCTCAGTGACAAGCCTTCCTGGTTGTTTTGCAACCCCTGCTTGGCTGCCTGTTTGGAAGCAGCCTCCGTGCCTTGAACTAGAGTGTTTAGGAAAGGACAGGACTTCTTTGGTATATGGAAATCTGATGAAGAACAGTAGAGGGGTAAAAGGCCCAGCTAGCCAGGTCTTCGCTTGTTCTTATGTCAGCCAACCCCCAAAATGGCTCATCTTGAGAACATAGAAAACATCTCATTGAAACCTGTGACTTAAATCCTTCCCAGAGCTGGGCATCCTGCCCAGCTCCCTCCATCCTAAAGTCACTTACAAAAGGGATAAAGACCATGAATCCAGAGAGGGCTGGGAGATTATTGGTCCAACAGACACTCCCTATTCTCTACCTGGATATGAAGCCAGTGTTGACTTAACCCTATCCACTAGTGTAAAGGTTAGAGGCAATCCCAACCTTGCACTGCTTTGTGTTGTTAATGAAATGCTGGAAGGCAATGGAAAGCAGCTCAAAAGAACGCACAAGAAAGAGAAAGATTAATGCCGTGTCAATGAACACTTTAACCTGATTCATCCATCAGTCCCACTGTGTGCAAAGTGAGCCCTAATGATGCATCAGTCATTGGCCTGTAACTTGGTGTATAGTTGTTTTTTTTTCTTTCACTTACAAATCTGTCCCAGTTCCCATGTTTCTGAGATTTTAGATGTAAGGCTTACAGCACGTTACAGAAATCCTGAGAATTATACTTGGGCTAGTGGGCAAAGATAGCTTAAAAGAATTTTTCTTTTTCGGTAGCTCCTTAAACCTAAAATTTCATAGACATCATTATTAGTATCTTACAGGCCAGATTTATTTTTTAGATCAATCAGTGAGCAGCACTTGATCTACAAAGATGTTTTAGAGACAGGTTGTTACAGGTTAACAGGCTGAGTTCAGAAATTGATGTAGTCCCATAAAAACTGGTAGAGGTTACATTGAAGCTAACAGATTCAGTGTAAGTCTATCACAAAGCTGTAAGAGGGCTGGGTATGTACATTAACTGTGCTGATAGAATTTCTATAGTATGAGCTTCTTTGTCCTAACATTTACCTTATGCCTTCTGGTGGCAAATTCAGCTATGCACAAAATTATTTCCAGGTGATCTTTTTGATCAGAGAACTGATTGTAGGGGAAGTACATGTGCAAGATGCAGTGGGGTCAGGCTGCCCTCCTTGTAAGGCTTCACAGAATGACGGGGTAGCTGAGACCAATCTTGATTTAATCTTGATTTAATCATCCCAGGAATACACAGAGGTCTGCTGTTTCATGGAGCAGATGGAAAGACAAAACTGCAAATTAAATGTGAAAGTGAGAGCTGATTCTCACTGTAAAAATTTTCTGTTCTGAATTTATGGTAAATAAGGAGCAGTGGGATAAGAAAATTATGCAGTTCTAGACAGATACAGATTACAGGCCTTTTAATAGAGATACTCCTGTGATGCCCAGTAAGCATCTGTTGGTTACAAAGTGCTTGGTTAGATTTTCACACACCTTCTCTGTTCATCTCCAGGCCTCCACCCCTGCTGAAGGCTGATTTTTTTAGAACTGTATTTAAAATATTCCTGCAAGAATTTGCAGTTACAAAACTCTTTTGCGAGTAGCAGAGCCTTTTATAAGGAGAGAGATAATGAACTGCAGTGTCTTAAAGGCCAATTTTTAAAGGTATTTAAGTGCTTATAGCAATGGAAATTGAATATCTAGATGCTTTTGGAAATCCCTCAAGATGCTTAACTGTGTCTGTAGATGCTTTAATAAATTTGTTCCAAGTGGTTTGCCTAAGGTGCAGTTAGTCACTGCTCGGAGTTGAAAAGGGAAACTTTCTCTTACTGCTGTAGCCATTAATCATTTTTGCCTTCTTTATGACAAAGCGATGGGAAAATATAGCTGTTTATAGAATCTGATGGAATAAGAAAAAAATAGCAATGAGTTATAAAGGAAAACCCAAGTTCAGCTTTTTCTGAGTAGTAGACTTCTGTAAGCTCATGCTTATAACTGTAATGGATGAAGGTAGCCTCCCACTGTTTGTAAAGTCTCTAATCACCACATGGTTAATCAAAATTATTTGCTAAATCCTTTCTACAGTGTGGTTGAGGATCTGGGAAGTACTAGGTAGCAGGTCTTTGAGAGCAGGTCAGAGAGAGAGCAGATTTGAGAGATCTGCTCAATGCATTTTGATAGTAAAAATCATGTGCTATTATTTCTCTTTTCTGGTTGATCATAGTTCTTGTTGCAAACCTAATATCTGGTTTAAGTGTTTAATGTTTCCAAGTTTGCATTCATTTTTCTTGGTATCATCTCATTTACTTACAAACACAGGGTGAGAATGAATGCCAGGTGAAATGATTTTTTGTGTATTTACAAAAAATAGTGGTACAATCCCCACAAGTAGCTTTTGTCAGTGTAATCTTTTTGCCCTGTTTTTCATCATTACTGCATATTCTCAGTTTACTGTTTTTCTCATAAAATGCTTTTGTTTCCATTAACCAGGATGCTGAGAAATTGGCCGGAGAAGAGCATGCCTGGAAAGAAGTCAAAGATGCTGTAAATGAAGTGAGATATCCAAAATCAAAAGAAGGTATCCTTTCAGTGACAGGCTACAGTCTGTCATTCAGTTGTGAAAACAACCCAGAGAGCCCCTTAGTACACAGTTCATCTTTTGAGATTTATTTCCTAAAAGTTTACATTTTTATGTTGTTTTAAAATGTATTTCTAATTCATTTGATGTTTAAAACGTGTAATATTCTTAACTGTGTTAATAATAATAGAGTATCTGATTACTTGGACTAGAATTGCTTCATGGCAGGGGTAGTAGGTACCTAGGATGTGAAGGGATAGTTTGGCTCAGGTTTAGACTTCTGCCATCACAGCCCACCACTTCATATAAATCCACTTCTAAATGAAATAAAGCTTAATCTGAAACGTTGTTAAATTCTTTGTCCCATTACTCCCATTGTGAACATTTCCAGGTTCTCATTCTTTGCACAGCAATGACAATAACAAGGACATAATTACAGTCAGGTTCACTGCAAACATTATAGAATCATTATAATAAATTATAATAATAATATATAATAATAATTGATAATTAAGCAAATTGAATGAGATGATCTTGCACTAATAAACAGAACTGGAGCCTAATGGCCATCATGTAGATATGTGATCCAATTAAAAAAATTAGTGAACAGCAACAAGCAAGAAAAGGTGAGCAGAAGAGAGGTGGAGATTTTTACTAGAAGACTATGAGTATATTGATCCCTCTCTCATCTTAGTCTATTCAGTGGTATTTCACTGACTGTGAATTTGGCCTACTGTAGCAAGATGCCGTACCATTTTCAGAAACATGGGCTTTCTCTGGAGCTAGAGAGAATTAAATCTTCCAGGACTCCTTTTCAGCAGCATAAAAAACAAGTTTGCATAGTGATGTTCTGGGCTGGAAGCAAGTGATCACGATTTTTATTGTAACAATAAAAAAAACCCCTAAGTTTGTTTCTTTCTAATCCAGAGAGGTTCGTTTGTTAGCAAAGAGGAAACACTCATCTCATCTACCTTTAATTTTCATATAGTTTCTAGTCTGTCTTAAGTTCCTCTGTAGTCACTGGATTGACACAGACAATACTGAAATACATCTTCAGGCATTCAGTTATACTTCAGGGCCCAATTTTTTAACCTGAAAGTTAAATTATAGATATGCTACATGCAGTTGCAATCATTTTTATATCAAAAGTATGGAGCCAGAATACTAGTCCTATTTAATGTTCCTATATTAAATTGCAGGAGAAATTGCACCTACTGAATTTTGCTAGGGTCTTTAATTAAGATTACTGATTTAACTGATATTTAAAAATGAATCAAACACATTGTATTAAAAGGTATCAGGACTAGTTGAAGAAACATGTCCTTGTTGTCTGTTCAGCTTCTGTTCTCAGACATAGGCTATTTGAAATGTGTCATCTTTCCTTCCATTGCACCACAACACCAGTGCTAATTGGCATGCAGTGGCAAGTGCAGTACCTGAAGAGGGGGCTTGACGTTTGTCCACTTGCCAAGAATGAATAGAAAACCTTCCTTGCTGACTGAGGCACATAGTCGTTAGTTTCTGCAAATGTAATTTTTTTAGCAAATTAAACCAACAGTTCCTACAGTTGAGAAAGTTAGTGACTTCCAAAATCTGAGCTGCTGATTATAACTGACACAGTGTTGTAATGCTAAATCTGCAGTTAGAAACCTTGAAACAATATGTGTGAGTGAATTGTCTCAGACCCAAATTCCAGTTTAAGCATACAAATTGAGATGCTAAAGCCCAGTGCAAGGGGATTATTGTGGAGAAAAGGATTCCTCCGCATCTCAGGCCACACAACAGTAGCAGAGCTGCTTGAGGGCTGCTCCTCTAGTCTTGGGCAGATACAGGACAGCCAGCTTCTCTTTTGTCCTGTTGCAGCTGATAATGGGTTTTCTAGTTTTCAATTTACGTACCTGAAAATTTGGTCCCAACAGGTTTTGCAATATAGCACATCTGCTATTAGATGCTAGTGAGTGAACAAAGCAGTATAATGAGAAGTAAAAGCAGACAGACTAATACTATGCATCTGCTAAAATGATAATCTTTCAAGAATGTCAGTGCTTTGTACTTTCTACAAAAATTGCATCAAGTGGAAATAATATCCCTCATTCTTTGTTTGTCTGTCCTTAATCAGTTGTAAAAAGTACATGGATGTTTGCCAGAGATATAAAGGTTAAGGTGCAATTTTATAATAACACATTCCTTCCCTTATATGGTTCTTTCAATCCAAAAGCATGAGAGCAATTCACAAATAATTAGTTTAGCCTTGTAACAACCATGCTATAGATCCTGGCCCAGTCACATAGTGGTCACATTCTTAAATTTAAGTATGTAAATATTCCCATGTTCAGGAAGGACTAATTACTTCATCACAGGGTTATCATCGTAGACTTAAATCCATTGCTGGATTGGGGTGAATACTATTTTCAGTAATGTCGTGAAGATAACTGCTGAACTTCCTTGAGTTCATTGTATGGAAAGGACTGTGATACAAACAGTGTTATTACTTCTCTTACTATAAGTCTAATTTTTTTTTATTTATTTTATTTGTCCTTACTGGTGTGTATGGTATCTTTTTGGTGTTTAGCCTGCTTGCATTCTGGGACTCCCATAAAGTCCCAGATGACAGTACTTATTTAAGATCTGAGAGTATTGATATTCAGCTTAGATGTGGTCAGAGAGAGAAGAATCTGGTCCACAGAGAAGTCAAACCAGTGTAGAATGTAATGAAAATAAGTGTTTTGTGGTAAGGAATATCCAACTAAAGTGAACGCAAGCCCCAGCTTACTTTTCCTCTCTTCCAAACACACAAAAAAATCTTCTTGTAGCATTGGAGGTAAAAATCTTCTTTACTGCCAAGATCCTTAATCCTGAACTAGTCAGACATCAGAACTGCGATGCTTTTCTTTCTCATGCATGAAACATGGAGCTGTACCTGAAAAAAACCAATGCTCTTTACAACTGTTTCAAGGAGAAAGAAAATTAATTAATTGCAAGAAAAGGTTCTAACTTCATGAGAATTCTAAACCAAATCTTGGGCAGCTTAAAAGTATGTGTCATTATTTTAATATATAAAAAATTAATTTTCTTTTTTTTAGCTGCAGAGACATTTTGTTAAGACACACTTCCATGGGTTCTTGCCCTTGGGCATAAGATTTGGAGGAGTATCTTATGTAAATAATAATGTTTGAGCCGCTAAATAAGAAGTATTTGAATTTTAGTTTGTTATGTATTAAAATATCTTTTCATTTTGTCATCTTTCTTTTACCCTTTATTGCTGAAATACTGCCTTCTTTAGAAATTGTTTTGCTAAATGTAAACAAAGCATAGTTACCTAAGCTACCACTTCTGAGTTCAAGTATGCTTTCAAGAATAGAAGCAGAGTCTGGAATGATGGCAGCTTTTTTATCTTAATGCCCTGTAGCTCTTACTCCTTGCTAACAACATTTAGAACTTGTATTTTTGTTTGATTAAAGATATTTCTTTAACTAAGGCTAATAACAGAGTGGGAGCAGGTTCTGGCAAGATGCCAGAATCTCTTGAGCAGCAATATGGGTCATCTTCCAGACACAAATATCTATCAGCTGAAAATGCTTGACTGTGCCATGGATGCCTGTATTAACCTTGAATCCTGGGAAGAAGCTTTGTATTATGGCAGCAGGACTCTGGGACCATACAGGTAAGAGATGTAATTGGTTCAACTATTTTCAAAGATGGGGGGAGAGGGGGCAGTCTCATTAAAAGCAAAGATTGTGTTTCATCTAGATGCTTCTTACTGTTTTTATTTCTTGCTGTATATCTTGCCTTGCTTTCCAGGTTAATGAATGAGGCAGAACTCCCATTCTGCTTCCACAGTCAGGCTGAGAGCAAATAAAATTATAATAGGAACTATAATAATAACTGATTATTAGCTCCTCACTGTTTCATGTGTTCAGATGCTGCCCCATCCCTGATCAGAAGCTGACTTTCTGGTTCAGACTCCATTGCCATGAGGGTATCAGTGTTTTATGCTGAACTAGGTCAAGCTTGAGGGACAGGTAGCTGGCTGAAATAATGTATATTCTCTGTATACTCTATACATAGAGTTTACAGAAAGTAAAAAAAAATCTTGCAAAATGAAGTTTCAACTGGAAATGAAAAAGCCCCTGGACCTTATTTTGGGAAGGGGCCAAGGTGGTGAAGCACTTGCTGTTCTTCTCTCCTGGTCAGTACTTGCTCCTATGCTATGTGCTGGGAGAGTTTCTGAGTCTGATGGCCTTTTATCGATAAGGAAGGATGCTCTAGGAGATCCTGCTTCATGTGGTAGGTCTTGAAATTGATTGGAGCCTGGAGCTGTAATGCAACTTTGGTCATCTAGTGGAGAAAGGGCAGGTGCTGTCTGCTTTGGTCTGTGTTCTAAAAGCTCTAAGACTCAAATCTTTGGGTTCTGGATATTTGTGTTGTTTGTAACTAAATATAAACCTGTGCTGAATGTCCAGACATAATGTCATTCATGCATGAATGTTCATTCTTGGTAAGGTATTTTTTAGAGTATCTATTTCTTCTCTGTTGGTTCTTCTACACCATGTGATATTCCAGTACATAGTGTGATGTTGAGAAGTGTGAGGTGCAGGCTAGTGCTGAAAAATATGTGCTGCTGTGAATATGAACATCTCAGATTTTACATGTCTTCCCTAATCAAACCAGGATGCCATCAGCATTCAGCATTTTGCCTGAGGAAGTTTCATCTGGCAGCCTGTTTCTGAATAAAATTCTGGGCTTTACTTGAGAAACAACATAGCATTTCAGAGCTTTCACTATAAAGTAATTAGCAAGAAGTCTGCATAGGCTGTGGTACACCAGAGCTGTAGAGAAGCTCGATGTTCATAATGCCTATTACTTTTCATAGAGGAGGGCATGAGTGCCTACAAATTCTCGCATTTCTTCAGGGTGAAATTGACATCATGCGTGTCCCACTTAACCTTTCAAACAGGGCTTATGTAGTACTGCAGCAGTACATGCTTCCTGCCAGCCTTCTACCGTGTGGCACGCTCCAGATGAACAGAGTAATCTGCCTGTTTAAACGTTCCCTTATTAAATAAAAAAAAAAAAAACAGCTCACTTTTTTTTTTATTTTATAACTTGTTAACTCAGTTCTTCACAACTGAAAACTGAGGATTTTTCTAAAGACATTTCTGAGAGCAGAGATTACAGTGAGACCAAGTGCAATTTTACCAGATAATTTAATAAAGCTTTCTCTGTTTTGCTTACTGAAGTGTATTGTAGTTTTCAAGCTGTTTAATGCAGGAGTTTGGAGATGAAGGAAAGGGTTCGACTGTGCATTCAATTAGTATCTCTTAAGGAATGCTATTTACATGAGATATTTGACCTTTTTTGCACCTTGAAGAGCTTGTCCTTGTTTTCTCCTAATCCAAAAGCATTATTTAAGAGAGATTTTCAGTTGTTGTTTTTTCTTTATACCTTCAAGTCATCACTACAAGCTTTGACACACCTGAAACAAAATCCTCAGTTTCTCATTACAACAAATTGTGCCCTAAGCAGCAGGAGAGCAAATCCTAGGAAATCTTTCGGGATGCATTGAATTTCTCCTGTTGAATCAATCTACTGCTTGGCTGCTCCTGCAGTTCCATTATAGCTATCTATTTTCCTTTCCTCACCTCTGGAAAAAGTATTCATACAGCTCTCCACAGGGAATCACCTGAGAATTTGAGCAGTCCATATAAATAAGAAAACATTGTGACAACTTTAAAGGCTCTGGGGATTTGGTCAAAAAGAATTTTTATTTCAGGTAATGTGTTTATTGTACATTTTCCATTTCTTTAGCAGCAGGGTTAATTTTCAGTACTGTGTGACGCATTGTATCGTAATGTATGTTTTCATTATGATGGTCGCTGACTTTTTCAGAATCATCCACTTCATGTAACTGGCAGAGACAGATGGTTAAACTACATAAAACTGATTTGTCATACTGAATACCAACCTCTATGTTTTAGGTAGTGATGATAACCTATGAGGAACATTGTTTAGGACCTCTCAAATATTTTTAGAACTTCCAAAAGAAGGGGAGAGATGGTGACTGTCAAGATGGAAAGCTAGCTTCTCCTTTTGTGCTGAACCATAACTGTCCATTATTTGTTAAAACCTACAACATGTAGTTTCATTGAATAGCCTAAGCCAAATGTATCTGCACAGCTTTTCTTGTAAATGTCACAGTAATAGTCTGTCTGTCCTAGTGAGAACTTGTCCTAGTGTTTGTCCTAGTGAATTTGCCTAAGTGAAAGCTGCCCCACATCATAGTCAGCACTCAGCAACTTGCAAAAATAAACTTCCTTTCAAAAATCCTCATGAGCCTTAACCACAGAATAACAGAATATCAGCAAGAGGTGTTACATGGGTTTGTCATGTCTCAGTTAGCACATTCATGCTGGGCTGACTGCTGCTCGTGAAGGATTGGATTCAGAGATCTGATCTGAGTAAGGCAGACTTCCTTTAGGGAAGTCTGAAGAAGGACCCCAGCATTTAGCCATTAAATTGCAGAGAAGGCACATATGTTCTGGGGATTGGGTTTGGGGTTTTTTTCCCCCTTGTCTCAAGTATTCAGTGCTTACACTACAGACAGAGTGGAAGTATGCATCTGTTATAAAACTCTGCTAGATGTCCTCAGCTATTGCGACAAGAGTAACAGGAGGAAAAGAAGTAGCTAAGTGACACCATGGGCCTAGTGGATTTAGGAAGCAGAAGGGACTGGGTAAAGCCGTGTTGCCTCTCTGGGCTCCTGTGGCATCAGGTCTGGTGAGATTCTGATACAGAGACGTCAAACATGTTTGTCTGTTTCTGTTCTGCACTGCTCATAATCTCCTGCTGAACTTAAAGCTAATGTATAAGTCCCACTGATTTTCAGATAGGCTCTTTTAATTAACAACCCTTCATCTCCAGTGCTGCGGCATTAGGAGTTACTGGAGGGCTCCAACATTAACGAGAGGAAATTCCTTCTTTTCATCGCATACAGAAGTGTTGTACAGAAGTGCTGTTCTCTCTCTTCCCCCGGCAGCCTTGCACATCCTTCCCCCTCTGTCCTCCCTCTGCTGAGTCAGCACTGATACAGGGCTTGTGCTGATGTGGCTGTTCTGCTTCTGGAGTGAGAGGGAGCTGGGCAGGTGCGAGCATCCCATGTTTGTGCTAGACGTGCATCATTTGTCTGCTCTTCTCACTCCTCCTATTCTCTATCCCTTCCAGTGATGTTTTGCAGTATCCTGTTACTTCATCTTTCCTCAGTGACTGAGGTCTTTTAGGGAACAGGGAAAACAATCCCAGTCAACAAAATTTCGGATTGTTTTGCAAAGGGCTGGGTTTAAGAACAGTGGCTGGGATGTGCTTCTTGTTGAGTATTTTCTGAACACATAGTTGAATATTCATTGTGTGAACAAAATGTCAGCCAGGAATTTTTGATTTAGAATTCTAATTCAATAGGTATGATAGACTGTAGCTTCTAAGTATGTGAGCTTCAATCAAAAGGCAGATTAAAAATTGGTGGTTGCTACAGTATCTTTTCCATGAGTCATGATCTTGTAAAAAAGCCAAAAATAGCTGTAGAACCTAATATTCTTGGAACATACTCTGAGCCTATTTTCTCTTCTTCAAAAAGGCTCTCCAATAAAGAGTCTGATTTTCTTTTGGTCTGATTTTCCCCCCTTTTCAAATGTGTTTTACAAAAAAGTTCTACTCTTACAGGTGTTTTGTAATACACACATGATATATGCAATGACTGGAAATAAATTTAAATTTTTCATCTTTACCTATGATCAAATATATACGGTTCTTTACTGAGTTCAGCAGACTCCTGAGTACTGGCTAGTTCTGAGGCACTTGACTTGAATTTACATTTACATTGAAAGTTAGTGTACCTAGAAAACTCAAAAAAAAGTGAACTGCAGTGATAAATAGGACCACTGGGGGATGCTAGTGCTTAAGGGTTAAAGTCTGGATTCGGCTCCAATCGGCACCCTGGTTGTGGGAGGTCCCCTGGGAACTTGTGCGTGGCTGGCAGATTTCTGAACCTACAGATAGTAGTAATTCAGTGACCAAAGTTCAGTGTCTTAATCATAAAACATCAGTAGCAAACATAAATCTTACCTCTGGAATCACCTGAGAGAGAGACAAAAATGTGAAGGTGGAGAAAGCAATTCAAAGAAAGAATGAAACAAAGAACAGAAAGAATAAAATCTACCTTGCTCACTTTTCTGGGGTTTTAGAAAATGGCCACGGGCATTTATCTCTAATGTTTAGAGCAAAATGTGTGGAAAGAAGAGAAAAAAAATCTTACCAAAGAACTGTAAGAGATTACAAAAAATACAGCTCATGGGAAAAACTGAATAGCTGGGGTATCCTTTCTTTCTATTGTCTAAACAAAAAGTTGTGAATTAAGATTTAGGAATTGATTTTTAGTTCATGAATGGTTCCATTGATTTGTCATCTAGAGATGGTAAGATAGTAGTCCCAACTAAACATCAGAGGTTTGTGAAAGGAAGAACTAGGTACATTTGCTAAAAGAATAGGTCGTGTCTGTGCAAATGTGCAAGATGGGGCATCACAGCTCATTGGAACCTCAGGGAGCTGTTGCTATAAACTGAGTGAAGACCGCTAAGCAGCCTTGGTGCACCTTCAACATAGGGAAATCAACAGAGGGACGAGAGCTTGATAGTGACAAACTGCTAAAGAAGGTAGAAACAGTGGACAGCACCAATATCACCTCTCCACTTTCCTCCCAGGTTATTGACAGCAGATCACTCTTCACTGCTTGTGTTTAGCGAGTTATATGAAATGAGCTGACACTATTAGCATAAATCAGTGGAGGCCAAACCATCTTTACAAACCACCACAGCTCATGAAGCAGTTAGAAATCCTCATGAGAGACTGTTGATGTTATAAGTTATATTTGTAGTCTAACAAAAACATTCTTCACTTGAACATGTGTCTCCTAGTGTAAGTCAGACCTTCTCATGCACGGTACTCTGTATATTGTCCTGTTATACAGCTTTTCAAAAAATTAGGATATATATGAACATTTGTGTCATTTGTATGATAATTGTCTTTCTTCCTACTTTATCCCCACTTATCCTTTATGTGAGATAACACAGGCCTCACAGTAAAATTTTTTGTTGCATATTTGTTATACTAATCAGAAACTTAAAGATGGTTTGTGTTCTGGAGAAGTTTGGATATCTCTTGTGCAGATCTGAAAGGACAAAAATATACATCACAAAACCACGAAAACTGTAAACTCTAGTTCGTTCTTTTTTGTTGGCCCTCTGGGTAGGAAAACCCAGTATAAATTGGAGAGTATATTGTCTCTGGTTAATTGTAGGTAATTATTCCAAAAGACAGATGTTTGTAACAATATTTGCACAATTTCTGGCTTCAGTGTACCTATTTTATAGATAAACAGGGAGTATGCTTGTCCCTGGCCTGGTATCTTTAGGAATCCCTTAAAGCACTTCAGCAGCCCACTCCTATCTTCCATTCCTCCCTACTTCCTCCCCTCCAGACCCCTCCAATCCCAACAGCCTTTTCCAAAAAAGAAAAAGAAATGTTTTATGTCTGAACGTGTTGTCCCCAAAAGTGATACTGAGCTGCATAATCCTCAATGACTTCTGTAAGATCACACTCCCATAAGTGCTCCACCATCTACCTTTCCTCATTTTCTCATATTGTGCATCTGGGTAAAATTTCTTACTATTCTCTCCAGTCATGCTGGCTGTTTTTGAGGCATAATTTCGATGTCTCTAGGTTGTCCAATATACTCTAGCACATGTGAGTAGAAGTTCAGCAACATCAGTGTTAATTTGCAGTACCTCATTCAGTATATACCACATTTCTTAGGTAGGCTAGGATTTTCTTAAATAGCTTCATTGCTGCAAGATTTTCCTGACAGTGTTCATCCAGTAGCTCTATATTTGTATCCTGTATGCTTAGGAGCTTCAGTTTTAGCTTCTAGTTTCAGTTTTAGTTTCACCTTTCACTTATGCCAAGAGCTATTTGAATCTGAATTTTACAGATAGTGGTCTCCTAGTGATGTTAGTGAACCAAACCATGAAGTTTCCCAGAGTTTCATTTTTCTCTGACACAACTACAAGTGTTGATTTCTTCATCTTTCACATAGCATTTCCAAGGTGTTTTAAGACACTTCTTGAAAGAGCTGTGTTCTCTGTCAATGATAACTTCATCTGTAGAGATTTCTTTTTTTTCACTGTAGGATCTCTTTCAGATTAAGATGTTAGACCATTCAGGGCTTCAGGCTTTGTCTAGAATAAGGATTTCAGTCCTAGTCTGTCTGCCTACCAGAACTGAAAGATTCAGTTTGGTTTTGTTTTTTTTACTTAAGCAGTAATAGTTGGTATCTTTGTCTTGTAATCAGGGGATTTTTTTTTTTTTTTTTTTTTTTTTTGGTACATGCAGGCTTGCAATTTACGAAGTAAGGACTTACGCAGCCCTTACCTGAGCTCTTTTCATTAGTCTGCTTGCTATTACACACCAATTAAAGGATACACATGTATAAAGTAGAAGTGAGTATTAAACATGTACTAAGCAAATACAAAGCTCTCATATACTAACCTACAAATGCATGAGCAGATATTGCAAAGACCTGTGTGCTGTGAGAAAAATGCAGCATAGTTATTCAAATGGAACGATTTTGAGAACAATTGTTGGGAATTCACAGTGTCTGTGTGAATTTTGCTAAGAAGAAAAGGGGGGAGTTGATGGCAAACGGATTCTAAACAAAGGTTTGGTTACAACCTGAGCTAAAATGGGATTGGGAAGTGATATCAAGGGAACAATTAACAGTTAACAATAGATATGTATGAAGCATATGTGGAGTTTTGGATTCCTTTGACAGTAACTGAGCATTGCTTTGAAAAAGCTATTTTAGAGGCAGAAGTCGTGGTGAAAAGGGAGATAAAGCGGGGGAGAATCACTAAAAAAGAAAGACAAACTTACAATACTATCTCTGATGAAAGAGACAAAAAAGGAGAGAGGGCATACAGAAAATAGCAGCAGAGAAGTTGTAAGGAACAATGCATTCTCTGGGGGGAGAATTAGGAAGAGTCTGATTTTAGTCAGAAAATATATATTTCTTTGTTTGAATAAATTGTCAATTTGAGTTGAGGAGACAGAGAGTGGAGACTGGGCAGTACTTCTAAGGAGGAAATCAGTTAAGAGTTCCTAGTGGTGGAGATGTGAACAGTGGTGAAAACAGTCTAAGCAACCTTAGAGATAAAAGCTGAAAAGATGAAAAAGCAACAATTTTTTCTATTGAAAAAGTGGAAAAGTTACGGAAAAGGAAAAACACAGTTGTGAGGGAGGGAAGAGGAAAGGAGCAGCAGATAAGGAGAGCAAAGAAATTGAAGAACGTAGACTCTGTTTAAAGGGTGGATCAATGAGATTGGCCAGGGAGAGTGAGTGATGGGAAGATGGTGCTTTGAAGAGGGGCGTGCAGAACCAGAAAATTGAAGACAGTACTGTCAAACAAGAACCATGCCAATGAATGACCAAATTCCTAGTGAGATGATCCATCCAGCAGGGAAACCAGAAAATGAAGGTCAGAGAGGTTCTGCAGCAAAATAGGTGATGCTCAGTAAAGCTGAAATTTCCCAGACTGATGTTGACAGGAAAGGAAAAGAAAAAACTGAGCATGCAGGTGAGAGCAAAAGATAAGTTACTGCAGTAAGCAAATCCTAGAGACCACACAGTTACTGGTGTGATGGTAGACTACGAGCTCACCGGCTCTTGAATTTACCAGTTATTGAGTAAAAGGGCTAAAATATAATGGAACATCTTACTAGGAATGCATTACTCGGATGTCCCTGAAAACCAGAAATATCCTTATTTTCAGGTCCTGTGTTTACTAAGCTTGTGCATAATGCTACTTTAGTTAACAGGTTCATGCATACTCCTGTCCACCATATCAAACCTCTGTGACCTATATTTCTCTTGACCTGATCAAAGTCTGTTAGTCAGTTTTCCTTAACCCCATAAAACCAGAAAATCTAGTCCTTCTATACAGGGAACATTTGGAGGTATCAGAACTAGTTCTAAATTATCTAATCCTGGTATCAGAAATGACACAGCCGTGTTAGGATAGCACTCTGCCTCATATAATTAGAATTATAATTGTGCCATAGGGGAATACTCAAGGAAATGCTGATAATCTTGACTGCTACACAAATACTAGTTGCACTGCCTCATAAATACAACAGTTCCTGGCCTTCAGAAATTTAGTCAATGGCTAATCTTCTCCTTACTTCTCTGTACAACATCTAAATGTTGGATTATGCAATTTAGAGTGAAAGGGTTGACGGTGTGATGTGACCTTATGCTCACCTGCAAAGCCCTCCTGCATGTATTGCCTTGGCTGCCACCAAAGGTGCTTCTTCCTTCCTTTCCACTCTGGTTTTCTACTAGAAAATCTATCTGCTTTAGGCCAGAACCCCAAACACTGTCTGCTGGTATCTAACCTTGAGATGTCTGCCAAGCCCCAGATAATCCAATTCCGTGGTTAAGCAGGTGATTCAGTGCTTCTGCTCTCCCACCCCCTTCCTCTCCCAGATGCCATTCTCTTCCCTTGAGTATACTGGAACCTCTTTTCTCAAGTTCAGTTTGTCGTTTCATCATCAGGCAAGTCACAGAAGCCTGAATAACCTTTAGTAACATGACTTTGAAGATGAAAGTAAGAAGGAAGAAACAAAAAGCAAATGACTGTGGGTAGAGAGCTACAAAAATGATAACTGATTACAAATGTTGGAAGGCTAACAAAAGACAGGCTATAGCACTGCTAAGGAAAAAGGCTCTGAGAAACAGAAAGTAGGCTGTGCAAAGGGCCATGAAAGCTGACAAAAGTGAGAGCAAGATAGAAAAAAATCACCTTCAGAAAATGATGCAAGTCTACTAATGAATAATAAAAAGTAAGTATTTTACAAACAAAATAAAGTCATCTTGGAGGAAAACTGAGGAATGCAATGCACATATGACCAGTAAAGGGAGAGAGGGAAGAGTATAGGCAACCAAAGAACAATTACAAGAAGCCCAGAAATGTCAAAATTAGGGAGGAAAAGCCTTTAACTTCTCCCCATCATCACAAAAGATAAAAAAGAGAGAGGGCAAAGAAAATGTATACTGCCACAGTTGCAAACACTTTCTTAAGAGGAAAATCAGCTTTCTCTAGCCATGCAGTGCGCTCTTGGAAGATATGGTTGATGGGCTGCCAGAAGTGAAGATAAAATTCTGGAATCAAAGTGTGTTCATTACAGCCACACCATGAATACATTTCCATATTAATTCAGGTATGTTGAATGATGCACACCAAAGATTTAATGTACTTTTAAGGCTGGCCAGCATTTCAGAAGTCTTCTGAAAACTGGCAAAAGTGACAGCCAACGAGTAGAAGCATCCTAAACCAGGTCTTTCTACTTGATTCATTGTTGATGAAATAGAAAAGAGAAAGAGAAAAGAAAATCTTTTCATGCAATAGTGTCCTTGGCAGACTTTGAAAAATTGAATTAGATCCTACACTGCTACAAAACAAAAGCCTCAGTATATACAGTCATAAAAAGGAAAAACATTTAGGAGATTAATTTTCTTGTCATAGAGGGAATTTGCAAGATTTACCACAGCATTTTGTGGAGAACTTCACTTTAGACAGTGGCACAAAATACATGTTTTAAAAATGTTTATGTAAATACGGCTGGAGATCTTGCTTTCAAAGAATGGGAAATTGCTGCATGTTGTACTGTTTGAGGCGTTCTGAAACACAGACATGGTGTCCTATGAAACATAGTGTAACTTCTCAAATCTTATAAAAAATCACACAAAGAGCCTATGACCAGGGGAATGTCCTACTAGTTAGTTGCTTGCTCTCATGACAATAGCTAAAGATAAGTTATCTTAGATATTTGTCTCAGTACTGCACCAGCGTAAGGCCTTTTATTTTTCAAGGGATTTCAAAATGTGTAACCAAGTTGAGTAATATTACCTCTACCAATTCAACATCTCAGAATTTTGAGATGAAAAGCAGGTTTACGTGCTTGCAGTAAGATAACATCCTGAATGCATACTCAAGCTTTATCTGTTGCTACCCGTCTGGATTCAGTTCATCTGTGTATTGTCTTGCTGGCATGTTTGCAGTGCAGGTGAGCTCTACCAATGCTGGATATTTATCAAGAGATGCTATCAAATTGTGCAAGGTTGCTTGTGCCAGTAGAGAGAAAGAAAGAGAGGGAGGGGGAAAAAGTCTTTTTCATGTAACAGAGCATCAACATTAAGCTGTGACACAAATAAAAGTACATTGACTTTCACTAAAATTGTTAATTTTATTAAGTACTCCATGCTTTCACCCCCCTGCCTTGCTCTGAGAGCAGCATTGTCCCAGGGAAGTACTCCTGTCTTCTAATACTTTTGGGAGAACAAGAAAGTACAGTGGTTATACACCTCTGATGTGTTAAACTGTGTCCATTGATGAAGAACCAACTCCAGATATTGCAGTGGGGCATGACTTTTCCCCTCCCGTTTGCAGTGGCGAGGACTGTCACTGTGCCTGATCTTTGCATTTGAAAAACACCAGGGGTAGAGCATTTACTGCATGCAGTGACACTAATAAAAACCCACAGTGAATTGTACTCAGACCTTGCTAAGTTAAGCAAGGAAAGAGTGACAACAAACTTACTGATAAATAAAAAGGACACAGCTCCATAGAAAACAGTGGGAGTTTGTGGATCCTGATTTCACCGAAGGTCTCAGCAACATACAATTCAGTGGCAAAAGGCCTTCACTGTTGGTGATAATGATGTGGTGTATATAACTGGGGAGTCAGTCTGCTCAGGGAGTCAAGCACTAAGTTTTCTTCTATAAAACCTATTTCAAAGGTCAGAACCAAATATTTACCAGGTTGAAGGTGGAAGAAAATTTACTTACAATTTCTCCGATATTCACCCTAAAATGCTATCCTTTCCTTTTTGTGCCCTATATTTAAACATAAGACAAGGTGAGGTTCTTGGCTACTCTGAACTAACTGAACTTGTTTTACATCAGGTAAGGATGTAAAGGATTCTCCATGAAACTCTACCTTTCTCCCAGTCACAAATGCAGATATTCATGATGTATATTCACATTTTGCATATACTCATACCAGTTTCTCTTGCCGTTACTGCTTCCTAGCTAGGTAAATTCACAATTAACTGGATTGCTGATGCCTTTAGCAAGTTGGGTTGTATTTTACTTCAGTTTTGTTGCTCTCATTTTTTATATCTGCCTATTATTCCCTGTCTTTGCAGTAATTTATCAAGATCTATTTGTAATGGCTTCAAGCAAATATATGCATGCTTAAGCCATACAAGTTGCATTCCAGTAAACAGCGCAATCCTTTGGCCATTTCTGCACTCTCCTCAGGTGGCTCATCCCTACCCCCAGGGCTACCCTTTGGCAAATTGCTGCTTGCTTTTGTTTAACTGAGGCTGGCAAAAGTGATTTGATTTCCAGGGTCTTTGGCAGTGCTGGTGACAGCAATGGCTTATATAGAAAGATACCTTAGCCTGTTCCTGAAACAAAGTTAGCGTGTGTTGTATTCAATACAATAACACTACCCCAACTTGTGATTAAGTGCTTAGTGAGTTCCATTTCCTTATAAGAACATGTGTAAGAACCCAAGAATGTATACCACAAGTGAACTAAGCATTAATCTGTCAGCAGCTTAAGTGTGTTTGGGATAGTGCAATGGAAATATGCGGTATAGTGACACAGTGTTTGTTCTCTGGGAAGCACTTAAGAGCAGATGGAACCTGTAAAATAGACTGATTCATGAAAGTGTGCAGCTTCTATCAGATTTTTTGGATGCTTCCTTGTTTTAGCCTAAATAAACACAGGCCACATATGCTTGAATTTTCAGTAAGGTGCCAGTAGCTGCAGGTGGGGAACCCAACATTAATAGGTGCACAGAAATTCATCAGGAAGGAACTTTTACTTAAAAGGCATGCTTCTCTCCTAAAATAATGAGATGGGTAAAAAATACAGTATCATTGTGGATATATCCTAAGGAACTGAAAAAAAATATTAAGGATTCTACAACAACATAAAGAATACGATGCTGGAGTCTCATTACAATTCAATGGAAAATTGAGTCCATAGCAGGCATGTCTTAAAATTCTAGTATAAATCAATAGCATCTATAAAAATGAGGTAGGGTTGTATGGAAGTGACATACAAATCTGTAACATTTAATAGAAAAACATTAAGCATCCTACAGATCTGTTGAAGCATACTGTAAAACTCTGCAGACAATGGATATAGTTGCAAGTTGAATTCCACTAGGGTATGTATGTAAGGGAGACATTACATTTGTATCCTTAATGGTGATTTTCCGAGCTCCACCACTTGCTAATCTGAAGAAATAATAAACCCCATATCAAGATCTGGAAGACCCTTATATTTGTGCAAAGCTTCACCACAGTCACTACTTTACGAATTTTGAGTTGTGTGCCATTGTGGTGGTGACAATTCAGTTTTTGTGTTCCAAAATTTACATCAAGTTGAACCTTGGGATGGAATTTGCAGACAGCCTACATTGACATTTATCCTATTGTTTTATACTGAATTAAATCAGCTTAATAACTGAATAAAAAAAAAGGCTAGATTTTCAGAAGCTTGGGTTTTTTTCATTTTTTTGAAAGCAATCAAATCAATATGTCTCCCAAAATAAAAAAAAGGATGTGGATTTCTAACGTCTTGCTTTCTGTGTAGTGCAGAATTTCTGTACCTGTAGCAGAGACCTTGTTTCAGCTGATTGCGAGAAATTTGCCTGGGGTGAGAGGAGTAAGAAATAATATTAAAAATGTGTCTCTGGAAATATAATTCTACTCTTGTGAATTATATGTGCCGCAGTCTCCAGTTAACTTTAAAACTACATTTTATATGTTCTTCAGGGTATAGTTTATAATATTCTATTGAGCTAGTTTGCATGTGCTGTTGGTAGGAGGACACATCCTTAGCATGCTTTTGAAAGGCTCAATAAAAGTCATACTTCTCCAAACCTAAGTGAATCTTGACTATGCGAAGTATGGCAAAACATGTATAGCTGCAAAAAAAACCCCAGACCAAAACCCTCCATTTTTCCCAGCAATAGTGTATCATGCATATTCTTTCTGCCCAGAGCACCAGAGAGCAGAACGGCAAGGGTCTGGGACATGCTGAAAGAATGCCATACATTGTCCCAGTAAGCGCTTGGTCCTGCAGCAACCACTAAGAAATTAAAGATGTTTTGGTGTCAATGAGGCTTCTATGATTGTGTTGTCTGTGCCTTTGCTTGTTAGTGCTACCTAGCAACTTGCATAAAGACAGAGATGTCAAGCGTATGAAGTTCCTACAAGTTTGTAGAAAATAAGAGGCCACATATAGAGTGCCTACAAAGAGAGAAGATGTTTAAGCTCATGTTCAAACATATCAATAGACACCAAAATGTCCACATAGCAAAAAGCAGTTTTTAATGTCCCAGTGGTGGGAAAAAGCTTCACACCTATCTTACTATGGTAGCGTAAAACAACCACAAACCACAAGGAGTTTGGTAAATTTTGGTGCTCCTGTAACTAGTTGAACTCTGTCATTCTGCTGCTCACCTCAGTGGCACAGCTGTAGGCAGAAGGTAAGCCCTTTCTCACCCACATTGGGGAAAGGGAGAAGGTACAAAGAAGGTGAGAGCAAGCCATAAATAGCAGCCAATATATTTGTTTATTCTGAGGCCCATATTTCTCTTAGAAGTGATGTCATCAGAGCTCAACATCCGCATTTTACAGGCATAGTACTCCGTGATATTACATCTTAATGAATGCTTCAGATTAACAGAATTTGCACAGTATCAGTGGAAATGTTTGCTTTCCTGCCTGCTTTTTGTGCTACAGAATTGTTGATTTGGTTTGTTTTAATTATTTTGTTTTATTTTTAATTTATGGAGCAAAAAAATTACCATGGTAAAAATGGGGCGAAAATTTTGAAAACAAGGAAAATCTTGAATCCTGTCTGCAACTTCAATGTTACTTGAACATTATGTGGAAAAAAAAGTCATTGCATACACAGCAGTTCTTACTGCACTGCCTGGATGAAGTTGAGAGGGTTTGTCAAGTCTGCATTCTTTTATATATCAAAGTAAACACAATCTTTGGTTAATGTGTTTGGAAAAAATTCAAAGCCATCAGGTGGAATACTTGGCACTGTTGTAGTTACTGGCAAAATTCTGTTGGCTTCATTAGGGCTAGAGTTTCATCTGTTGTGCTGGTTATAGATCAGTCGGCTGTAGATGGCTTGTGGATGAGTCATATGGAAGTGTCCCCAGTATCTTCAGAGCTGTCAAGTCTCACACACTGGGTAGGAAACTTGCTCTTCTGACCTCTCCCTCATATTCCCCACCCCCGGTGCAATGGCTGTTGCTTTTCTCCATCTCCATGTCTGTCGCATCTGACAATGAGGATCCCTGGGAAAAGTCAGCTGGAATAATTTATTGCTAGATGAATCATTATCCAGGAGCAATGCAGTGACAGGTCCTCCTCTCTCACGTGCCTGGAAGTGCAGACAGTCACACGCTCATACAGTCATCATCAAATGCGTGAATCTTGTGTGTATGGATCCTGTAGCGTGTTTCTCTTCTTCAGTTCTTTATGGGCAAGGACACTTTCATAAATCCAAGACCTGATTCTCTTTCATGTACATAGTTTTTAAGTTAGCAGCCTTCTCTGGAAGTAAGAGAGCTGCACTTACGACTTTTGTTCACTGTAGGAGGTTTTGTTACGATATGTTGACAGATGTTTCTAATTCTCCCTGAGTTCAATGAAGCATCGTCTGCTCTTTAATTTTAGTGTAGCTATGTTTTGCAATTTTACTTTAATCTCAATAGTTTAAGATACTTGCTTTTCACAGTCTTATGGAGATTACAAATTATTTTATCATGTAACCCAGACAAAGCAGTGATTTCGAAAGCAAAGAAGATTTCGTGAGGCATCAATAGAATGTTCTTCACTGTATAACACACCCTCTTCTGCTAAGTAAAAGGGTTTTGGATAACGCAAAGAAAAACTATTATCAAGTCTTTTTTTTTAATTATCACTCTTTAACTTAACATCAGTGAAGAAAACTACTGAGTGAGAGTTCAGGGAAATGAAAAGGGAACTTATAATCAATAATTTTGAAACTGTCCGACTACATTACTTTCCTCTTCTTGAAGAGCACACTGTGCAGTGTAGGAGTTTGTCATAAATTATGGTCTTTTTTTGAATGGCAGTCCTTAATAAGCTGATATTTTTGTACTTAACATTTCTCAGAAACTTTTTTTACATGGAGATTGTGTGGGGCCAAAAAAATAATAAGATTGTGTATCCAATTTTGTGAAGATTGATACTTGCATGACTGTTGCCCTCTTTACTCTTTCACAGCTTTTGACTGTGAAAGTGACTTCAGTACAGTGACTTTTGATTTCAAACTGGTTTTTAAAAGAAGACAAATAGAGGTTGGTGGATCAGAGGGACCAGAAGTAATGATACTATCTAACTTAAAGTGATAGAAAAAAGAAGTCAGCGTGTAGTGTAAGTCTAGATAGCTAGTGAGAATAAATCCAGCCTCTGGCTGACGCTGGCAATATATTTGGTAGTGGAAGTGTTGGGGATGGCTCATCACAGTCTGAAGGAGCAAGCCCTGATTTATGTACTGCCTTGTTTTTAAGAGCTGCCACCATTGTTCCTTCTCTATTGTGAAAATATCTCCAATTTTGTACATGATTTGCCTTCTGTGTCACTGCACGTTGCCCTGTTTCATCCCTGACACCAACCTATGCGTGCCCTTTGACCAAGCTATCACTGACCTTTAACTTTCTGCTGATACAAATCATACCGGTGACCAGAGTCAAGTGATATTTATGTAAGATGTATCCAGCCCTCTGTATCTAATAGGAAGACTACATTATTTCAGAAAAAAATATTATTAAATAGACATACTTTATAGAATGTTGTCTGGTTTATTCTCCTCCTGAAGACAGCTTGCTAACAACAGTCACTCAGGAGATCTGTTTTTCTTCTTTACATTTAAATGTTTGCCTTTTGTAAGCCACAGATTTCCCTGAAGTGCTATCCATAAATGTACAAGCATACGGAAAAGTTGGCTGCAGACATGTGCAATGAGCATATTGGAAACTTGCAGTCTGTGGACTCCTCAAATCACAGGTTTTCAGAGCCTAGCTCAGTATGTTCCTTGTAGCCTTTCACTGCTTGTTAACGCATAAGTCCTTCATGATAGCTGTGAGCAACACCAGGACAACTTCTGACTCTAAGAAGCTCCAGGCAGTGGCATGTCAGCTCTAAAGGAAAAATACCACCATGCCAATGCTCAACAAGCGAGTTGTTCACTGGTCTCCAGAACTAAGGGAGCTATTTTTCCATTAGATTTTTGTCTCTGATTGACTGACTTTTTGTGCTGATTGACTGAATGATAGCTATGCTGCAGTGTTCATGCACTACTCATTACATATCAGAGAATTCACTAGAGAGACAGCATAATGGGTTTTATAGTGCACAAACCAGAGTTTCCCATGAGTGGAGAATTTATAACATTTTTCCTGCATGCATTCCATCATATCTATCTCGAGGCAAGCTCACACTGTGTTCTTTACCTTGGGGAACGTAGTATTGGTATCTTTATCTTCTGTTATCTTGGGTTTTTAGAGTACTACTAAAACATCTTTGAGATTTCTACTTCGCTGCCAAATTTAGCTAAAATTGGCCAATGGATTCAGAAGTTACTAGAGAAGAACTGGCAGACAGATGATGGCTCCATAAATCTTGTTATCAGGCTAAAAAAGGGATTCTTTTCCCAAGCTGTCACAGAAGAAGATAAAGCTAGCAGGTCAGGGAAGGACAGGCTAACAGTAAGATAGAGTATGACCAGGACATCAGTCCTTTCCAGCCTTAGATGGTCTGACTACAGGTGAGCATGAGTGACATGTTACCAGTTCCCACGTAATCTAGACATTATCCAGGAACTGTGACAAGGAGGAGTTTTAATGAGGGATTTGCTGAAAGCTAATGAAGTAGTTTTATAGGAAGCTTCTTCCAGGTGTGAAGGGAAGCTTGAGAGAAAGTATAGCAGGGAAAAATGGAAAGTTTAAACTTTGCGGGGCATGTTTCTCCTATTAGTGTAACTAAGCAATGACAATTGAACATCTCAGTTTGTTAGGTACCCTAGCACTGATTAGATAGCTTTAGCTAATCAGTTTACTGATTGCAGTGGAGCATCAACTTCTTTTTGCAAAGACAGTTTTGGCAGCTGCCAAATCTCCAGGAGTTACTCTCTTTCCCACCTGGCATTGGGATCTCATTTCCCTATCTCACGTAATACCAAACACTATCTTCCTATTGCCCCACATTCCTACCCATCTCAGGACACCTTCCCACCCCTGCCCACTCAGCTACAGGCATGTATTTTCTTTTCCAAATGCCAACCTTTTTCTCTTAGAAGACAAGCTTTCCTTCCTGCCTCTATGTTTACCCACAAATACTATCTCTACTTCCACTACCCGGATGGTGCCCCTGCTGCAGACAATATTCACCTTTGGATGCTTTCCCAACATTTAAAATTGAAACACTTGATTCAAGGGGAGACCCTTGCATAACCCAAAGCAATCCTCAGTGGACCACATCCTGGGAATTGCTACATTAGGATCACTGTCTTGCAGTTTGTAGTTCCTGGTAATGATTTTTCAGCAGTTGAACGTGTGCCAATCCCACACAACATGACTCAACCTAGCCAGAGGTTACAGGCCTCCATCACTGATATTAGAACTGGGCCTGAACAGAGCAAATTATGACTAGAGCTGAGAAAGCAACGAATAACAACTAATTTGTTTCCCAAAATTCATTTCTTCTTTGCCTTCAGAACAGCCATGAGCATATTTGCTGTTTTCTCAGATTTATTTTTAGTGGAGTTCTTTAAATGAATGTATTTTAGAATATTTCAGAATATTTTACTTTGTGACTGTATTGTGAACCTTTAAAACCCAAAGCTCGGTTTTTATCCCTCAGGTAAAAATGGTTGCTTCCATACTAGCTGAGCATTAAGGCACTTCCAGCCAAGTGCTGGCATTAAAAAATTGAGATAATTCTTCTGCAAGTTTCTGCACAAGCACGAAGCCATCTTGGAATCCTTACTAAGGGCTTTAATCATGGGAACCAAGCTTTAACTTTACAAATTCACACATATGACTGGAATATGCATGCTATGAATATTTATTTCAGCAGAATTCAAGTTGTCATTGACTGTGAAACAAAATGAGAGACCTGATAAATTCAGTTAAAATGCAGGCAAGTATGTTCCACTTCATAGCAAAGAACAGAATATTTTTTGCCGCTTCTAGCACACTTCTGAAATGAGGAGAAAAAAGAAGCAATGTGTACATTTTCAGATGCTGTTTAGATGGTCAAATACTTTAAATGTTTGCAAAATGATTTTTTTTTGCGACGACAAATGAATGCTATCTGTAGAAGTTTGGGTTTGGTTTTTTTTTACCCATATGGTCTAGCTTACTGTATGGTCTAGCTTACAGATCTAGTTCACCTCCCTTCTGTGTTCCCAGCCCTGGTACTTCATACTTTCCGAGTGGTTCCTGACTTCCCTGAGCTACATAAAATACTCCATCTAAGCAGTTCATTCTGAAACAAAGACAAGACAGTAATGTGATGTGTTTGTGCTGGATTCAGCGGTACCACTAGCAACAGTGATTAAAGTCAAAATCCAGCTGTTCAAAATTTCTTAGTTAACTTGTGGGTGAGGTCAGGGCAGTAAACAAGCCTTCTCTCGAGGCTGCAAAACCTGGTATTAGACCTGAGAGAGTTGTGTTGATTCACCAGTTGCACCCACTACCATGCAAGATTGCTGACTCGGGTATATTTTGTTAGCCTATCATCTGCCTAAGAAGAGGGAACTGGCAACATGCAAGGGTATTCATGACCCTGTGGAGGAGAGTTGACGATGGCCACTGTCTGCTCAGTAAAGAAGGCAAGGGGATGTAGAAAATGTTCCAAGAAGGCGCATGATACATTTTCATTCTGGGGTTTAAAGATCTGTGAACATTCAGTGTTAGAGGCAGTATGGATCTTCTAGGATCCCTCAGCGCAGGTTCTTCTTTTTGTCTTTATCTCAGTAACTAACCTCAGGGAGGTGTTTTGGATCAGATTCCTTCCTCTCTCAAATTCTTCTTACACTCCTTACTGCTTCTTTGACTCCGACCTGTTTATGTTCATTTCTTTGACTCCTCTCTCCGTTCATTGGTGAAGAATGAGTTGGGGGGGTGTGGTGTGGTGTATTTCTGTAATTTCTTCTCCTTTATCCCCCATTATATCAGCAACTTGAGAGTACAAATGTGTATCATCACTGGTGGCCTCCCCTTTTACTACAGGAGACAGAAAACCAGTCCTCCTTCCAGTAGCTCCTGTGGGAAAAGGATGAAGACTCTATAACTTGACTTCTCTTTTCTCCAAGGAAGAGGTTGTTGCTGTCACACAAACTCTTCCTTTCATGAACTGTCATTTCTCCAACTAAGGTAGCAGAGGATCTTTTCCATCTTCCAAGAAGAGCAAGGGGAGCCACCTCCCCAGCTCAGGCAGTGCAGGAATGAGGAAAATAATCAGCTCGCTAGAGCTTGGCTGCTCCATTCTAAATGGACATATGAGCACCTTGGCACATGGTTAGAGGGAAGTGAAACTGCGAGGACATCGTCCAAACCTCATTAATTTCTGTGGGCTTTGGATGTGGTTGTCAGAAGGTAGACTTTCACTATGGCCCAAGCATTCCCCACCCAAAGCATTTGCAGAATGTCATAAGCTAGAAGAGCAGTTTCAAGAAAGACATTTTTTTGGAGAGTAGCTTTACCTTTGTTACCCTTCTCCAGCATTGCCTTACCCAGGTTCACCTGCTGTCTTGACAAAAAGAAAAAAAAAGAAATGAAAAAAGAAAAGCTGAGTGTAGAAAGGGATTTCATGTACTATAGCTGCTCAGTCTGTTAATCAAATTTTGACCTATACTGAGGTCCCTGTAGATTATATATAATTTTCCCCTTTACTTATATTTAAATGGACCATTGGCTCCCATGGAACTACACTCCCTGGTTTACATTACATTACTGTGCAAACTTACCATGTGGATGATGCAACAAATGCTCCCACAGTGTTGCTGTTGGGTCATAGCAATTGTATCTGCATGTGCTTCA
Organism: Gymnogyps californianus; assembly: GCF_018139145.2. Taxonomy (NCBI): domain Eukaryota; kingdom Metazoa; phylum Chordata; class Aves; order Accipitriformes; family Cathartidae; genus Gymnogyps; species Gymnogyps californianus. The sequence goes on from NC_059473.1 coordinate 39,584,701, forward strand.
GTGGATGATGGAGGGTTAAATGCGTTCCCTTGCAGTACGTGCTTTCTTATGAGTTTTCAGAGTTTTTTATAAAGCTATTTTCTTTTCACCCCTTTCATCTATTTGTTGTGTATGCCCACATGACCTCCTGAAAATACAAACACACTCTTTTATTTGCAGAGCCCATTATCAGCCTTGTCTTTAGCCTCATGATAAAGGTCAAGTAGATTAGTTAGGGAGGCTCTTGCCTTTCTAAATCCACGTTGGTTATCTCCTTTTAGATAATTACTATCCGTGTACTTCTCTAATGTGCCCCAGGGTATAGTTTCCATTCCTTGAATACTGCAAGGTTAAATTCATCTACTTTTGACACATATCGCTGGGTTTCAGCTCTGCTAACTGATTTAATACCAGTGCTTTTGTGATTAGTCATCCCGGACAGGAGAAATAGAGCAAGCACTCAGGAAGAATATTATTCTCCAATGCAAATCCTCTAAGAAACACTTGTGCTACACCAGCTAATGTTTCTGACTTTTCACGTAACAGTTCTTCAGCTATCCATGCTCTAATCTCTTCCTTCAATGCTGTATTGCCTATGCAAATTCATGCTGTTTATGGAAAACCTGTGGGAATAAAGGAGCACAACAGTATGAAAGCGATGACTAATATTAACCTCCTTGTAACCTCTAGTCAGACTTTAAAATGCCACTGAAACATCAAGGCTTTCCAGCTTCTTATTTTAAAAAATAATATTCTGATATTAAGAAGCTCACATTTCACACCTGTCCAGAAAAAAAATAAAAAGATAGCAGATTTCTTCTATTTTGTACTCTGCCTTCATGATAATAATTGCAGGAGAAACTTGAGGGCTTTAAACATACATAAACATGTAAGATGCAGCTCAAAATTACTTGCTTCCAGTGAATGTTTCTTATCTACTGAATTGTCAAGTTGGATAACTATGCTTTAATAGGTGCTTTATCCATAGTTAAGCATGTGCTTTTTACCTGGTTTTCATTATTACTCTTCAGCACAACAAGGCATTTGAAATGCTACATAGGATAATATGGCATAAGGAATACGGAGAAAATACAGTGTTCCTTTCAAGATCTTTACTCTCTGTAATTTGCTAATGAAAATACCTGGTTCTGCCTCATTTCCACTTTCAGTATAATATTGATTCCTGATGTGATAACAAAGTGGGAGCATTTTGATATTTCGGTTTTGACAGTACTGTATCTTTAGAGGCCAAATGTTTTCTTCTGTGATGTATCTTTTCAGCAAAGCAGCAGTAAGGATTTATCACAGTGAGCAGCACTGGTTCTCCAAATAATTCATATCACTATTTAACTCCTCCCTTAAAAAACATAATAATAATAATAGCAGTAGTAATAATAATAATAATAATAATAAAACAGTCCACATTACTGTGCCTGATACAGATTTATCAAAGATAAAATTTCCTCATCCCCAGAGGGATATTTACATTTGTAACTAATGTTCATTTGTAGCTAATGCATGTGTCCTGTTGTCAAACAAATCTATTACAGTAAGGAGCACAAAGCTTCACACATACATTTTCCTTCCATCCTCTTTCTATGAGCATGGATAGACAAATAATTTCTCCCTATCACACACTTCCTGTTCTTGCTAATTCCCCAATGGTGTGTATTGAATACAATCGTATGTATTGAATTAAATAATTCAGCCATACTTTTATACTTAGGAAGCTCTCCTGTGCTTGAGGTCAGCATGAACAAAAGACATTGAGGCCAAAATGAAGACATACTGGTTTGCCCATTTCCCCGTAACTCTAAACAGAAACCCTTTTTTAATGTAAGTTTGCTTTCAGTTACGAGAAGATTTAAGCACTACAGAGACTTTGTCAACATATTGTCATTTTGTATGCTGTTTAGATGCCAGTGTATGTGGGGTGTGGTATAAAAGCCAGGCTAGACTGCGCTATATCCAGCCTAACATTTTTCATTGGCTATACACCCATTTAATATAATCCTTCAAAATGCTGGCATGTTTTTATTCATAAGGGTTTCTCTATATATGCAATATTCTCTGCTATTCCTGAACGATTACAACATCTCTGTAGAAGGAAATGAGGTAAATATTGCAATGTACAAAATATTTTTTAAATGCTAAAGCTCTGACCTTATAAAACAAAGAAGCAACCTTCAGTCAGCCAGCCAGGAGCTTTTTATCAGTTTAATGTAGCAGAACTCGACCAAAGGGGCAAATTTTTGCATTACCTTGCCACTGATGTGAATGCTGCAGCTGCGTTTGTGTATCCATATTCATTATTCCTAGTGTTCCTCCTGGATTATGACTGATCCAGAAGAATTTGAATCTTCATTTTGAATTTTTTACCTTTTTTTTTTTTTTAATTTTGGTAGAAGCAGACAGAAAGAATACTCAAGGCATCCATTATTTCTTCCCACAATTTGCTGAAAGTGGCAGAAGCTATTAAAAAATGAAGGCATACATATCTCATGCTATTCAGCTGACTGGTAATTAAAGTGCAATTAAATTTTTCATGGTGTAGATTGTGTCTGTTTTCCAAAGAAATTACAAACTATGGCCCTTTGAGAATTGTGCTTTTAGTCTCCAGACATTTACTGCTACAGCATTTATTAAATGCGATCATTGATGAAGTTTGCACATCCAACATCCTTATAGGAGAAGTTTGCAGTTAGGTGGCTTCTCTTTTTGGAAGTGTGTTTTTCCTATAGAAATGCACTGTCCTGAAGCTTCCCATATGTGTCAAAGTTAGAAAATTACAAGCAAAATCAATCATTCTGTATTCCCATTTCAATCTGGAGAATCAAAGCGTGGCACAAATTGCCCCATAGTTAGGAGTCTCAGTCAACGTGACAGAAAACTGAGCTCATAAGGTGATCTTGAATTATTAATGCTGGGGAATATTCAGCAGTGTGAGTTAGGTATTCTGAATTTCCTTCTCAAGGAGCCCTTGACTCTGCACTGCCTGTACTGGGAACCTGGGAAGATTAAGCTTCCCATCCAGGCATCTAAAGTTAGATGCCTGTGAGCTGACAGCGTGAATATACTGTTGGGATAAATCCTACTCTTACTGTCGTGTAAGAGTTTTATAAAGTCACGTTCAAGTATAGTAGCAGAACTGATTATTTGTTAACTATTTAGAACCAACTGCAGGTAGCTCTGGAAAGGATTTAGACATGTGCATAAGGCCCACAGAAGTCAACTAAGCAGATGCTTAAGCACTTTAAATACTTCCCTGAATAGAGGTGGAATTAGTGCTCAAATGCTTAGAAGGTGCAGTGCAGTGTACAGTACAAAGACATGAAATGACCTCAGAGCACAGACTGAAAGATTGATGGACAGAATACAATGTTTCCCAAAAAAATCCAGTGGCAGGGGTTACTAGAGGATTCCTAAGGTGGGAAAAGGTTCAAATTCTGTTTTCTTCAGGCACTGCAGAATACGTAGTTTCCTAAGAGGGATTTAAATGAGGCAATGGTGATATTTTGGCAGTTTGGCATGAGAGGAAACATAAAGAGCTACAGAGAAAAATGCCCAGAAATGAAATTAAAAAAAAAAAAAAGTGTTCTCAAATCTGGTATCATTAATAGATCAGATAGGATCTGACAGGAGAAAGTCCAGTAGAATGCACAGCCTGAATTCTGTAGAGCTTTCAGTGCAAATTCCCCACCTGATGTATCTATGGCTTTTCTCCAGGAATTACGAGGAAACTGATTCTAGTAGATTTTCCTTTATTTCATAATTTAGCATGGATCCAAGTGATTGAATACTTGTCAAAATGTTTCATGTCTCAAATAAAAAAAATTGTTTTCTGTTGAATTCTGAGGATAAGTAGAGGTTCCAGATTTCAGGATTCTACTTCCTTAGAAATGATGGCTCATGCAGAAATGTAAAGGAATGGAGAAACCTGTAATTACGAAGAATCCATGAATCCTAAATAATTGCTCATCAGGGATCAGATTCCAACTCCTTATGTAACGCAATTTAATCATGCATTTAAAGTCTTATATTTATGTGAACAAAACAGGTAATCAAAGGCTTGTGTATCTTGGGAGCTTAGTACAGTATTTGTCCTGCCCTGCGTTTCCTGACATAGAAATGAATTTTACTGAGTACCACTAAAACCTCTTCCTTTAAAGAGAGCAAGAAAGAGAAACAATCTTTTTCTTCAGAAAGTACCATTCATCTTCCTCTTTAGGGCAGCTCAAATGAGAAAATTTAGTACTGTGTCCGCAGTTGCTTGCACTTGTTTTGTGCATGTAACCACTTTGTTTTGCTATGAGAAAGGGAAGAGTGACAAATACAATTGAGGTGACAATGTCTAAGAATTTCAATTTTGATTTGCTAACAGTCTTCTTAATGTTCCGATTTCAGCTGTCTTGACAGGTATATTCATAGAGGATGAAATTCACATGCAGACAGACAGCCCCAGGCTTATGCACCACATAAATCCTGTCTAAGCCTTTAAAATGTGCTTTAAGTGGGCCTAATTGATGTACGGGACCTGTACTGGCCCTTATACACATGGGAGAATTGCTCCCAGTTTTTTGGCCTGCAATAAGTAACTATTGTACTTTGCTTTAAAAATCTTTTATTCTTTTTGACCTGCTTCCATTTTTCCTAGTGAACTGCTTTCATGCTGCCTTCTGTTTAAACACAAGCAGAGTGGAATATTTGAGATCACAATATATGTATTAGATACAAACACAAATGAAATGTATATTGGAAAGGTCAGCATTCAATAAAAATTCAAATCAGATATTTGGATCTGATTAGACACTGTGTGATCTGTGCAGTATGCACATGGGGATTGTGCAGAAAATCCACTAAACATGATTATGGGAAAGCACACATTTTGTAAAGGACAAAATTCATCATATCCCTTAATAATTCTTAAGACATAGGTGGAGGCTAGAATTACTATAGCAACTGATTATGTGTTTGTTGCTAGTTTAGTATTTGCTAGTACATTAAGCACAATATGCCATTTCTGATTAATACTTCATAATTTATATTTATTGTACCATCAATTTTGGATCACAATGTAGAACAACCAGCTTATTAACCTAATAATGCGAAATATATTCTTGTATCTAGTTTGCACCTTGCCCCATTTTGTCTCGTATCTGAAAGGATGAATCTTTTTTTTTCTCCACATTAGCCGATTTTCTCCCTACCTCCTGTCCACTTAGAGCAAGTCATACAGAAAACATCAAATTTTATTCTGAGGAGAGGATAGTTACATGATCTTCACCACAGGATTTTGTCTTTACATACATTTTGGACCAATGTCCTGAAGAAACACGGGCTTTTGGTTTTTTAAGCATACCATTTTTGTTTGACCAATGCTTCTGCCTCAAAGGTAAATAACCTAAATAGATTTTAAAGTGCTTTAATTAATCTTTTCAAATACCTGTGTTTTTCTCAATTTAATGCAGTTTGGCCCAATTTACTTTGGAAATGAATGAAGCTAAATATGAAATAACTCTGCGTTAGTTTTCAATGACAGCATCTACAACATGGCTTAAGTGATTACTTTAAATTCACACCATTAACAAATTCAAATTAACCTTGAAAGCCTATAGGTAGACAAGCTGTCTATCTCTGGTATTATGCAGAAGAATTATGTCTACTCAAGAATTGCAGTTATTTCCAGACTCCTCCTGAAAATCAGTGTGCTTGCCCACATATTATAAATGCTGAAAATTTGGAGTTGTAATCCGAAAAGTATTTCATATTGTAGTCATAATTTCTAATCAAGTCAGCTCAGGGTTCATTGGGATAGTCCCACGTACACTGGCAAGTATAGGCCTGAGGTTTGACCAAACACCTTTTCTTTAAAGTATGTGTAAATTGTCTTTAATCTATTTTGAGTTGTTGACCTTATCTGTAAGGTAGAGAGATTTGTTGGAGTTCATCGAGTTTCAAATAAAGTGTTAAAATTAAATGTGATGCAGTAATACACATACAGTAAGGTAATCAATAGCAATGTTGTGGGATGGTTACTGGGTGACAAAGACACACTGGGTAAGCTGCTCTACTGGTATTAAATGCCCGAATTGGTGTCAATTTGTTCACTACTCTGATTTATGGAATCTGTTCTTCATGTAAATGGTCATTCACTGCTTTTAAAAATAAAGATTTTGCTTGTAGAGTCATGCTACAAAAGCGCTGACATGAGAGTATGTGATGGAAGTAGCTCAGTACAGTGTACCAAGCTTATGTCTCAGGTTTGATACCCTACTCTATACATGAGGCTTGTGATGCAGTTAACAAGTCTGATGACTGTGGAGGTTAGCTATCTTGTCAGGAGCCCTTTGCAGGCAGACACAGGAAAGATGTTCAGTGAAGGAGCCTTAGGCATGGGCAAGCCATGTTAAAAGCTAAAGGAGACTTGTGGTGGAGGGTTCAGAAGAGGCTTGGCTGTTCCTGAAACAAGACAAGGCTGCCAAAAGAAAAGAGAAAAAGAAGAGAGAAGCGTATGTGCTCTGGAGTGGAGAGAAAACAAGGCATTCCCGTACTCTGTAACCCAGTAATCTCTCCATTTATTGCTTCTCTGTTGAGGGAAAGATAGCCTTTTTCAATGGATGTTTTCTGATATAAATATTTCTCGACATGAAACTGGCTTAAAATGTTGTCTTGTGTGTTGTATAATATTGTATGACATACTGTATGAAATGACTTGATCTATATTCTGTCGTGTAGGAATCCAAAAAATTGTGGTATGGTTATATTTAATGTGTCTGGGCTCATATTTTTAAATGCTAAGGCAATCTGCATATCTGCACGCATTCATTTTAAATCTACTTATGTCATGGTGGAAATACTTTTAGTATACAGTAGTGTTCATGCTGTCAGTATACTCGGGTGCACAGCAAAATTTCTCTCTTGGCTCATCTCTATTCATAAACAAGTGTCATGGAGAAGTTAATACTCGCGGTTTTAAAGACTCTACTGTATCATGCCTCAAGCCAGCAATGAAAAAAGATATGTATTTTGCAAAACTTACTTGCATGGTTAGCATTATTTGTACTTTATAGCAACATATAAAAATCATCATTTACATGGATGAACCATCCAGGCCTTCTGCTGTGTTGTAGCTAAATAACTCTGTGTTCGGAAGTGGGCTTCATTCTTACCTCTATTCTGGAAGTGCACTGTTAAAAAGACTGATAGCATCTAGAAATGCATAACTTCAGGTTTCCTTTTCATGTAATTATTATCTTTTAACTTAAAATAAAATTTATGCCAAAAAATTGCAACAGTAATCCAGATGCTTTCTGAGGGGGAGGGATGTTAGATCTCAGAACCATGGCCTAAACACCAAAGTAGTGGTCTTTCAGCTTTAGGATGGGATGTAGAACATGCGTGGGAGAAGTAAAGTGCACACGTGGCAAAGCTGCTTGGAAAAGTCAAAGCAGGAGCTCAGCCATTAACATGTCCACCCTGTTGCCTATCCATAGCGGATCTGGATGAAAGCAGATCTGATGATTCAAGGCTAAGGACGGCAGCTGATTGTAGCGCCAACCAAGTAAGGGCTAGAACTGAGCCATACACCTTCTTATATAAAGGTACAATTCTCATCAGCTGTTCATCTGATAAGGGACAATGTAAAGAACTGCCCTAAATATCAAGGACTGTGATAAGGTATGTCATAGTTTTTGCCCAAAAAAGTCTGCAGAAAGGCAGTAAGCAATTAGCAGAGCCCTTTCTAAGAGCTGATCTTTCATGTGAGTCAACGTTGCTGGTCCTTTGACAGAGTCTTATGAAAAAGGGGAGAAGTGGACCAAGAACATTACTTGATGTACCAGCATGAGCAGAGAAAGAAAGAAGATACAGCTCCAAGGAAGAGCATGAAGTTCTTTTTATTACAAAAGCTTGCAGTGCCATGATGTGCATCTGCAAGGTGACTCCAGGAAAGATCTCTATTTTTCTGGGAGAGAAGCTGTCACCTAGCAGAGGCCTTTTTCTGCACTCTATTGAGCTATATCTGGTCCAGCAAGAAATACAAACTGGAAGTGATAAAAAAATCCTCAGAATGGATGCCATGAAAGCCAAGAGATATCTAAGCCATATTTCAGAGAAATCACAAATTGACAGTCAAATGGTGAGGTCCCATTCTGCTACTTTGCAAAATCAGATGGAGCCGTGACATTTTGTTTTTACTTGAGGCAAGTAAATGCCTTTTTAGATTTTGATGCCTGCCTCGTGACATGGATTCATATTTAATAGCAAAGACTCAGTATGTGGTTTTCCTGTGCCTCACAAAAGAGTATTGACAGATTTGATTTCATGGCTGCCTCCTGTACCAATTTAGAAAGATGCCCTTTAGGCTGCAGAGATTAATGGACATATCATAGATCAATGGGTAGTTTCCTGAGGCTTTTATGCACAGTACACCATTGCTTGTCTTAACATGTAATTTTCAGTGTGTATAGGGAGTTTACTTTGAAACAGCTGTTAGTGGTCTAACAGTTGCTCCAAAGATGTGTATCTTGCATGTAGGCCATCGAAATGAGCAATCAGCCTCCACAGGACATGCCACTTTGGTTATGTGTAGGTAGACAGGACCCAGGAGTGGAAAAAATATCAAATGATGAATAAAAAGATGGTGAGAGGAGGTTTGAGAGGAGGTTTGAGAGGAAAAAAAGCAACTTGGTGGGATAGAGAATAGTGAAAGAAGAAAATGTAAGGGTAAGAACAGAGAAACTAGGAAAGAAAGATACAAAAACTAGAAGAAGAAAACTGAGAAGAAAACAGGAGACAAGTCTCTGGGAAGAGGGAGAAAAGGGAATTTCTTCTTACTGTTTGAAATAATGACTTGTGAGATAGACTGGAGGTTCTGCCCTAGACACAGCTGGTACGTGTAATGGGAAACCAATAGTAAATATTATGCCAAAGGAGTTCAGCCAACAAAGGGATATAACCTGGGACACAGGATAATATAGTAGTCCAGGACCCATATATCAATTACCCTGGCATCTCTGCTGCACTTGCACAACAGCTTGCTGGAGCTCTTCCCAATGTGTTTACTATTATTTCTGACCTAGAACTGTGAACCTTGTCTCACTGTGCAGAAATGGTCTACTGGGAACTGTGGGCCAAGTATTACAGTGTCTTTCTTTAGCTCAGTGGGACGCAACTAACATTTAATAGAAAAAATAGTACTTGATAGAGTCCACCTGTATTTCTTTTGCTCATTTCCCCTTCTCCACTCATCCATAAATCAATGTGCTAATTGCCTCCACACAACTGGCTGAGAGAGAAATGTGGTTGCTCACCGTTCCGTAATTTTAGACTGCTACAAGCCATTTATTCATGTGCCTTAGGCATGATAGTGCAGTTGTAGCTCTTCCTTTGTGCCTGCTGCCCTCAGTGAATGGGGTGCAAGGTAAACATTTATCAGATCATTTCGGAGGATTCCTGTCAGAAGTGTGCTGCACCAATGGGATGTCTACACGCAGCCTCTAGGGAAAGGAGGTTGGACACGAAATGTCTGTGCCTCCACTGGTGCCTGAGCAAGTACCATTGTAAGGGCTGGACTGATCAGGTCCCTGTCAAGTAACTCCACAGGATTTCCTATGCAGTTTCCAGGGGGTTTTTTGGTTTGTTTGTTTTGGGGTTTTTTTTCTTTTTTTTTTCTTCTGATGGGCTCATGGCCATATTCTTCAGTGTCATGTTCAGCCACTGTACTTGTGGTCTGGCCCAGAGAGGAGGCCACCCTTCCATGGCTCTCCTCATATGGGCTGGAGTTCCCATGATTGGAGAAAACGTTGTCCTTCCAACAGACCCATCATGTATGTTTATGTTGTAGCCACTAAATGGGAGAAAAACCAGCTAATTCTTTGGGAACTAGGTTCTTGTGTATCGTGCCCTATATTTTCAGCCTGGGAACGATTTGTTTCTGGTTTTACTCAAGAGATTTATTCAGTAGGTCCCTGAATGCATTGCACTTTAGCTTAAATGAATTGTTCATCCCTTATCTTGCCTACAGAAATATATTCTTGTCATGTCAAGACACAAACCTCTAATGGCCTAATCTAGAAATGCAATCCAAAACCTCATACTGAGGAAATTCAATGCAAATCGCCTGATGGAGAGTATTTTCTGTCCTCCTGTCTCAAACATCTCTAAACAAGCTCCGGGTTGGCTGGGCCACATAACTATAGCTAAGTATAATTTTATCTTATCTTTACCTCTGAATCTTTTAGGACAACAACATATGATTACAAAATTGTGGACTGAGATTACAAATAATTTTGAGCGAAAATCTGGGCATAAAACTTTGCTTTTTGTCCCAGAGAGCACTGTAGGAAGAAAGCAACATTTGAACAAAAAGTGAGTCAAAAATCTTTTAATCCAAAGTAGTATGCATTCCGAGTGATGTTCTGGAAACGCGGTTTTGGTTCTGTGATGCTGACATTAACATTGTTTTGTAGCTCTTAGAAGCATGGTGTTCCCTGTGGTAGCAAAAGGTGATATGACCGTGGCAGTCTATGCACCAAGCATTAAAATCCATGGCATTGTGCTGGTTTACATCAGTGGAAAGTGTCTTGAGGTGTTCTGTTATCTGTAACATACATGTTGTTTTTAGCCATTGGAGACAGTAGCTCACAGACTAAACTAGCTACTGATATGAGATACCATGTAAAGCATGAAATCTTGAGAATTGCTTTACTTTATATGAACTGAAATATTCATTTCATGGATCTATTTCCTCTTCAAGCAATCTTAAAATTTTTTTACCACCTGTCTGTTCTGCCAATGTACAAAAGTACTCATTAATCAAGGTGTACAGCAAACCTGGCTTTGCTTGAAAAATGCTTGCTCAGTGAACACGCTACTTTCAATTACAAACAGAAAGTTCAAGCATGCCTTGGTCTTTTGAAGTATTGCACACCGTTTTCCATGCCATGAAAAGGCATAGTGGTGTTACCTGAAAAAATCTCTCCTTCATATTCAGCCAGCATTTCAGGCAGTACTTTAGAGCCTGGGAGAGATTATTGCTCACGATTGCTGTTCATAAAGTTCATAGCAGGTCTCCTTTTTTCTGTAAAGAATGCTATTTCCCCCCTCGCTTTTCTTCCAGATTGTTTTATTTCCTAGGAAACTCTGGAGCAATTTACATGCCTTTTGGGTCATGCAAGAAATTTTCTAGCCAGCTGAGCGACTGCATGGAAGTTAAGTGTTCTCCAGTTCAGACAGATGGTCTTGTTTAGCTGTCACATTTTAACTGTGTAGCTTACCAAGGATTTGTAATTCTCTTCAGAACTAGTGCTAATATTTTGAACTTCTACAGACTCTTCCTATTGAACTCTCAAAGCTCTTCACAAACACAATTGAATTTAGTCCTCATATCAGCTTCACTGAATAGATCAGTATTCTCATCTTAAAGATGGAAAAGCTGAGACACAAGGAGTAAGGGTAGATGTCTAAATGAGATATCTGACATCAGGCAATGGAGTTCCTGTTCAGACACGCTGGTAACAAGTTATGCATAAGAATCTCACTAAATTTTGTAAATGCTAATTCAGCTGTTATTGTTGCTATTATTGTTGACAGTAAGTATCCAAGAAGCAAGAAAAACTGAAATGGCAGCTGGTAAAGCACAGGCCTGACAAATTTTGACAGGTGACAACACTGTGGGTGAAAGCAAAAAAAGTTGTAAGAGGTGAATCTGGAAGGCAGCTGTGTGGTCAAAAATGAGGGGATGAACCATCCAGACATTGGCAGGACAGTGAGATTAGTATCACTAGGTTCAACAGCTACCCAGCCAAATCAGAAACCTGTACACATTGAGCTGCATCAGATGTCTGCTGTTGGGATGACAGTGAACCAGCATCTTGCTGGTGTGAAGATTGTGGGGCAAAGGAGAGATCCCTGGTCTTGCTTTTTTCCATAACCTCCATATTGCTATTAACATGTTGGTAAACGCAATGCCACTGTGGCAGTTCGTGCAAACAAGAAGGTGTTTACTCAGGGAACAACAATGGCACAAGATATCACAAAGCAAAAAGGACCATCTTGCTAATTGGATGTAGAGTAAATTCCTTTCTGTATTCACTTAGCTTCACTATTAGCTATGGATGTGGTACACTGCGCTTCCAAAGTAAAAGTGGTGCTCAAAGAGCATCCTCACATCAGAGGTGACACTAAACAACTGAAGAATAAGACCCAGAGTACTTTAGAAGGGGGAACTAGAGGGTCATCACCTCAAAGATTTAGGGCAAATTGTGAAGGGAGAAAAAAGTGAAAGGAATGGAAAATCTTGTAAAAAAACAGTGTAGATTTGCTAAAAATGGATCATGCAAGACTGTATTTTTAATAAGACAATATAATCTAAATGAAGGAAAATACCACAGAGCTAAGCTTCAATGAAAAATGTAATGGAGTGTTACAGAGTTACTGCCATTCTGGTTGGTCATTTGCACAAAAATGATAAGGTAGATAAGAAACTGGGTAAGATAGAGGCAGGTTTGGGGAGATACCGAAAAAAGAGGGCGATTCCTATGAGTCCTTTCACAGTCTTCCACCTGTTCTACACTGGAAGCTTATCGTTTGGAAATAGCAGACAGGGAAGAAGATCTGGTGATCACAGGGTGACTGTAACATGCCAAATGATGTAGTCATGGAAGAAGAAAATATGAACCTGGACTTGGTTATCCATTTGCTTTTTGATCAAAAATCAACTGCACCTTGAGGTACTGGGTTGATGGTTCAACTAGTGTCTGAGGGAGACAGAACACCTTTTTATTTGTTCTGAATCTGCCAGTTGTTGGTTTCGTCTGATACCTTCTGGGTATTATGAGACACAGTGATCATTCCTCATTTGCCTTTTCCATGCTACCTGTGATTTTGTAGATCCATCAACAAGTCCTTCCACAATCATTTCTTTTGCAGACTTGTCCTGGTCTGTTTGTTTACTCCTTCATTGCACTGCTTCTAACTGTCCTCATCACCCATCTATACCTTTCTACTGAACTCTTTTGAGAAGATAGGATCAGAATTGCGTGCAATACCCAAGATACAGGGGTGTGATGTATTTTTACAGCACTTCTGTTTTCTTTTCCTAAAAATATCCTGATATTTGTTTTGCTTTTTTGACCATAATGTTCACAGAGCTAATGTTTTCACAGAAATATCCATTATAACTCCAAGATCTATTTCCCAAGTTATACAGTTTACTTCAGAACCCATCACTGTATATTTAAATGCCTACTAAACCACTGATCTATGTGTACAAAAAAAACCCCAAAACCAAACATGATAACTCTCTAGTCCCCAGAAGTGGAAAGTGACAGAAATCCAGCCAAAGAACATGCTGCTTGATTCTTTCCTGACCCACAGATGTCAGGAGAAAAAAGACTATGTCTCTCCAGATTTCAGCCGTCCTGTCTGAGAAATTGATATTTTTAATCACCTCTCTAAAGACAGAGTCGTTGCACTGTACCTGACAGTTTCTCTGGGTAGTTATTTGGAGATGCGATAGAAAAGGAAACGACGACGTTTGATACTATTGCTTAAACCAGTGATCTAACTCACATGTTATCAGTCTTTTGTATTACAACAGACTTCTGAGGTCAGCTGAGATGCTGGTGAGTGGAGAGAAGACATTTTGCACTGAAGATGTCAATACTGCCAGCTGCGTCCTTCCTTGTGCAGTTTGTGCTTGCACGCGCACACGCACACTCGCACGACCTCTCTGAAGTTTACCGACACTAGTAGCAATTAGATGTGTGTGGCTCTGATACTGGGGGGACTTATATCATAGCAGAGGGAATCAATTAGAGGAAAGTTATATACAACTCGCACGAGGGATCCAGGAGTGCTTTTCATTTTCCTGTCACTCTCTGGTTCTGTGGCTGAAGAAGAGAGATCATGCAAACCTGTAGATCTGTGATCTGCTCTAAGAAAACCAGAGTCTAAATTTGCATTGCTTGTATCTGCAGCCAGTCCTGTAGTGGTAGTCTCAGCTGTATGAGATACGGAAGGCGGGCCATTTTTGTTAACATCAACAGCTAGTCATAGGTTCACTGCTGGAGGAGAAGGTGACACCAAGGTCTTTGTCACAAATTACAGTGTTTCTAGTGTACATTTTCCTTCTGTATTTGACTTCTCTTCCCATGCGTGTTCTCTTTAACTAGCTTTCCCATTCTTCCTTTGCTGTCTGTCCTACACTTCTTGTGTTTTCTGTCATTCTTCCAACATACTCTGTATAGCTTTTAAAATCTTTTTATAAATCCTTTGAACTAAACTGTTGACCTTAATCTCTTACTCTTCTGGTTATGCAAGGACTGAGACAGTATGCTCCTATCTGCAGCGACAGTCCATCCTACCATCTTTAGCTGTAAAGATGGTGAACTCATGACAAAAAACCCAAGAGCTACAAGATGTTTTGAAGATCAGCCAGGACACAGGGACAATCTATATAAAATCTTTTCCTACTTCCATTCCAGATTGAGCACTCTTTCTTTCCTTAACATCTCTTAACACCAGAAGAAGACAGAACATTTAAAGTGGACAGTTCAAACAGACAGTGTCAGCATTTTAAGTGGGTGAGTTAGATTGAGAGCCAAGAGGAAAATTGCAGTTTATACCACTTCGTCATTTTATTGAAGTTATCATTCAAATCTTGGCAGAGCCAACATCTGGAACAATATCCATTTTAATGTGACATAAACTATCACCATAAGGAATACGGCAGAATGATCAGCAGCCAGAGAGAAATGATTTCTGAGATGGATAACTAACATTTCTTGAGAATTCAGTCGATTAAGAAGTATGATTGCTTATTTGATCACATCAGTTAAATTACTGAAACAAATAGTAATGGAACAGTATGAGATGCAGATGTGATGAAAAATATTTTGAGCCATAAGTTCACAGATCTAAATCCTGAACTGTTTCCAGAGGCAGTTGTTTCACTGAAATAACAAGACATTTCTTGAGTGAGGACAGAGTACAAAAACCAGAAAAATAAATTGGCAGTTTGGCACAAAAGTTTCTAAAGTAAGGTCACTGTCTCTACATTTCATTTGCAAAATACAGCAAGCCTGTTAAGCCTATGAAACTACATTTACTTTCATTTGGATTGGCAGAGTCAGACAGATAGACAAGACAGCGTAGACACAAGAACCGGACTCTGCATGAACCAAAAAACATCCTAAAGTTACAATGAGATCTAGGTTCAACTCTTGGCTTTCCCAGAGATTTTCTCTTGTAATATTGGAAAAACCAGTTCATTTGCCTGGGCCTCCATGTCTTATCTGTGCAGAACAAAGGCTGTCGTGCCATGCTCTTTAGTGCTTAGCATGGTGAGGCTCATACATGAGTTGTGGTCGTTGGTGAAAATTTCAATATTGGGGATAACAAGAGTTTTGCCGATACAGCAATAATACAGATAGAGAGCACAGGTAAATTAGACTTCAAAAATGTACAGCCAGGATATATTATAAGAGTATGGAGACTTCCAAATGAACTCTGATCAGAGGTGTTAGGTCTACACATCTCTGCTGTGTACTGTACTCTATCAGGCCCCAGCTGGCTCAGAAAATGATGCCAACTTTCTGCTGTTATTTGGTTAAACCAGAAAAAGAGTAAGTCTCTTAGGGGTAATTGATAGTTTTAGGTAATAGTAACAGAAAGTAACTTCTCCTGCTTTAGTTTGTAAGAGATTTTGCAGCATAAAGCTTCTACTAGTAATAATGTTTTCTCATCACTGGCAAAGCTTTTTTTGTAATGCTTTAGGGATGTGCACTAGCGGTTACCTTCAGGAAAACCTCCCTGCTATCGCTGAGGAGCCGATCCCAAAATCCAAGTGAGAGAGGTCAAATCTGGGAAAAAATAGAAAAGAGTGATACCAGCATTAAACTGTTCACTGATGCTTTGATCATCTCCATGAGACACTGTGATGGGGAGATAAAATGGACAGTAAACATTTCAGGGCAGCTGGAGTATATCAGGTCTGCCACAGGTAAAAGATTTAGTCTGCTACTCCAAAAATGACATGGCCGCTGCAGAAGGTATAAGAGGAGTTGTAAGGTACTGAACTGATTTAAACTTATCTGGTCATCCATGATAAATAGGAAGTTGTTAAGAGAAGAAAAGAAAGAGAGGGAGAAAGAGAGAGAAAGAGAAGCCAGAAAGAATAACAGGTTAACACCATTATTATTCCAAGAAAAAACACGTTATTAACGTGAAAGCCAGGCCAGTATTCTTTTGGAAGGCTTTCACAGGGACCCCTGAAGATTATACACAGGTTAATATAGATATATTGCCCTTAGAAATTTTACAGTTCCAACTAGACTTCTAATACTTAGCATGCAAAACAGAGTTACTTAGTCCAGTATCAATAACACGTTCCCACTTCCTCCAAAAATAACCCTGTAACCTTGTTCCATCCCAGGCAAAACTCTTGCACAGGGCTCGTGCTTATTAAAAAATATTAATATAGAGCAAATTATGTATAAAGCTGCTTAAGATTATTTTCTATAAATAGGGCATTGCTTGTTAAGCACTATTTCAGCCTCAAATTGCTGGTTTTGGAGCAGGAATTGCTAGGTGAAATTCTGTGTAGGAGATCAGACTGAACAGCTGCAGCACCTTTGGCATTAAGATCTGTAAGCTCCTAAATGGGCACAGTTAGTTTACCTGTCTTATGTTCCTGAGGCATACGATTTCTTTGACTATTCATAAAATAACTGGTTCCTCCCTGGAAATGTTGATAGATACCAAATGTTTTATACTTTTTAGCACAAATAATAATTTGTCCTTAAATTTGTCCTAAAAATGTTTCTCATAATTCCCATATTTAGAACCCATTGATCATCCCAGCCAAGGAGTAGAAATAATATCATGCGAATTAGATGACCAGTCTCACATCACTGAATATTGAAAAAACAAATAACTGGACAACATAAAGGCTGCAGTTCAGTGAACAGCTTTAATGAATGTACTCAAATACTGAGCAGTTCAGAAATCAAGAATGAGTCAGAGAAAGAAGAGAAGGTTGAACTTATTGGGTGCTGTATTTGTGGTGAACATTTCTACCAGCTGTAGCGAGTACGCTTCTGTCATGAGGCTGACGCTGTCCTCTTTGCATTCTGGTCACCACCTTTGCTGAAGCCCAGGAGCCTCTTCTTAATTCCTTCTCTGTTGCTGGGGCTCCTAAAACTGCTATATGTCTTTTATGCTGTCATATTTACTTGCACTAAAACGTACTGCAAACCAATTTACAGTTACGTATAGCGTCACTTTTTACATGTCACCGTATTAAAGAGCCTTGTAACATTTCCATTTTAAACCCTTATTTCAGGTTTTATAAATCCTGCCTGCTTCTAATTACATCAGGCTGAAGACAGCAGTGTAAATGTTGACCCCACAGACTGATTTACAAGGAATGGTAGGCGTCTATTTATTTTAAAATATGAGGCATCAGAAAAGGCAGTGATTTTGCATAGTCTCTTTTTTTAATACTAGGCTTTAATTCACAAGAGAACACAAAAGCTCTGATTATTTACCCTGTAATGGGAGATAAGTTGAGTGGAATTAGTGGAACTACAGTATTAAGAAATAGAAGGAAATGGCTAAAATTTGTCAAGGGTTGTCTTTTTTACATTGTCTTTTACATGAGAACACAAGGGACTGCTTGGAGAGATTCAGAGCTAATATATAGAATGAAGAAAAATATTTTTTTCTTTATAAAGTATATGATCAGTGACTGCTCTGGGGGTTAATCAAGGCAAACCTTGTGGCTGAATTACAAATAGGAGCCATCGATTTCATGGTGTATTAGAAGCAGCTGTTGCTTTACAAAGTATGGACCATATCTTTGCCTAGTGAAAATTGGTATCCTTGTATTTTGTGAATGAAATGCAGAACTGCTGGTGCCTGAAACAGTGAAACAGTGGTGCAAGCTACCTGAAGACTAGGAAATAGCTTTCATTTGAGGTTTTGAATAGTAAAATAGACAGTGCCTTCTTTGCCTCACTGTTCACCTATGAAGTCTCCCAGGCACATCCCAGAATAAGGATTGAGCCAGGGATTACCTGAGAGAGTGTGACCCCTACAAACGCCTCAGCCCCGATGGCTACCTCCAGCAAAGGCACTGAGAGAGCTGGCCAGCTTGCTCACTATTGTCTTTGCAAGGTTGAGAAGATCAAGGAGTTAACATCCAAGTTAGGATGTTACAGTCCAGGTGAGTAGAGAGCTAGATGATTGATAGGTAAAAAATCAGTTGGGTGGTGGGGGTGAGAGGACATGGCTGTTGGGTCACACCCTGTTTGGATGCCGGTAACAGTGGGGTACCACAGGCGTCTCTCCTGGGACTTGTCCTATTTAACATCTTTATCAATGACCTGGAGGAGGCAACAGACGGCACTTCTGTGGGGTTTGCAGATGACACCAAACTGGGGGGACCAGTCGATAGGCAGGAGGGCAAGCTGGAGGGACAGGCCAGCATGGATGCTGTTGGTCATAGATGGGAACAAAGCTGTGCTGCCTTATATAAGCAGAGGATGTGATACAAAATGTACAGATCTTTCTCAGCCTCCTCCAATTCTCTTGTTTACAGTGCAGCTTTACTTGTTAGTTGTTGTATTCTGTTTAATCTCTCTTTGCAAGTGAACTACTGGGCATTGACCAGTGCCAAGGGCCAGGAAACATCACTCCACAGAACTATCTTTATTTCAGCTTTCAGTATGTTACTGTTCCCCTTCCTGTCCCTCAGGCCCTGGTAAATCTCATAAAATCCTTTTCAGATTGAAATCCTACTCTTCCCAAGCTGTAACATGTTTTACAGCATGTATTTCTCTATAGTTGTCTTAGTCTCTTGTTGACCATCTTTAGGTACCAGTTCCTTGGCTGGTAAATGTCTTCCTTATTCTTAAATTTATCCACTTTGTTTTGTTCAGAGCAATGTGTGGGGATAATAAATTGGCTCACAAGTACCTGACACTGCTTCTTAGTTCTTTCTGCCATGCCAGTTTTTCATAATACTGAATCCTAGGGATGCCTGGAAGAAGCTAGCAGCATTTTTCCCACTTACACATCTCCCAGAAGAGCTGCAAGCTGTCCGGATTTCTCTAGTAAACTCACTCAATGGATGTGCTTCCACAAAGGTGTTCCAATATTTTAATAGATTTATTCCAGAATATGATAATAAACAGTTGTTTCAAATGTCAATTTTAAGGCTTGCAAAATGTAACTGTGTACATGCATAAGATCAGAGCATAAATCAGCTCAGTAAAACAGCTTTGTAAATATTTATGAGCACAGGACCCTTCGTTTCACGCTTACTCCTTCTGTGTCCTCATCTTAAATTTTCACTTGCTTTAGTTTATGGCTGGTAGTCTGGGCCGAGTACCTGACATTGCTAAATTGCTGCCTGTTTTCTCTGGTATTGTGTATACCACAATCCTGAATCTTTATTGACTGCAGGTGAATGTATGATCTATAGAAAGAAACCTGTTTGCATGAAGGGGCAGATGCTGAATTCTGATGGACCCATGTGAAGTTTAGCAGGCACCACGTTGCTGAACTAAAGCATAGCCTGGATTTGTGTACGTGAGCTGCCATCCCTGTGGTGGTTGCAGTTGAGGCAGGACCCAAGTTCTCTGTTTGTGTTGGTATTTTGGATGGGGCTGGTTATTCAGGAGGGAGAGGAAAAGGAGCGACATTAAAAAGATCGTTGAAAAGATGACAGGTAAAGATGTGGAACGAAGGAGATGTGAAGAGGCCGTGAAGGAGCAGTGGGAAAAGAATCAGCTGTCATGATACAGCAGAGATAGTCTAGTGGGGACTGCAAAGATGAGTTATCATCTCATGCAAAAGTCTTTGCCTCCCTGGCTCCTTCTCCTGTGGCTGTGACCCTTGCCGCCGGCATCCTGGCATTTCGGTGGCCCAGAGGAGAAGGAATGACCTTTTTACTCCTTCCTTTGCAGCAGTCACAGGTGAGGGCAGAAGTATGCAATCATGGAGGCATCATTTTTTTGCAGGTTTTAAAGTTGTGCACGTGCTCACTACTCCCGTTTGTGCCGTGTTAGCCTGCAATTTCTATTACTCTTCACTACTTCACACCAAAATCTCTGACTTAGTTGCATTTTCTCCCTGTTTAACTAGTAGCAGATAGAGCCATGTTAATTGATATAATAACCAGAAACAAAATCTAAAAATAAACCTACTGATAATTTTCCAGTGTTTGTTTAGCCAGATCCTTGAAGTTCCTGAGTGGTCAGTTTGGACTGAGATAAGTGCTATCATTTTGCTTCTCTCTTGTCTGCTGGCTCTCCAGCCTTTTTGAACTGCAGCCCACAAGGGGTCCGAACAGGTAGTGCTTGTGGCAATTCAGGATGGATTATTCTCATTGAGGAGCTGGTTTCTGCTGCTTCATGAGAGGCTTTGGCAGATGAGGAGCTGTTGCTCCTGAGGTCCTGCCAGGCATGCTTCCCATGTGTTTCTGTATGTCTTCACTGAAACTGCGTGGGATCAGCAGAAAAGGGGGGTTTGGGTGTGAAAACATTTTCCGTGGTGTTTACACATCTTCATTTGAGATTTGTAAGGACAGCCAGATACACTGCCATTTAAACAATTACTTGTATTTAATTGTGTTTGCGTTTTCATTAGTGAAAAATAATGGAGAAAGATTTGCATGCAGACTTATCAGAATATTCCTATACATTGTACAAATGTACATCGTTTAATATCTTAGCATGCATTTAATCATACTTATGCAGATTTAAGTGTCTTTCTGACGGCAGTGGTATCATTCATCAGCAATTCCCCTGAAGTCCGATGATCATAGGTTTGGTGTAAACACAAAAAAAATTCTTCAAAGAGTAGATTTTGGGAAGCTTATCAGCTCTTCTTCCTGCAGTTGTGACAAATTTTGTATTTTTTTAGACACTCCTCAAGCACACTGCTGGTGTACTTGAGGAAATAAAATGCTGTTTGATCAAATAGGACGTTTGTCTTTGGTGAGTTGTGCTTAAGGTTTTTATTCTTTCATTTGTGTAGTTAGTCAAAAAAGATCTACGATCTTTTGCGGGTGACTTAACTTCCAGGTGTGTCCCTTCACCTCATGTTTCCTGCTGGCCAGTTCCAGGCAAGTCATATCCACAGCTTTCTGCAGCCCCCAGGTTGCTCTTCTGAGATGCCATGCTCTCCACATCCAGGACACAGGGCTGGGGTGAGATCCAGGTGTTGTGAGCCAAGGGCCAGCAGGATTTGGAAATGTGGAGTGGCCACCAGGAAAGCATGGACATTTCAAGAGCATCTTGAGAGGAATTAATGATGACATTGCTCTCCATCTACTTCCTAGAAAAAAAGAGAGCACAGTTCTGTTTTTATTAACTCCAGTGAGATTGATGGAAAACCTCTGCTTCTGTGAAATTAATTGAGTAAGAACGGGAGCGTATCCTCACACTAGCAGATACCTTGTCTAGATGCACAAGCCAAGTCTGAGATGTCTCCTTGAACATGCAGAACCAGTTCTTTCTGCAACAGGGAGCAGCAAGCAAACCCTCAGAAACAGTGGCCTCAATGTTACATACCTGCTTTCCCTGCAGTCCCTCTCCTTCGTCTTGGAGGATCCAGGACTGGGTTCCCTGCTGAAGCTTCCTCTTAAAATTATACCTCTCCAGAGACCTGAGATTGTGAACGACCTCTGTTTGCAACACTAAGTACAGTAAATGCTATTGTATTATCCGACAGTAGCGAATTAAATAATCCCACTCCCATCACTTTCTAACAGGATAATGTTAAAGACATTCCTCTGAGATGGAGAGTAATAATTTGCTAATTCCCCTCAGTATTTCATGCTCCTCAGTAGTGCAGCAAATTTTCTCTGAGTACCTTATTAACATTCACAATGACTTTGCAGTCCCACCCTAATAGCTCTCCGCAGAGGCAGTGACTGTGAAGGTGAGAGCTGACAGTGACACATTTTCCTCCTTTTTCTCTGCAGACTGTATTATCCTGGTTTCCATCCGCTGAGGGCTGTCCAGCTGATGCGAGTAGGCAAACTGCAGTACAGTCAAGACATGTTTCCTGAAGCGCTGGAGACCTTGAAACAGGTCAGTATTGTGAACTGTTTCTTCTCTGTCCCCCTCCCTTGCTTCCCCCGAACCT
Organism: Gymnogyps californianus; assembly: GCF_018139145.2. Lineage (NCBI taxonomy): Eukaryota > Metazoa > Chordata > Aves > Accipitriformes > Cathartidae > Gymnogyps > Gymnogyps californianus. The sequence continues at coordinate 39,606,835 of NC_059473.1, forward strand.
GCCGTGTGTCCCCCGCTTCTGCTCTGACTGTACCTCATGCCTTAGGATACTCCTCACTGCTTTTTCCATCAGTGGTGTTTCCCCAGGCTGCAGCTGAGTGTGGTAGTGGGTCACTGTTGCTCAGTGTTTCAGGCACTGACTTCCTCCAGTATCAGTCAGCGCTAATTACAGTTCGATAGCTCAGAGGTGCCTGGATGAAAAATTACTATTAGATCTGAAGAGATAAAGATATCTCAGTGCCTCATACTCTCCTTCTTACGGTAGCAAAGTGAATCTGGGAGCACTGAAAGTACAAGAACAGGAGCAGAGCTGCAGTTTCTACCCTCCTTATTCCCTATCAGGGATCTGTGATTTCAGATTGGAGAACTTTGCCTTTAATGCTTGCATTTTATTGTGAGCCACACTCAAATCAACAGGCATGCTTCTTGATCCCTCCTGTTTCTGTATCATTCATCATCTTTCTCTGCTTTGATCTGGTTTTGCAGCTGGTGCTTTGCTAGTTACATTTCAGCTTTAAGCCATCCCTTTTGTACCTGAGCTGACTTTTATATTAATTTCCTCCTACCCCAGGCTCTTATTTGTCCTGCCGTTATATTGCTGTTAGTATTATCCTAAATATATTGAAGAATCCTCTTCCATGTGCAACATGTCCTCAGGACGTAGGCTTTCCCTCACTTCCCATCTCAAGCCCTCAAACACTGCTAGGGTGTTTTTCTCCCCCTGGAAGATGTGCTGCCTCCAGTTCCCCTCAAAGAGGTCTTACACTTATTCCCTTGTATTATTGATTGTCCTGTGGTCAGCTTGGTCTGAAGACAGGACATGCTTCATGCGGTTCCCCCTCTCGTCTCTCAGCCCACCTCCAGTGCCTGACACAGCCTCCTCATTGCCTTTGCTGGGTGCTGCAGAAAGCCACCTGGCCCGGCTACTTGCCTGTTGCTGCTGGGCAGGAGCGGGCCCCAGTGCTCGCACCAGTGTTGGAAAGAAGTGCAGAAGTTGGCTATATGTCCCATTTGTTTAACATCCATACTATATGAAGAGCTAGTCTTGTGGCAAACAGTTAGGGCAGTAGCTTGGGATAGAAGGGGATGGGTGTCCGCACTGGGGGTGGGGAGAGAAGTGGTTTTTACTCCTGCCTGGATCCCCTATGAAGTTAATATCAGTCATGACTCTCTAGATAACTTAGTATTTTGTACTTACTTTTTTCAACCCCCATATCTATTTGGTTTTAGTATCTGATAAATTACGCAAGCTGAATAACGGATAATTTCCACATGTTGAAATAATAAATTAGTATTTAATACAATGCCAGTCTTACTAAGTCTTGGTAACTTAAATCTTTACTTGATATATTTAACTTTTATATTATGGCCAATTCTGATCATTAAAAAGCAGTTGGAAGAGTAATCAATTCTATTTTCCATGCATTATTCAGGAGTAAGTCATATATCTGTCATGTGCCAGGTAATCTGCTCTGCTGTTTCCCCTGTAATATTTATAATTTCCAAACATTCAGACTTTCCTTTTTAGCAGGTGGAGTGAGACCCCAGTCAGAGGAGCTTCTGTTTTCATTGATACTGCCGCAATAGGCATTCTTCTAATTGCATTTCTAATATGATACTGCATTAAATTAAACTGGAGTGATTTCCCCTAGAAACATCTAAATGCTGCTCATCAGTGAAGGTGGAAGTTGTGATGGGGTTTTGTACATTTTTAGTGAAGAAGTTGCCCATTGCAAGCCAGATTGCTACTGTATTATCCTTTGAATACTGAGCAATGCCTAACACAGAAACCTTTTTTCAAGCTGTGATCTCCTCTTTCGCTGAAAAGAGAGAATAAGGTGCTGCTTACCGTTCTATGCCATACCTCAGTGCATCTCTAACTGTGGTCTCCAAGCCATTAGTGGTCCACAAGGACACAGTAAGTGCTTTACAGCTGAGATGCAGAACTATTTACAAACTAATCCTGTTGTGGCTTTGCCTATTCCCTGTTCAGCCTCCCCCTTTTCACCCACACGTGTGAGACAGGGAGAGACTGAACTCCCACTCTTTGGGAGCACAGCTGAGAGGAGGAAAAGCTTCTTGTCATCCTGCTTCTCCATCCAACTTGTAAGCATAGGACACAACGCTTCTTTGGATGAGATCTGAAACTGATTCCCTTCATTGCTGTCTACATTGGAACAAATTAGAGCAAGATATAATTCCCAGTTTGTTGTGAGTAAAGGACGTGATTCCTAGTATAACTCAGATAATGTCCTAGAGTTCTATGAGAACACAGTTTGGCCCTTTGTGATTAGATGTGTCAACAGAGCATGCCACATGCTCAGAGCAGAAACTCGATTACCTTCTCTGCTTCATTACTCTTCTTAATACACTCTGACACTGAATAGCACCCTGTTGGAACCCTCATCAGACTAATTTCAGTGTGGCATTAAGGAGAAGGATGTGGAAGGTGCAGAGGAATCAAGATCTGAGTGAAATTCACCTCACTCATATAAATCCTGTTTAATCAGGCACAGCCTCAGAGCTGCTGGGGATTGACAGCCTCTCTGCATCAGATGCACAGTCTGTTAAGACCAGTAGATCTTCATACACAGCTCTGCAGCCCAGCCCTTACTGCTGCTCTCTGTGCTACCCAAAAATGAATCACTATCATAACCACCTTACTCTTAGTGCCCTTTGGGTTTAGCTCTCTGCCCTGCACCCCCAAAGAAGGCTTAAATAATGTGGAAGGCTTTATGTTACCCATTAAAATGAAATCACCCCCTAAAAGTATTTTAGGCCCTGCAGAATCTAATTTGCCAGGTTTTGGAAACAGAAGTGTTACAGAGAGGCAATGCTCCACTTCTGGAATAAAACCTGAAGGTAGCCCTTGGTTTATTGTACAACCAATGTATTATTTTTAAATTTATATACATATATATATGAAAGATGTAATGGTGGGAGGACAAATGGAATTATAGATCAGGAAAACCTTTGTCAGCAGAAGACTGGAGCTGGAGCCCAATCTGACAAACCTAATTTAAAGAGCCTGGAATGACTGTAAAAAGCAGCAATAACAAAAGTTGCAACAAGCTGTCTTGTGAGGAGAAAAGCTTCTCGACCGGGAAGCAGCACTCCTGCAGGAGCCCAGGATGGATCGGCATCTCTGGAGCTCACAGGAGCCCCGAGCAAGTGTATAGATTTGTCCTGAGGTGCACACATTAGCATAAATATTTGTTAGTTGCCATTTGTTACCTTCACAGCACTGTAAGCTCACCTGTTTGGTTGCCCATAACCTGAGGAGCTGGACTCGGTTTGGGAGGACAGGCAGGGTGCAGAGGGGAAGGCTTGGATTCAAGGAGATGTCTTCATTTCTGAGCGTTGTCTCCTCGAAGCGAGCCGATGAGTGCTGCAGTGCGTTGTCTCGGCTGCTGCTCCATCCTCTGGGCTGTGGTGGTGGTGGTGGCTGCCTGTACCCATGCACTTTCCTGAGCAGGGGCAGTGGTGCCCAGCCGCTGAGCGATGGCTGGTGAGGATGGGGGCAGGCAGGAGGATGTGATGCACACATGTATGACACTGACCAGCCAGTTTCCCCTGCAGACCCTGCACTTGGCTGGCACGGTTGCAGGAGCACCTTTGTCCTCCCATGAGCTGATGGGCATGGCTGCCTTGTCTCATGAAGGCCTGCAATAGGTACAATACCGTTTCCCTTCTTACTGTAATCCCTGGTGTGGAGGCAAAAAGCACAGGAATTGGGGTAAAATCCCTCCCAGGTTTCACAGCAACACTGAAGAAATCCCCTTTCTCTAGGTGTTTGCTTTAAACGCTGAATTTACCAGCTGTGGTTGATAGTAAATGTGATAGTTTTGGGGTTTCCTATGCCTGCTTTAACAAGCGTCCCCTTCAATCAAGAGAGATGGAAAAACACAGATACTCCCTCTGAAATGCCAGCCTTCACTTCATGCCATTTTGGCGCGTGGCCATTTGCTTTCTGCTTTCCCTGTGATGGAGCGGTGCCGTCCTGCATCTGCACACAGTTCCCCGCAGCTGTGGTGACGGGCATCCCGTCCCACCCCCATGCAAATCAGGCACAAACGACTGTGCTGCATTTCATTTGCATTCATGGAGCAACAGCCATACCACTAATCTAATGGGTTTTATATTCTTCAGGGAGACAGTATGTGGTTGATGACACTGTGGCCTGTGTTGCCGTCTTGCGATTACTATAGTTTTTCATAATTAGATTTGTTCTTTTAGCTGAGAGGAAGACCACACAGACCACAAGACGCTGCTCAGCCTCGACTCTGCTGGTTAGCTGTGTGATTTAGGAGAGCAGGGGAGTGTTCAGAGAGCCTGCATGTTCCTGCTTCTGCCCAGTAAAACAATTCCTTGCTTTGGAGGTGAAATTATCCCCAGTTTTGCACTGACCTTTGCAAAAACAGCTACATAACTTAATGCCAGTTTAATTTGGGAATTACAGAAGTCATTGCTATTCTAACTTCGATGCAGCTGGTTCTGACTCATACTGCAGCGTGTGAGACAGTACATTGCATGAGAATGATTTTCTCCCTGAGGAAACAAAAGGATAAAGACTGGCTGCATTTATCTGCCATACTGAGGAAAGAAAGGAAATAGAAAGGAAATGTTGGGAGGTGAGAGAGAAGTCAGCAATGGTAGCATTGTCTCAAGATTAGGTGTGATATTAAGGATCTTTGCCTTTTAACAGAGGCATATCCATATGGACATCTCTGGCTCTGCATCAGGGTGTCCAGGTCCATCACTACCTGCCTGACCTCTGTCCTGTAGGTGAGCTGAAGATCAAGGTCAGCTGCCCTGGGACTGCGACTCAGATGTATCCAAATGCACAGCTCTTTCTTAGCACAGGTCGTTCACAACAAATCCATCAGCTTTCTTGGCCAGGGCATGCAAACACTGTGCACCAAGTGTGTCTGGATCCATGGCCAATTCACCTGGCCACTTTGCTCTAGGGTGATCCTGTCCCTTCCTAGTTAGCCTGGGCGCAGCTATGTGTTGCTGCACTGCAACACGTACAGGATCCCACCTGCAGCTATCCTGCTCTGCACTGTCCAGGGATCCCTATACTGTGCAAGTGTTCATCTTTCTCCATCCCACTGTCTGGGCCAGGGAAGGACTGGCTATTGTTCTTGCTTTTTACACTACTTTTTCGATTATTTATTTTAAAAAAAGCTCTTGTACAGCTTAATACCTCACACTCCACTATGTTGAAATACTTCTATGATCTATTCTTTATAATATTTCTCCAATATGTTAAATTAGAAAAAGCAGAACACTAAGAACAATTTAGGTATTCTTTTCAGGGAGTATAATTATGACTTACTTGCAAACATTTTGCAAAAACATGACCAGCTTTGTATTGCTGCTAAAATAGAAATATGCAAAAATTGAGGATTTCTGATTTTATTTCACATTTCTTAGCCATTTCTGATGGTGAAGAAAGCATTTCCATTGTTCTGTTTAACTGAGTATTTTATCATTTAGCAGTAGGGCATTGTGGTAGCTCAGAACATATTTGACTCTTTTTAGAGCTCCTTGCACACTGATTTGTTTTGACTGCTATTTCAACTTGTTCTTTCAATCTTTTGCTGCCTCCCTCTTCTTTTAAGCATTAGCTAATTCAAAGCAAAAATAAACTGTGCTAGAATTTACATATGCTTGCCAGACTCTAGAATTTGGAAGTAGGCTTTCATTCATTCCACCAAAGAATATATTTATTTTTATTTTTATCTTTCCAATTTAAAGGAAGCCCCTTCCTCAACATTTGTTTCCAAAAAGATCCTTTTTTCTGCAATCCAAAGCTGATTTAGCTGAATTTTGTCAGCTGACTGGACCAGGAACCCATTGAAACACAGGCTGCATTTAGTTTTTGACAATTCCTCAGTTTGGGATGAGGAAAAATCTCTGAGGTATTTTCTCCTACCAGTACACTTCTAGCTCCCTTGTTCTTTCTTCAGAAGTGCTGAATCCATTTCCATCTGGTGCTTCTCTCCTTGCAGGACGAATTTAATAGAAGGAAGATGCAGAAATGTCATATGAAAACTGATGATCTAAACATGAGCTGGGCAAAGAGCATTTCAGACATATCTGTGGCAGGGAATCAGTAACACTACAGGCAATATCTGCAAGCGTAAATTGGCCTCGCAATAGAAGATGACAAACACACACAGAAAATCATCCCTGGGAAAAGCAGCAAAGACCCATTCCCCTGCATGCCTTTTTAGAGTGAAACTATTAATGTACTCATTTGTTTGATGCTATGCATAGTTTCTCCTGATATAGTTAAGGCACTTTATTCCATTGGTTAAGCATTAATCTATTTCTATTTACAGGACTTTGAGGCTACTAGCATCATGAACGTCAGTCGTCTTTTAAATAATGTATCAAAACCTTGGGTGCTGTAGCTGACCAATGTCAAAATGGCCTTCATGCCTCAGCGCAAACGTATCTTCCTCTACTATTCCAAACATCCATCTGTGCAACACATTTGTGGGCTTTAACACCTAAGAATAATGTGTCAGTGCCTCGTCCTTTGTCAGGGACTAATCATTATACACTTTGGGATGCTTCACTCCTGTTTCTCCTATGCCATGCATTCAAGCCCCCAGCTGCCAACCACTTGAGGACCAGTACTTATATCCCTGCCCCACTTCAGGGACCAACCCCTTTGCATGGTCTGCACAAAGACTAACGTGTCCCTTTCTGTTCTCTCCTCAAGGCCTATAATATTATGAAGGTGACCCATGGGACAAATCACAGCCTGATACAAGCCTTGATGGAGATAAAGGAACAGTGTGAGGCCATCATGAGAACACAGTGAAGACAACCTCTAGTCTGGAAAACAAAATATTGAAGGAGAAAGGAAATGAAATGCTTTTTATTGCATTGGGAAGCTTCTTGATGATTTTGGTGTCTTTTCATTAGGTCCTACTTACTTTACAAAAATGTTTAGTATTTGTTAGTTTTGCTGTATGATCTGAATTGAGTTGATGTTTGGAGGAATATCTGCAATTTTCAGAAGATTTTTTTTTTTCCTACCAAACAATCTAATTGGCAATACCTAATAATCAATTTACAACACCTAATTTAATTGATAGTAAGTACTGGGAAATGCATACAGAGTCTTAATCAGTTACAAAGTGATGTAATTCTATTGATATCAGCAGTCAATTTTTTATACCAGTTTATGCCAGCAATTAAGGATCTTGTGTCAGACACATTATAAGTAGAGAGAATATATTTTTTCCCTTTGCCTTGCCCTTAGGTGTGGTTTCCAAAAGCCTGATCCAGTGCTCTTTGACATCAAATAAGTTTCCCAATGTTCTAAATAAGATTTTCCTCCATCCCAATATATCTGCAGGGCTCTGTCCCTCTTCTTGCATTTAATATGTTATAATATCGAATATTAAAGTGGATTGAATAAAAAAATTAATCAAAAGTGTATCTATGTGGAAATTGCTTGCTCTGTTTTCTCCCCATTTTGACTGCTTCAAGAGTTTCTCACCATACCAGTTTTTAAAAGAGAGAGATTTGGACCTGTGAGCTCAGTGGTATGGTTTCTAGACCTTCCTGAGCCTGTGGGGTTTGGATTTCACTTCCCCAAATAGTGAAGCTCTGAGATACAGATGACCGCTGAATTGGGAGGTCATCCCTGGGGGAGAGAAGGATGTCTTAGAAAGCACGGGCGCCCCATTTCCCCACGCTCATCAGCGAGAGAGTTGTTCTTGCCAGAGCTGCTGACTTCCATTTTTAACACAGAAACAAATGTTAACAAAAGCCAAATATTTATGAGGAACACTGAAACCTAAATAATTTAAGGCCTTTGAAAGTATCATTTCAGGTGTGTCACTCCTCTCTAACAATTTATTGCTGCTACTCCAGCCATGACTGTTATTTCATTAATCCATCGTTGTTGTGAAGTCAGGCTTTTTTCACACCAGTAACTTGACACCATTAATTATTACGAGATGAGAACACATTTAAAAAGAAAATGAACACTCTGGGCATAATTTACAGCCACAGCACATGAATGCCAACGCTGAGGAAGATATCTCCTTTCAAGGCGTTTGAATTTGTTCCAGCGTATGAAGCGTTCACTTGCCCGGCAGTAATAAGCAAGCAATAACCTATGAAATGCAGCGCATTTCTGGAGTACATAGCATGGCTGGATGCCAGAGGCCAAGTCATATCAGCCACCCAAGAAGTGCAATAATCCTCACAGAAATTCACTGCTTGGTTGGGTCTTCTTGCTATTATGAAAAGGAAATTATCTGGGGGAAAAGGTCAGACCTTTGCATTTATTGGGATTTCTGACAAAGTAATGGCATCACTGATGGACAATCAGAAAATGTGAGGGGTACCCAGTCTTCAAGAGCTATTTTCTGGTTTTAAAGGGCACATGCATATTAGAATTTATGTGCTTTTGCATAAAGATGATGCTTATGTTATCTCACGATTACATATCTAATACTAAGATTTGCAAATGGAAGGGACTTCCGAATGTAAGGTAAGATGATGCATTAGTTTATGCAGCATGTATTGGGAGATGGCCCGCCAGCTCTCGTGTATGCAGACACATCTGTATGTATGAACTGCAGCACTGTTTTCTGGGGCTTCTGGTACAAGGACACCTCAACTCTCCACGTGCAATAGCAGGGAAAGGTGGGCGCTAGGGGAGGGGCAGAGTTACCTGATGTCAGATGAGAAAGGCCACATTACGTCAAGCTGAAGGATCTACCTACACTGGTATTTTCTCTCCAGCAGCGGTCTACAGCAGATGCTTAGGGAAAATGTACAAGCGAAACAGTCCAACGACTGTCTGTTGGGAAACGGAGAAAGAGCGTGCTATGTTGGCTGCAGAGCGTCATGACAGCAAGTGTGCTGCCACGCGCGTAGGGCTGTAGGAAACTGATCCGCAGCCCACTGAGCAATGCGAGAAACCACATTGGCCCCAGGTTGGTCTGGGGCTCAGGTTTCTGGCTCAGGGTCCTGAGGGCACCGCTGCGCTGCCCGCCCTGCCTGGCCTTCTCCTCTGGGCTGGTCTGCGGAGACGCCTTAGTACAGGGGCGTAATTCATGCTTTATATTCATTACTGTTGATGCAAAATTTGCATTTCTTTCAGCTTGGTCAAGGAAAGAGTCAAGTTTTCTGGCTGGTTTCAATCATTTACTGAGCGGTTTCCCTTGGAGTTTCCCATGTACTAACACCACCAGCAGGGCTGCTGGTGCTGCAGGGGAGGTTGCTGTGGGCAGATTTTCTCTCCCAGTAGTCCCACTCCAGCCTATTTTCTGTGAAGAAAGCTGGCCAGTGACTGTGGAGAGATTTAGCTAAATGCATCGTTTGAAAGTGCAGTAGCAAGCAAGCGTGCCAGCAAGGAAGGAACATGAGATAAGCACTCATTTCAAATCAAGTAATCTTATTTTTCCAGCTCGGACTCAAAGTAGCTGGAGTTGTCTTTACACAGACATCATGTTTCGGTCTTCACAAATAATATCTGTCAAATTTTTCAGGCAGTATCAGCTTGCTAAGATAAAGATGCTAAAGTCAGAAAGAGGCAGACTGCAACGTTATCTGTAATGCTGGCAGGCTTGCTGCTTGCTTCCAGCAGGTCAGAGACTGTTCCACTGCCTTTTGGAAAGCAATGGTAATTTGGATTCACCTCAAGTTTTAGGAATACATTTTGAGTTACTTTTGATTTGTCACTATCCTTTAAATTAGTCCAGGAGCAACAATGTTAGATTGCACTTAGAGGGAGTTGAACTGCATCGTAGTATGTGTTTGGAAGAAAAGCAGTACCCACACACAGGAGAAAAACATGGGGGATGATACAGTTTTGCTAAGAATATTTGACTCCAGTTGAACAAAATATCTGTCCTAAAAAAAAAAAAAAAATTTAGTTCCCTAAACTGTACTGTTTCTTTAAGCATGGTGTAATTCTCTGTATCCATACCCCTCAAGGTGTGCTGACCTGATGTGGGAGTAAAAACTCGCTGGGCCCTTAGCAAACAGAACTTGCAGTGCATAGCAGAGGTGGTAGAAAGTAAAAGAAATGCAATGAGAGAAAAATGGAGTGAACCAATTTTTTAGAGCTTTGCCCTCCTTGAGTCTATCAACCTGTGTGTGGAGTCTGTTGTGCATGGGTTTATGCCAACAAAACTCGCCCACTACTCAGCCCTTTCTCTGCTTCTCGTTGTAGCCGTGTTCTCCGATGGCTAGGTTTTTTAAGCTAGCTTTTCTTAGACTTGTTATTTTTTTTACATAGCACATTTATGAAATACAGAGGCTATTTCCCAGCACAGTATATTCCAAATAGTCCCTGGCCACTGCAAGGCTCTTAATGAACAGAGTTCTGTTTTTCACAGAGGTTGTGCCAATTATGAGGATTTTTTTTTCCTGATTCAGAATTAAATCTCCCATAAGACAAGGAGAATAAGGAAGGTCTTACAGTTATGGACGTAGAGTTCTGGCTTGGCTTCTCTGCTCCACCAGAAACTGTGTCTGTCCTTGGGCAAATCAGCCGGGGTTAGATTGACGTCCATAGCTGGGCTTTGTCATTGTTGATGCTTGGGAAATTTCTCCTCACTATAAAAAAAAAAAAAAAAAAAAAAGAAAAAGGAACTGGCTGTGACACTCTCCATATGTCTGCCTGTCTACTTCCCTACCTATAAAGGCTTAAAGAGTCTATATGCATTCCCTTACTGCATTTTTTGTAGGACAGCAGGAGAGCTATGTGCAGAAAATGTAGTTCTCAAAATACCTCTGAGTACTTTAAAGAGGAGGCTAAGTATTATTTCACAGTTGAGGAAAAAGAGGCCCGCAGATAAGTGACTCAACATGCTCAAGTTCATGCAACAGCAGAACTGCAAACAGCCCTGGAGCAACGGCTGGCGGGGTGTGGGTCAATGCCTTCTCCCACAGAAAAAAAGATGTTAATGTGAGCAGCAAACTCAGTGACAGTGTTGCAGAGAGGCCCCTCACCAAACAAAATAACAGTTACAGAAACTACTAATTATAGGGGAGAAACATTTGGCCAGCCTAGCTTTTGGGGAAGAGTAGCAAACAGCTGGTTGCCATGTTAATTTACAAACATTAATCATGTCCCACATGAACATGTCCAGACTGGTGACAGAGCTGTAACTACATGCAATGTCTCTGTTCCAGTCCTGCCATCGCTGGTTGTGGGTTGCGCGGGATGGAATGGCATCATCGTACTTTCTTGTTGCAATTGCAGGTATTGCCTGAGAGTTCCTCCACAACTGAGTTGCCTCACATGAGCAGAGTGCTGTGAGCTGCCCCTGCCTAAGCTGTGCCTCCTCCACATGGACAAAGCTTTGGTCTCGACCCACGGCACTTCAGCAAAGTCTAAAGAACAGTCGAAAAAATCCCAAGCAAAGGCTTTTGGGCATTTCAGACCAAAGCCATGTTAGAGTTCCTCTTTTTTTTTTTTTTTCCTTCTTCTTTTTAAATGGCTATTTTCTTTTTCCTATCAATATACATTTTCCTATACAAAAGTCCTTTTCATTTCTGATTTTATGAAATAATAAGCCTGAAAATACATTTGAGATGGCTGTTTTGTAAAATACGCCCTACAAGAACATCTAAGCATGTATTTTTCCTGCCCTAAGCATAAAGAGTGCACCTTACCTGAAAGCCTGCAGTCTGATATTCTTGCCATTCAGCACAGTGGTTTCTGTTTATCCCCACAACAGCGATGTGTAAGCCATGCCTATATGACCCCCATTAGTATTTCATGGGGAAAGTTCAATGTTTTTATTTGCTCTGCACTTGTGATCAACGCGGACAAATCAATTCTAATTCCATCATTCTTTAGACTTTTTGTAGGTTTTAATAAGGACCTTAGAGATTCCTTCCCCCCTCCCAAAAAAAGAATAACTCAGGCTTAGTAATTAGGCTTCATACAGTCACTGCTCACACAGAGGAACCTAACAAGTTCTTTATAGTTCCCAGGAGACCAATTAACCTTCTTTTAAATATATCTCTATATAGCTACAGAGACAGGCATGCACAGAAACGCACATACACACAAGCTTTTCAGTAGTCTCAGACGCTCCAGCTCCTTGTTAACCAAATGCTGATGGGGCTCACAGCAAGAGAGCAGGGCTGAAGCATCCTGCCTTAGTCCTTCTTAACTCCAAAACTGCCTAAATCAGGACAGAGCACAATCTCTTCTTCTGATTTCCTTGCTTCCAGGACAGGAGGAAGGGGATAATCACACAGCCTCTTCTTTGCTTAAAGTTCCCCTCCATCTCCTGGGCTTAGGCAGGCAGCACTTGCTGGTCTCCTTACCTGGAGCTAAGAAGCCTGCTCCCCTGTCTCTCTCTCAGCTAAGGGCTGGTCTAGTGGGGCTGACAAGACTGGAGGAAAGAGCAGTGTTTTCTTCCTCCGCCCCTACAATTCAGCAGCTCTGATTCCCAGTCCCCAGAGGCTCCAAATAGGAAGGTGGCAATTTTACATACCTCTTGGAGGAAAACTGCACATTAAATCACAGGTGATTCCTCTTGACAATTCCACTTGACTTTCAGAGCGGGAGCCAGGAGACGGTAATAGAGAAGGGCGTCTGATGAGAAAATTAGCAGAGCTCCACTCTTCCCCTCCCCCAGGCCCCGTGCTCTTCTCTGTGCTGTACTTGCCTATTTACTTTTAATAAAGCTCCTTTTAATGAAGCCTTTTTAGTGTTGCCTTCCTGTTGTAGTAGGTGCCAGGTGTAGTGCTAAGCATCCCGTGATGAAACAGGTAGAGGAGAGGTCTGGCCTGATCCTCCTTGTGCTGTCCTTTGCCAAGCTGGGGACACCCAACTGATGTGTTGCGAAGTCACAGAGCTGCCATCCCTCTCACTGGCAGCAGCACACTGCAGGAGCCCACAGTGAAGGACGGAAAGCCTGTTGTGGTCTTTGGAGAGAGTCACAGGCATCACACCACTGCAGGGAGGAATTGGTCTGCATACCTATAGCAGTAGCCATACAGCTGAGGGACAGCCGGTGGTCTGGGAACTGGAGTAGCAGAGATGATGGAGACTGTGTGAAAGGGAGCAGTCACTGCTGGGGGTTTGCTTCTGCTTCTCCTGGGCAATCCCGTTCTCCCATTTGGATGCAAGGGCCCCTGTACTTCAGTCTCCTTTTCAAAGTCACATCAAGCTCTGGGGACAAAGTATTCAGTGAGGTACTGGCAATGTCTGGATTTCTATTCTCTTCAATGTCATTAATGTCTTGTACCCAGCTTATACCCTATATAGGACTGTGATGAAAGTACCATTACTGGTGAGTGATGTTCCCCATCATGCTAACAGGAATGCTGGATGAGGGCAATTCTCTATCACAAGTTGGGAATGTTAATTTCTGAACATCTGTGGCCGAATGCAACAGTAAATGACAATATTTTAAAAGGTCAGTGTAATGAGGGTATACAAAGACTTTTTTTCACACTTACCAAATGTTTTCTGTGGGGATTGTTACATAATTTGTGAAAAATAATAGACAAAAATCTGATTTTATATTTTCTGCAAAGACCAGAGGAATGCTGATCCCAAGTCTGGGATGGGGCAGCCCACCAGCCACCGGGCAAGGATGCTGTCTTGCTTATGGCTGGCAGATGGGAAGATGGATAAAAATCCTTCAGATGAGCATTGTCCAAGTTCATTTCATCAAAGCCCCAAAGCTCTTCATGCAATCCATCTAATGTGACTATGATACACCCGGGCCACAAAGCTGTTCGTTTTACCATTCAAATCTAAAGCCTTGGCAAAACCTGTCCTTCCAAGGTGGTGGAGAAGTTCATCAATAGACAAACATCTTCTCTGCTGTGGAATAGCCCTTCAAAATCTGCTGCTAAGTCACAAGAAATGATGGTTATTGGGTGGTGGGAGCCAGGAGCTTGTCCTGCTCGTGAACTGGAAAAAGGCCCGTTTGCTGACAAGCCCCTGGTTGGTGTTTGCAGAGCTGCAGAAACGACATAGGTTTAGAGCTCTGCAGACCTACGGACTTGCTCAAATCTATCCCATGACCCAAAGAGGCTTTAACCTCGGCCTCTTTCCTCTTGACAGAGCCCTGTCAGACAGTCACTTAGCCAGGCAGGTATCTCAATTCAGACCAGAGCCAAATGAGAAGCTGAGGGCAGCAAAGGCAAGGATTTTGTTCCTGCCTGATGTGATGCCTTCAGCGAACACCTTTCCTTTACGTGTGGGGAATGCAGCAACATGCCAAAGCCAACTCTAGAGCATATTGCATTTTTCACAGTACAGGACCAAGGTGCCTTGGGGCACTTTTTGAGGCCCTCCACCTCATGCTGCAGAGAGCGTTTTGTGAGCTGCGGGGAGCTTCCCGCTTCCCTGCTCTGCACCGCAGGGAAACGGGTGCCTTCCTCACTGCCCCCTTCGTGTCCTGCTCTGTCAGTGACGCAGCCTCTCATCAGGAGCTGTCGCTCTTGAAGTCATTGAGGTTTTACCCTTGTAAAAAGATGTCAAGTGTCCAGCTTCTGTTGGGGGGCAGGAGGGAGGGAACAGAGAGCAAAAAGCTCAATTAAAAAAAAAAAAAAGCCACAAAATAATCATTTCTGAAGTGGCATGGAAATGTTTAGCTTGCTGCTCCACTCTTGGCAAGTGTCAGAGAACAACAGTTAAGCAGCACAAGTCTTCCAACTACTACATTGGCTTTGGATCACGGCAGCTTTTTTGTGCCCGTTGCTCCCTGGTACCGGCCGAGCCAGGCCAGTTCTGCCGCCGTCTGCCTTCCCCCTAAAGCCCTGCGATGGGCATTGCAGTGAGCCGGGCTCAGCTGTCACTGCCGTTTTGTGGAGCAGGGCTTTGCAGCCTGGGGACACCCACGGAGGAGGGGTTTGCAAAAGGCACCTGAGGAAAGCGAATCTTGTTGTCATTAGGCTTGAATTCCCTCTACCATCTGCAACTCCCGTGAAAAAGCTTAAGCAGCCTGCCAGATGAAAACGGTGGAAACCCTGAATTGCCTCAGGCCGGCAGATGGTCCCAGGCAGAGAAGCCCAGGTTTGGCACCAGTGCCCCTGTGCCAGCCTTCACCCAGCCCTGCCATAGAGCTCAGGCGCCGTATGGACTTTCTTGCAGCAAAATCTCACTGTATGAAGTGGCCGACAGTGAGCGGGCCAGCTCCTGGCCAGCCAGCATGGCCTTGCAGCCAAGCTAAGCTTCTAGGATGCGGTCAGGTGTATTTCTTAGAGAAATGGGTTTACAGCTTTCCCACCTGAAACACTTTGATTATTTTGGGCTTAATTACAAGTTACCTCACTGTGTGCTTTAAAAAAAAAGAAAGTTTTACTCTGTCTTGCCTGGGGAAGAATTTCTAGGGTCATAGAGGGAATTTAAAGCTCAAAGGTTTACAATCCCGGCAAGATAAGGCAGTATAACAGCCTCCACACTTTATGGTGCTAGCTTATGAAGAGGTCAAAATGGCTTAGCATGAGGGTCAATTTTACTCAAAGTTCCTGTTTGAGGAAGGGAAAAAACATCCCAAATCTTCATAGCTAGCTTTGACATAACTATTAGGTTATAGGGGTTTGGGTTGTTTGGTGTTTTTCCTCCTAGCCCCAGTGGGTTTTCTGCTTCCAGTGTGACAACAAAATGAATTCCAAAATGAGATGGTGTCTCTGCCGCAGGCCTCTGGCCAGGTGGTGCCACTGCGTGTCCTGTGCCTTTGTAGGGGCGAGCGAGGCACTATCACGTTCATCCTCTCTGCAACTCACCTGGTATTGCTCGGTTCTTAAATTGCTGAGAAGTCTATGAATGTCCACCCACCTCCATGAACCTGGACGGGTTCTGCCATCCCCTTTGTCTCCCCTCAGTCCTACCTCTCTGCGGCGTAGCGCTGCCTTGTCCCCGCTCCAGTAGCACTGGCCTCAGTTATAAACTGGGGAACAAGGCTGTAACCACATTGCACTGGGACATCTCATGGGGGCTGTGCACAGGCAGCACCACTGTCCTAGTGTCCATGTGATATACAGTGGTCAAAATGGCCAACTCAGAATAGCCTTAAAAGCACCGTAATAAGAACCTAAGGATAGCTTTGCAATGACCTCCTAGGGAGACTGACATGCCTTGACTTTGATGTCTACACTAACTTGCCACAGAGAGCTGGGAAACCTGCTTCTTGGGCCAGTGTATGTTGCAAATATATGGAAAAATTTGGAAAGCAAACTATTAACAGGACATAAAAGCAAGCCAGGAATTGTTCAGAGGGGCAATAAATAAATATTTCATAGAATGAGTCACGGGTGCCTAGGTGATGTTACTGGGTGGAGAAATCAATCCCAGAACAATTTTTTCACTGTGGAAGTATTTCAGTGCCCCAGTACTCTCACACTAACGGCATCCCCATCAAAGATTTCAGGTGAGAAGCCCTCTTGCTAGGCTAGGGGTTTATTTAGTATGCACATAGTGTTTGTTCCTGTGACTGACCCACTCTGCAGACCACTTCACGCCACTGCAATGCTAATTGTCAAGCAGACTAGGATTGGTGCTCCCACTGTTTCGGCCTTGCCAGCAGAAAGAATAGAGTCTAATGGATGTAAAGCCTGGAATGCCGAGGCTTACAGGCTGTCCAGAAGCTTTTCTGTGGATTTCACAGCATCTTAATGGATTTACATATAACCTTCAGAAATGTTCTTTGAGCCTCTGGAAACGCAGGGCAGGCGTGAGTCCCAGCTACGCCAGCCCCTGGGGGCAGCATGAGTCAGCAGCCGCAGGGCGAGGAGCTGAACCTTTCTCATTATTGGCGTAATTGCCATGCCTTCCATTGTCCTTGGAAATTAGGAGAAAATGATGTTTACAGTGTCTTGCTTGGCTCCCGTGGTGCTGCTTGCTGGGTATTGTGAGGTTTCCATCAAATATGGTTTAGGAGCAGGCAGCTTGCTCTTTAATAAAAACAGGGCTGTGAATCTTCCCGCAGCTGCCATGACTCTCTTCATAGTCCCTGGGCATCCAGTTAAAGCACAGAGATGGGAGCGAGCTGGGCCACTATGCATGGACAGGCACTGAAAGACAAGGCGGGTAAAAGCACTGGTACACCTTCAGCGCCACTGGGCACTCTTATTTCAAGCAGGCTCCAAGGGGCAGTTTGCAAGGGGCCGTGCTGAGCGGCACAGAGCATCCAATGGCAGCGGTGTGGAGGATTCTGCAGAGCACAGCCCGGCAAGCAAGGTGGCTTGTGTGCTCCCCCCTCTCTGCTTTATTGTAACTACAATGAGCAATTAATCTTTTGACAAACTAAATATAGGAAAATGTCAGGTTTTCTCCCATCTCTCTGGTTTCCTGTCATTCAGAGAATGAAGCTGAGGAGGGATGAGACAGGGACAAGGAGAGTCCCTGCTCCTTTTAAGGTGAATGACAAAGGTCCTCCATCACTGGAGGTGTGAGACTTCCTCTACGCAGCAAGCCCCGAGTCCCGCACACTGCACCCACGTGTCTGGCTGCACTTGGGTATCTAGAAGATAGAAATGGAAATATGGATGTGCGCCAAACGCACACAGCTGCACACGCTTGGCTGCCAGTTGGTTGGCATGAAACCTGCAATCTGACGCAAAGCATGGGTGCCAAACCTGTGCAATAAATGTCCACAGAAGAGATGCACATAAACATGTATGAAAATGAATGCAGGTCTTTTCCCTAGACAAGCGTCCATTGGGGATGGACCATTTTTGGCCATCTTAGAGCTTTTCCCAGGTCAGCACTTGTCAGGGTTGTTCTTCAAGGAAGAGTAGATAGGACCTCCAAGCTACCTACTTGCTTTTGGAGGTTATGAAAGTGGTCTTTGAGCAATGATGTAGAGCATTCGTGTGGTCACGGCCAGTATAGTGTTGCTCAGTGTTAAATAGCAGATGTCAGCCTCCAAAACTGCCAGATTGGCAACTATCAAGAATACTAACAGATATCATAAAACATAAAATCCACTCACAGATGGCCTTTTTCTAGAGGAACTAAACATTAATTTTGTGTTCATCTGAGAGACTGTGAGCTGAATTTTCTTGTTCCCCTCCCTCCTGAGCAGCTTCCAGGCAGCTAGTGCTGCCAACCAAAATGAAGGTGAGGTCCTGGGAGCCCCAGTGGTTTGCCGGCAGATGTAGGAAAGGAACCAGCTTTAGCAACTACTTCCCCTTCTCCTGGTTGTCCAGTAGTTGGGGAGTTTGTTCAGGACTCCATAAGGAGATGGGGCTGTCAGGTTCCCACACTAAACCCTCTCCTGATTTTTAGCCTGGCAAGATATTGGTTTTAAAGAGAAGGTAAGACTTGGTCATGGCTGGGGCGTTAGCTTACAAGAGGTGCTAACAATTTCAAGCAGGCCTCATAAGGACACCAGCCTTTTCCTAGGTGTGAGCCCCTGCTCTTGCTCCGTGCCTGAAACCTTTCCTGGCAGTCTTGCTCCAAACAGGAGGTGTGCAGCATCGAGGTCTCTAAGGCTTCAGAACTGGCCAAGAGTGAATTGATTTTGTTTTCCACTCATACAGAGATCCTCACCATCAGTTCTGCCTCAGACAAAGTCTAGGACTTGCGCTAACCCATTTTTCTGTGTTTTTGTCACTGTAAGGCACTTCAGGCTCTTTAATACTGATGTGGCTGCATGATAACAGCAATGAAGATAAATTACCTCAAAAATAGGCAACAAGCCTTTTAGCTCTTTAGAGCAAATCAGAGCTATTCTGAACAGCCCACAGACGAAATAAATGGCCGTTTATCTTCATTTACAGCTACTGTGGAGACGCACCAGCATGCAAATTCACTGGCCCAGGGGCAACAGCTAAGGTAGTACTGGAGTCATAGGGTTTGCTGCTGGGAGAGGAGAAATGAGGAGAAACTCCCTCCTTCCCTCCGCCACACCATCTCATTACATGCCAGCTTTTGCCTCTGTAACCACCTCGATATTTTTCATGTGGAAGAGCTGGGCATCGTAGATGACTGCATCCTCTGCCACTGTGACTGCTGGCTCTGCCACCGAGCTGGTATAATAACAAGAAAGAAGAAAGGACTGTTTTAAATGCACACCAAACTGTCAACCAAACGTTTAGACACTTAGCACACTAACATGTCCCTCCTAAAGTAGGGCATATGAGGGAATCATCTGCCAGCACATGACATGTCTTAGAGGAGATTTTTAAATAGTTTCCTTTTTTCTCTTCCCCGGAAGAAATAAGACTTGTTGTTTTCTTCCAATGGGAAGAGCACAGTACCCTTATCAGGGCTTACCCAAGTGTCAAGGGGCATTTGAGATTTACCCAGAGAGCTAATTCACATCTTACCCTGCAAGTGAGGCACTCTTTAAATTATCAACAGGGAACACCACAAATGTGAGCAAAAGGCAAGCAGATATTGCGCACACCTTAGCAGAAGCTCAGGGGTCAGCTGAACCTGCCACCATTGCCTCTCTGAGAGAGAAGCATGTCTTGAGCAATGGACAGAAACTTTTTTTATTACTCTTACATTGTGTTATATACCTGCATGGTGGCCAAGGGAAATCTGACACAATTTCTAGAGATGACAAAAAATTATACCTATGAACACATTTTTATCATTTGTTTGGTCTCAGATTTTTCCCTTACTCACAGATGTACACGGAGCAATCCCTGCTAATACGGGGAGCCATATATCCGTGACCAGCTTCTGTAAAAGCCTGACCAGCTCAGGCCCTGTGACTGTGTTTTCTTTCTGTTTCTGGACAGCAGCAGGGGAGAAGTTAATGGTGCTATGCTTGGTTGTAATATTTCTGTTATTGCTATCAAACCCTGCAATTCCTTATTGTTTTCTGGTGAATTTGTTTCTCAGCAACACTTGCTTGGTAGAACCCCTTCGGTTGTTTTATTTTCAGGTTTGATCCTGCTCACTCCCACTATTGTAGCACATCCTCTTGTGGGTCAAAAGCACCTTCTTCTCTGCCATTTCATAAATGCTCTCATCCGAAGTGAAATAGGAGGAGGAGGCAGATATATTGGTAAGATAAAAGTAAACATTTAATGCCACGATAGTTTGATTTTTTTTCCAGACATCATATTTTTGACAATGTTTCACACCTCAGATACCACAAAAGGGATATTTTTTAGCCAGCAAACAATAAACTTTACAATTTTAATGGCAAAAGGCTCAATGCATTTGTTGACCAACTTGGAAATGGCTGTGACTTTCCACATTTTGAACTTGTCCTCATGCTGTTCTTTTTCTTTTTTTTTTCCATAAAACTTAGTTGATAAAATATATATAATATCTACTACTGATACATCCTCTTCTGGAACTACCCACTGGTGGGACCAGCGTAAGTTCTATATCCATCAGTTTGTCTCCTCCTTAGCCCTATTTTATACCACTGTTATAATGGGAAAGAACATAGCCACGGACAGAGTGAAATGGATTTAGCAAACATACACTTCAATGCATAGCACTTAGATAAGCATTTCCAACCATGATGTGTAAATAAATTATAAAATACAAGCAACTCTATAAAACAAGAACATCCTGAGTTTACAAATAAATTATATCCTTCATACATAGAATATGATGTCGATGTTAGTAACCAGCAGTTTCAGCTATGGGAGGGAAAGAAGTAAAACTTAGAAAAGTTAGTAGCTATGCATACATAAAACATATATGTATGTGTGCTATATGTAAATACTCACACACATACATATACAATATAGAGGGTGAATACATCCATATCTATAGTATATAGAGAATATGTAATATAGCTGAAACTGCCTCAAGCACCAATTTATTACCATTATTATAAAGTATGCTCAATACTTAAGTAGGACCACTCAAAGTAAGATGGTTTGGGTTGTGTTTTATTTCCTGTCCAGGAGGGGTTTGAAGGTGGTTTGAAATATTATAGGTGAATGCTACTATTTCACTTTCAGCACCTTCATTCTTTGCAGAATCATCACGCCCTTTGTGAGCTTCAAAATGTTGCATAAGTAAGCACAAGTCTGCTGTCCGTGAAGCTGGTGGCAAAATCCGTATTGACTTCAATGGGGTTAGGATAAGGGTGCTACATTTTCATGGGAAACTGATTTTTCTTTTTTTTTTTAAAGCTTGCTTGAGAAGGAGAAAGAAGAAAAGATAAAGACAATAATAAAATGGTTTATTATTTCCAAGAGCAGGTACGGAAGCTCAGATAACCCTGGGATGAGCACACAATAAATGCAAAAGATAGAGATTATTAACTCTGCATTGACAAATCATTCACAGTTTTGTTTGCTATAGTTATTTGGAAACCTGTTTCAAATCTTGCGATAGCTAGCAACGGCCAGCCTTGTGTCTCCAAAAACTGCTGGGTGTCGCCAATGCAAAAGCCTATAAAGTAACAAAACAAAGACCGTGAGGACATCAGGATTAAGCAAAGTATGTCACCCATCAGTGGATTTGAGAAATAGCACCTCTCTATGGCCGTCACCCACTCCTATCAGTATTTAGTGATACGAATGCTTTGATCTCTGCAGTGAGCTGGTGCATCCCTGATGCTGTGCAACTGTCCCTCCTATATGAACTGGCATCAGAGGGTTGCTCAACCTCTGGTTTATGAGAATTGTATTTGCTTCTGCAATGCAGAAGCTTCAAGTTACAATTTTAAAGCTATTAAGACTAGACAGAAAGCTTTATCTCATAGATAGCCAAAAGTCCAGGCTTTCAGTTGACATAACTATGCTGTATGCCTCATGCATATGCAGAAATTGTTGTATTTAACAGCCATAATTGTAAAATATCTTGCCTTAAATTCATGACACCCTGAAATATACAGTAGTTCATTTGGATTACTTTTACAGGCTTTAACGGTTCAACGACATCCTCTACATGGGAACTGCAGCGACTTGGCTTTGTAGGCTGAAGAACATGGGGAAGAAAGGACCTTTAAAAGAAGCCTTCAAATGTGTTTCAAGCATAAGTTTTCCCTATAGTGTGGCATAAGTCAGCTTCATCCTAGTGAGTGCAAGGAGAAGGGTTTTATAGGTACTCCTTGGAGGAGGAAGGCAGAGTGATGTTGTTGCCATTTGTGAACAGCTATGCCACCTCCCCACAATGATGTATGAGGGGACTCTCTCTCTCAGGCTGTGTATATACATTTGTTTGTATGTATATATGCTTTATTTTTATGATTATCTTTAGCTCAGAAAAAAAGATGCAACAAAATCATAAACATTTGTAAAAGGCGATGTTTGTAAGAGTCTACATCCTTCAGCTGTCATAAAATTTGAATTCCATGCCACAGGTAATAGTCGCTATTTTAAGACAAACTATTTTATTGAGATAAATGAAAAAAAGAAAAAAAAAACCACTTCAAGACGGACTGAGTCTATCCTGTGAGCAAGCTTGTGACTTGATGTGCATTACTCCCAGCATCACTCCCAGCTTTCTGCCTCTATAATTGCTATGTTCAGAGATGAAAGTAAAAAATATCAGTGTGTATCTTTCATCCTTTTCTGTACATTATCTGCAGCTCTCACTTAGCTTGCTTCGTGTCAGAGGATCATGCCATTGCTCTTTACCAGTTACTATTTTATGTAGCTACAAGTTTCAGAAGTTACGTTGTATGGCAGTGGGAGTCTTCCAAGACTGGATCGAAGCCGGCAGATGTTCAGTGATAGCCCTGTGCACGGCCCTTACACAAAATGAGGGGGTATCAAATAGGTAAAAGGTGCATACTCTTCGACTATATAACTAGCAGCACAGTAAATACCCAAAGAAATGGCAGGTGGATGAATCTTCCTTTTCCTCACAACTGGGTTTACTCTGCTGTAACTCTCCTGACTCTTAACACAATTGTGCCTCAGTTATACCAGCACAGGTGAGATGAGACCAGGCCCAGAAAAGACCTAAGAAAGGAGAGCCTGAGTATCAGTTTGCTTCCTTGCCTTTCTGTGAAATAATACTTCGGATTGCTTAGATCTGAATGAATTGACAAGGAATTGTTTTGAGGCAAATACAAGGCGTGCATGGCAGGAGAAAAGACGCGTGTTGTTATGACAAAGACACCAGGGATTAGGGCTCTCCCACACCCTCTAGGATATCAAGTGACCCAGCACCCAGAGTCGGCGGGTGTGCGACCCGTGGCTTTCTGCCCGCTGCGAGAGCTCACACAGACCAGCGGGATGTCTGAATCCAGATCGCAGCCAAACTCTCCAGTCTAAGGTTTCACTTGAATTTGTGGCTACAAAGCAAGTTCTGTCCCTTGTATAAATAAGGTTGACGTAGGCCAAGACGAGCAGTTCTCAGAATGAGGCCCAGACTGTCCCCCAGCTGCCCGTGCCCGAGCACAGCAGTGGGGATGCGCAGCAGCGGTGGTATTCTGCAGCCATTACACAACCCGACAATGAAGAACTGTGATCTCTTGTTACACATGCGAGCAAAGAATTAACCTTCAAACCTAATTATGTTAACATTGCTGTTTCCTACTAAAGCTGTCCCAGGGAAATAAGATTGATTTCTGAATATGCAAACGATTAAGCATTACGTTCATGTTGCTCTTGTGTATTTTGGGCAACTTGATGCCTTTTAAAAAATCAGCATAAAAACAGCATTACGCTGGCAATTGCTTAAAGAATGGGACTTCCTGGATGACTTGCAGAAGTGTATGGGTCTTCTGTAAAATGCTGACTACTGTAGACTAAGATCAATTTCATAATAAGGTCCTGATGCTTTCAATTATTTGTTTTGCAGATATTTGAAGTATAATAATATAAATTCTGAAGTAAAAAGCTATTTTCAACAAGACAACTTTTCATAGATGTCAAATCTCCACAAATTTTCACTCCCTTTTATGCATTAATCCACCACAATTCCTAAAAATATAGTGGCAAATTCTGAAATGCACTGACAGAAAGTCAAAAAAGAGAAGATGAGTATGGATTTTGGGATGTGAATACTAGTATATGATGAGAGTGTTAACGGCTACTCTAATTAAGTCCTCAGAAATAAAATATTTGTAAGGACTGTGATTCTGCTCAGTTAGTACATAATTTTCAGTATGTCAAATTCATCCTTGGCATAATCCATTTGGTTTCAGGAATCAATTTTGGCCCATTGTGATAAACAGGGCAAACATATGCTCTTAGTGTTTAAAATAATGGCTAGACAGATGTGCTTTTTGCTATGCTTCCTAATCTACAGAGGTACCAAATCTAGAGACAATGAATAATTGAGTTAATGATGCTGAGGAATATTACACGTAATAGATATTTTACAATAGCTCTGAAATGTGTCCACTTGATTTATAGAAACATCACCACTTCTGTATAAGCCCCAGACTATGTGAGAGGGCATCTCTTGTTAATAATGTATTCTGTGCATGCACCATTTGCTAGGATTTCTCTTTCTTTCTATCAGCTGTATGTTTACTTTTACTGTACTGCTTGCCATTTACCATCTCACCACAGGTCCCCAGGGAGCCCAACGTGCCCATTTGGGGCTGCTTGTTTGCAGCAGAGGAAGGACAGTGCATCCCAATTACCCAATGACCACCTTCCAGCAAACACATTTTCAGAAATGCTTAAGCTTAAAGAAGGCAACGTTTAATTTCACGTGCACAACTTGGGGGAGTGAGGGGGGTGTTCTTCCTTGTATGTAGAGGCATGGCCTGGGAGACAGGCTTAGCACAGTGTCACAGGTGAGAGTGGTACAGGCCTACTTGAGGATACAGGCGAGTGAGAGATGGGAGCTGGCTGTGAAAGTCTCTCTCCTGTGTGTATGTGACCTGGCAGCGTGTATCTGGGGCTCCGCAGGACGAAGCCCATAAAGAGAGACGCACTCCATATCCCAAGGGCACTAGGTCTTCATCCAGCACAAAACTGCAGGGGTGATTCCCATGGCTCTGTGGAGCTGTACTGAATTCATGGGGCTCTGCGGAAAAGAGATGGCCTCAACAGAACCAATACGTAACAAGCGCTACTGAAATCATTACAAAGAGAAACAAAGCTAGATAAATCATATTGTTTGGGGGTTTTTTTCAGGTTTTTTTTTTCCTTGAGAGAGAAGGGGAGAAAGATCAGACCTATGTCTTTAATATTGACTTGGAATATGAGTTTCATGATAGGAAAATGCTGTGGAACAGACTAGAAAGCGACTTTCATATAGGAGCTTTTTTCCTTCCAAATAATCCTATAGAATGTAAGAAGGATATTCTACAAAATCCAGTGACAAGGCTAATAGAATGAATAAGATTTGTTATTACAAGTTGTAGAGTATTAAAAGAAAATAAAACTATATAAATGTTATTTCTATCTTTTTTTTTTAAAAGCTTTTTTTTCAGCTAACAACTAGAAAATCTATCGGTATTTTTGTAGGGTTGTTTTTCCATTGGGACTTGCTGCTTGGGATATTGTAAGATGGCATTAACATGATGGTGCAGGTGAAAGAAGAGTTGCATTTAAGTACAGCAGTAAATTGATGCATATTGAGTATATGTTAAATGATGCTCTTACTTTCTCATAAGCAACAGGAGGGTAGCACAAGAGTATGGAAGAGAGGAATTTTTGTGAATGGGCTTATTTCAATATAGAAGAAGAAGAAACCTATTTCAACAAAATAATTCTTCATGCTCATACATCATTAAAACGCAGATTTTGCACATTTCTTTAAGAAACACAAAGGATGTTCCTTCCCACATACTGTTTTGTAGATAAAGAGGCAAACAAGTAGAACATTTGCATGTGCACTGAGGCGCAGACCCTTGTCCTTTTGATGTCAATGTGAATTTTGCCATGGCTTCAATACTGGAGGGTTGATAAGGAAAATGCCATAGCTAACATGCCTGAAGTGCTATATCCACTCACTCACGACTCCCATTTATTTCCAGACACGCTGAGCTGAGCAGAGCCTGCACTTCTCAGGTAAGTTTGTGACTATGGACAGACTGGGCCAGGGACCAAAAGCTGCCAAAACATGTTTTTCAGTGGTATATGTCAAAAAGAGGAGAAGCTAAATTTTATCAGTCATAGTCTCAAGAAAGAAAGACAGAATAAATCACTCATTTTTGGACTGATAAGCATGGGAGCCCTCAGCCTAAAGAGTAATTTTCCAGCAAGTTATTAGCACCAGAAAAAGGGGTTAGGATTAAAGTGCCTCCTCATCCATAACTCTAGCCAGTATGAAGCTAAAAATACATGAAAAAGAAAACAAGTTATGAGGGTTGATCAAATGGAAAAGATGTTTACTTCACGGTAATGTCACCTCTCCTCTCTCATACATTGCAGAACCTACAGGCAGGGAAAATTACTGTCCCCTCCAGCATATAAGATAGTAGAGAAGAACATACAAGCAAACCTTACTCACTGCTAGAAATACTTTTTGCGTCATCTGGGAAAGTTGAATTTCTCTTTGAGTGGCCTTACTCTGGTAACAAGAAAAGACAGTTAACATTTATTCATATGTTGTACTGATTAGGAAATATCTCTACAAACACAAGTTACTTAGAAACAGCAAGTCTGAAATAGGAGAAAACACCAAGAGAAAAACAAGCTGTAAATACATTTCAAAAGTGTGTTTGTTTTTTTCCTTTTTCTTTTCTTGACTAGCACCATCTGTACACAATAAAGTATGAACATAAATGTTTGGATAATAAAGATTTGCAAGGCACTTAAACAGTTTTTCTGGATAGGTTTTCTTTCAATGAACCTCTCAATGGAAGTCCTACAACCACCTTTCCTCCTCCCTCAGCTAACGCAGGGAAAGAAGTGTCTTCTGCCAGCAGTTCTTATTTACAGACATGTCCTTAAAGGTTCCTCAAAGTGCTCTTTTAGGCTAAGAGAATCAACAACCTTGTATCTCCATTTTTCATGCTCGTTCTGGTTTTTTTAATACTACTCTTCTGTATAGTATAGCAAATCTCTCATACACACAGTTGAGACTTGACTCCAACCTTCATCCTCATTCTGTTGTCTTTGGGATGCTATTCAGAAGGGAAAAGGAGGATGGCAGAGATGCGCATTGAAATTCTCTTGAGGTTCATACTTTATCGGCGTCTAGAGGTGATGTCAAAACAGGTGATCATCATGAGATGGGCCTTGCAGAAGTTGACACGGTTTTCCAAACGCTCAGTCACACATTCCAGGGCCTCCAGGTATTCCAGAGAATCCAGCTCAAATACCTGCTCCAGATCAACTGCGAGAAAGAAAATACACAGATAGGAAAAGCAGATAAAACCCAGTGCTGGCTGGTGGGAGAGACAGAGGTAATTCAAGTCTTCAAACCCATCAGTACTGTATAAAACATTATCTCTGGCTTGCCATTGTCATTAAAAGTTGCCTTTTCTGTTTAACGGCTATTAAAATGGCACAGCGGCTTGCTGATGGTGAAAAATAATGTTAAGATTGCATTGGATGCTTTCTTGAGCAATACACTCTGCCATCCTCTCCAGAACTGCAGATGCCTTTTGCAGCACTCCAACACCCTTAAGCAAATGTTGAATGCTAAGCATGTACTGACTCTCTCACACATTCTGCTGACCAGGAAGAGATTTAAATAGGTGCTCTGCCCTGGGAGGACAAGTCCTTTGCTGAATTCAGAACTCGGAGTTAGAAACCAACCTCCAACCTCCTTGCTCCTCACACCTCTCCCTAGTCCATGTGAATCTCACTAGACCACTCAAGAGTGGCAAGGGAAGGCATACACATCAATCACTCCAACATAGGTGCCCGTATGCTGCCAGAGACCAGCTGGCAGTGGCTTCCATGGAAGCCGAGTGTGAGATACGTTGTCTGAACCAGCACTTCCTTTCTTATCTGGTCCCTGAGGTCTGTGCTGTCCTTGAGGCTTTCTGCATTTATCACACTGGAATCAGAAGCAAAGGCATCACACAGTAAGCGGATGGCAATGTATGGCAAATTCTCTGCTCCCTTTAAATCTGTCCTTTTTACCTCCTTTCCTTAATAGCGTTCCTGAAACATATGCTGTGGTTGATTTGCAGGATGTACCAATCTAGTGTTAACTTATGGCAGCTGTCAAAGGAAGAGTTAGGATGCTTTAAGAGAACACACCAGCCGACCTCCTTTTGCCACCTGCAATTATCCTAAATAAATTGAAAATCATTTTCTTTTCTAGAACTCTCTGATATGAACTTGTCTGCTTGCTAACACTAAAAATTGGGTACAATTACTGCAGTACTCTTTATCTTTTTTCTTTTGAGGTGTTGAGGTCCTTCTTCATTTGAATGTGAATGCCCTTTAAGCTCTCTGAACTTTACACATCTATAGTTATAAAAAATGGGCCAAATTCATTTTTCATGTAAGCCCACTGGTGCCAAGGGACAAGTTTGCTCCACAGTGTTATTTTGTGGTAGAAGAACAGATTTATAATATTGCTCATATGTCTGAGTGATCTGAGGCCAAAAAAAAAAAAAATCTCATTTTCAGGAGCTGTGGACTGAAACGTGTGAACGTTAATCTACCAATGGCAATATTCACCACTACAATGCTGTACCATTTCAACATTCAGCTCTCAGGCAAAAAGGATTGTTCAGTTCTACTGTCAACATTTAATAAGAATTATAGGGACTAGTTCTAGAAATACAGTCAATCTAATACTGGCCCTTAGGTCATATGTCAGTTCATTTTAGTTTACAAACACAGTAGCTCACATCTCATTCTTAGCAAACATTTCTGCTCCCTTCTGTCCCCCCCCTTAAATAAACCAAAGGACACCTATGAGTCCAGGCAATAAAATGATGTCCTTACATTCACTGAGCCATTTATTAGGATCCAGCATCAGGTACTGTTTGGTCACCTCCAGTTCTCTCATTAACCACTCGTACTTGGCCTTGACCTCAGCAATTCTCTGCTGGCGATGCTCCAGGATTTTCAGCTTAGCATTGAAACATATCACCTCCTGCCATCCAGGAAAAAGGAGCAGGGAAGGAATAGGTGAAGAGGAGAAGAAATATCCAGATCCATTCAGTCAAATGATCTTCCAATCAATAATACTGACAATGAGCCATTTACTCTGGAAACTTATGAATCACTGCGTGAAATCATCCATCATCTGTTTTATTTTTATTGCTTTTGTTTGGTTTTGATGTTTTCCATCAGTAAGCTTTGGAGACTTTGCAATGATAGTTAATAATAAACCATAATAATTAATAACAGGCAGCATCTTGAAATCACATTAACTGTAGCAAAACATTTCTGGTTTTTGTCACTAGAAGTTTGGCTAAGAAAATCTAAGCTCTTGGGAGAAGGAAATCCATGGCTTGCTGTATTAAAATCCTGAATACATCTTTGTGCTTGGTGCATAAGAAATGCAGTAGTCATATTATAAAATAAGAAAACTGGTAGCAATATCAAATTTAAAACAACCTTAAACAAAGGGAATATGTTATGAAAAGCTCTAGCAACTCACAATCATTAATAAAGAAGATATATTTTCTGTAAAGATATGGTACACAGTAACAGCACAGGGTGCAGTGCTGTCTGGAGACACCCAGCCTGGCCTCGCATGACTTCTGAGGGGTGGCAGCCATCAAGACGTGCAGTAAGTGACCCCACGGTGAGGGCTGTGCTACCCTCACTAGTGTGGGAGCGTTCCCAATACCAGAACTATCTTCTTCCAAGCCTGTGTGGAGATCTCAACACTATTCTGCCTTCTGCTCTGTAGACAAATCTGCTGTGTGGGTGAAGTGCAGTGGAAACCCCACCCCAACAAGTGATGTTTTTCTCCATACAAAATTGTATCAGAGAACGTCACAAACAGTCCAACCAAGTGACAGGGGCTAGGAAGAAAAAGTGCCTTAAAATAATAATAAATTCTATATCCACAGTTACTCTAAAATTGGTGCTATTCCACCAACTTCTGATACTCTTCCCAATCATACCTCTCAAGAGGTGACCTTTACAATTCCCTGCTCTTTTTCTAAATTTGGATGCCTGATGTTGGCAGGAACAACTTTGTTAGAGAGAATACATTAGCTATCCTGAAAACAATACCATCAAAGCACTTGAGGCACCACTGCTGCCTTGAAAGAGAGATGTGACAAGATGCTGGAGCACAGGCACCACCAAAACTATGAGCAAGGGGCAAAAATGCAAGGTACCAATGTCCATTAGCTGCTACGGAAGAAGGCATAACTTGAGTCATAACTGCTCTTAAATGAGATAATAGGTTTTGCTGCCTGTTGAATTAACCATATATGATACTATACATTTCTGACTGCATAATCTGAATTCCCCCTCTTACACCCTCCAGGAGGAGGGAGACAAGATTACATGGATTGCACTCACCTTGCTATCCCCACCTCGTCGCCGCTGGAGCCTCTCCACATCATCTATCTCATAGACTTTGATCTCAAAGGGCTCCCCCAGCCCCCTCTGCCCACTTCGCAGGGGCCCATCCACCCAGCGGACCCCGGGGCTGTTGGCAGGCTTCCTTGCTGGGGAAGCGCTATCAAGGGATAAAGCTGGAATAAGCCTCCGTCTCTGTGAACCTGCAAATGCAGAAAGTGCCATTTCATGTTAGCACAGTTATTGCTTCTCCTTTCCACTCCATCTGCAGAGATGTCTACAAACCATATATATTCAGCCTTCTTACACATAGAAGAAAATGGAGCGAAAACCCAGGGAGGCCATGGAAGTTGGGGTGAGCTGTAGCTGCGATGTGCTGTACCCACACACCATGAATCAGATCCTTACATATTCTTTGGTGCCTGACTCCAGGATTTGATCCTCAGAGGGCATATGTACCCTAAAGTTTCCAGAGCTTGTGCCTGCTTCCCTTTGCTCAGGTCTCGGTCTGTACAGGTATGCCAATGAAGGACCAGCGGAGCAGGTTGGAACTGGTCTAGTTTTGCTTTCCTATCTCTTTACTGGTACTGGCTCTTACAGCCTAAGGACAAGCATTAGCCAGCCTCTGCATAGACCATCTCCAGGGGAGGTGTGGTTTTGGCTTTTTTTAATCACAGCACAAAAAGCACTTTGATACCCAAGTTCTTTTACTATGCTGGAGTTGAGTGCCAGTATACCACCACCTAGTCCTTTGCATAACACCACTGTAAGCTGGCTAGAGCAGTAAAAACACTAGAGAGGACAAAAAGCCTGCAGTAAGTACACCAGAGCTTGGTGGTTGCCACCAGAGTTGCATTAGCCTTGTCTCTGTTCAGCAGAATATTCTTCTAAAACATTTTCCACTTACGCACTTACTGCAGCACTGGTGATGGGCAAGAAAGCAGCAAGAACGACAGGCTGGCAGAAGGGTTAGTCACTGTGTCTGCTTCAATACCAGTGCTCATGCACACTCACCCTGCTTTACAATACCAGCACAGTGGATGGGAGCACTGCAATAGCTGGAAATGTACCATGGTTGATAAAGCCTATGCTATATGGAAAGCATCTGCCACGTGAGTTGCCAACTCAGGGTCTAAG
Organism: Gymnogyps californianus; assembly: GCF_018139145.2. Taxonomy (NCBI): domain Eukaryota; kingdom Metazoa; phylum Chordata; class Aves; order Accipitriformes; family Cathartidae; genus Gymnogyps; species Gymnogyps californianus. The sequence goes on from NC_059473.1 coordinate 39,638,208, forward strand.
GTAAAGCAAGGGAGAAAAAGTACGTGCCTGATGGCAGCGGTGAGGAAGTTGAGCATATGGTTTGTTGGGAGAAAGAACAAACACACACACAAAAGAAAAACAACTGGTTACATTTCCTTGCTTGGTTTAGTACAATCAGAGCAATGGCTGGGTTTTAAAAAAAAAGTTTTGTAGCTGACAACTCCTGCAGGATCTCCCCTAGGAGACAGCAGGAATAAAAGGGATGGGAGAAACCAAAAACAAAAGCTGGAGCCAGCAAGTTTGAATGAAACTATTAGCTGACTCTGTTGGCTGCAAGAACAAAACTGATGCCAGCAGGGAAGGGATGCAGAATGATCATGCAGATCTGATTTTAAAAACAAGATAAAATCATTTAGAGGAATCTCCAGCACTACATTTATTGAAACTTGAATGTAAATAGCTTCAACATGTCTGCCAACTTGGTGCTTCAATGAAAGCCAAAAAAACCCCCCAAAACCCAAAAATATCTATTGATTGCCTAGTTTTTGGATTTGCAAGTAACAAAGCATTGTCTAGTTTCATTCATGGGAGTCTGTTTCTCTGCTGACTTTGCGAACTATCACATCTTATCCCATTGATTTCTGAGTGCAGCAGTCTGTGCTAGAAACCAGCAGTTAGTAACCAGTAATTAACCTGTAAATGCTAGCTCTAAAACGGATGAGAATGGTCTAGCTTGCTGTCTATCTGGAAAGCCTAGTCTATAGAGCTTTTATCTGAATGTATCTGAGATAACTCTATGCAAGAAAAGGAGAGCACAGCCCAGGCAGATAGACACGGAACTCTACAAGGCCTCTTTATACAAAACAGCCTGAGGTCCGGACTGCCCATCCTGTGACACCTATCATAGTTGTATTTACTACTCAAACTGCAGCCTAGCAAAAAAGTCCATGCCAGAACAAATGAAGTCTTAAAAATACCAGCAAGTAGAAGTTATTTCAGACCTGTGGTACCAGTCACTGGAAGTCAATGTCAGCATTCACTTACCTTGAATGCATTTCAGTTAATCTCTAGATTAAACTGCCTGATTAAGAGAAGAATCAGATCTTGATGAAAGGAAAAGCAAGACCTGACCCATTACCCTAGCTAAAAAGTGACAACAATCAGAGAGACACAGTTTGGGAAGACCCAAACAAACTACAATGCCAAGGGTGACTCTTGTCAGCGATGCTAGAGAAAGGCAACCGAACGGTGAGAGCAGCTGCGTACTTAAAGGGAGGTGAGACAGGGTGGCGGACTATTAAATTTTGTTACATGCAGGGAGAGATTCTGCAATGGGCTCAGCACCTCCTGGGAAACAAGCCCTCCACTTGCTTAGATGTGAAGGGCACTGAGTACATCCCTAGTGTCACTCAAGACCAAAAGGATTCAGGCATTAAATACTTTTAAAAATACTTTTTAGGCTTTTGGCCATGGTGTCTCACAGGAGCGGTCTTTCAAATTTTGTTTGAGTGTAAAAGCAATCTCTTTCCTATCTTTGCTGCTCATCAACTTTCAGAACCAGCAACACTTACAAGTGTCAGATCTGACCTGTGTAATGCAGCCAAGTGCTGCTAATTCTTTTACTTTGTGCCCCACATTGATGGTCACATCTTCTTTCACGCCATGCCTACAGACTAGCTCTAGCATTTCAAGGAAGCAGCTGAGCAGACTGGAAATTCCTTCTGTCCAGCTCTCCCATGCATTGCTGAACTATGACTAAGGTAGTGCCTTTTTCTGTGATGTTTGATTTTCTTCCTTTTTTCTTCCCTCTTTCTTTTTTCCCCACTGTGGCTGTTAACACCACCTTCTTGTGTAATGGGGCACTTTTAAACCACCCTCGCTGGAAGAACTGCCTCTCCAACCAGAGCCAAAGCTCAGGTCTGAGACGCTCTGGGAATGCAGGGGGATGGCTCCGATTCACCTTGCCACGAGAACAGCGTCAGGCTCTTATTTGGAGCAAAGCAAAACAGATGTCACCAGGGTATGAATTACAGGGATGATGGTAAATGTTTTTGCATTTATTTCCCATTCATATCCATTTGGCTCAATGAGAAACAGAAGCCTGTGGTCTAGAAGGAGGGCTCCAACCTGAGGCTCCGGCTAAGAGTGCTTATCCCTCACAGAAGAGGCAGCAGAGACTACAGTAGTGGCAGGAGACATGCTAACATGAGCTCATTATGTTTTTCTAGCCAGAGCTCGTGCCTGGATAGCCTGTGGGTTATCACAACAAAGCGAGGCTGCCGGCTCTTGGCGCACCAGGGCAATGCGGCAGGCCAAAGCTGCCTGAGGCGGGCAGACTCACTGCCGTCCACCCAGGGGCTCCTTTGGGATGCAGGGGCTGCCCACGCAGGTCTCCCTGCCCCATCACAGTGGGTAAGTCCGCATGTGAGGCAGAGAAGAAAGAGAAAGAGGGATGTCTTTTTTTATCTGAGCCTTGAATGCTGACTCAGGATGATTTATCTGAGGTTTAGAGCGCTTTGGGGAGAAATGAAATGAAAGATCTCCTGCATCTTTGCAGTGAGGCAAAACTGAATCTAGTTTATTCTAAACATGCACTGATTAATAGGCTGCTTATTAGCCCAGGTATAGAAAATAACAGTGTCTTTTGACAGGAGACTCCTGCCACTGACCTCTCCATTTAGCCTCTGTTTTTTCTGATTTCACCTTAATTGGGATCAGTAAGGAGATACAGCCAAAGCAGAGCTTCAGGGTGAGTGTCACAAAGCAGCTGACAGCTTGATCATCCATATCCACATGCAGACACAACAATTAAATTATTAAAATGAACACAGTTTTCCATTTACACAGAAAATATCCATTTGAAATCCCAAATTTATTGGGAGCACTTGATGGGGTTAGGATCTCACAAATTTTGACTGTATAATAAATAAAATGCTTTGTAGGAATTACAGTACATCACTCCTCTGCTTCCCTGCACACATCTTATGAAGGCAGCGATCAGCCTAGGAGCTCAGCAGGAGCAGCTTTCAGCAGGTCCCTCCTGCCTCTGCCCCACTGGCTGGGACTGGGTGAGCATGCACCCTGCCCAGCACCTCAGCAAACCAGCTGACCCTCCCACCACGTAAATGGCATTCATTCCTCCATTAAAAAAAGAAATTTATACCAAAAATCGATCTGAAAGAAATCCTATAAGCTGAACCCAGGACAGAATAACAACACTTTCGTGTCGATGTAAAGCAACGTGCCATTTGCTAAATGTCTTGGAGGATATGTTTTTCACTTCGTTTGAATTTATCCATACTCAGAATAACCCCTCTTGAGCCTAGCTTGAGTATAAATAATCAGACTATGACATAGCCCTAAAAATGCACAGAACACAAGATTTGCTTTTGCAACAGATCTGTTGCTCCACCTTGAGCTATAGGTTAAGGTTTGGCCAGGTTAAAATTAATATAAAGGGAGTAACACAGCAGTGAAGGTGTGCAGTGTGAAAGCAGATCTGACTGAAGAGTGGCACTGAAGCTACAACATACTTCAGCAAAGATAAGCCCAGAGAAGCCTTAAGGTATTAGAAACACAGACCAAGTCAGCTAGGTGT